>NC_059353.1:9535000-9852500 GCF_019703515.2 Myxocyprinus asiaticus
GGTCTGCCTTGTGGCTGTCAGACCTCCAGGACCCATAAATGCATGTTTAACAAAAAGCCTAATTGCATGTGAAAGGCTACTAAGCAAGGTTATACACCCCAGGAGGGCAGAGGGACACATCTACAGCCCTGTCAGAACATCACTGATTCCTAATGTGCCCTAAATGGATATGTGTTTGCATTATATGCTAATTTAGATATGCTGATAAAGGGCTATTTTTGGAATAGAATAGAATAGAATAGCATGGATGGATAGAACAGAATATAATAGGATAGATGGATGGATGGATGGATGGATGGATGAATCGATGGAAGAAGATAAAAAAATAGAATAGATGGATATAGAATAGAATAGATGGATGGAAAATAGAATAGAATGGATGGATGGATGGATGGATTGATGAATATAATACAAAAAAAAAAGTTGCACACTCAAATATTATTTTGGACCACCTTTAGCTTTGATTACGGCACGGATTTGTCATGGCATTGTTTCGGCAACCTTTTACAACATCACATCATTTCTTTCCATCCAGAATTGCATTAATTTTTGGCCGAGATCTTGTATTGATGATGGGAGAGTCGGACCACTCCGTAAAGTCTTCTCCAGCACATCCCAAAGACTTTCAATGGGGTTAAGGTCAGGACTCTGTGGTGGCCAATTCATGTGTGAAAATGATTCCTCATGCTCCCTGAACCACTTTCACAGTTTGAGCCTGATGAACCTTGGCATTGTTTTCCTGGAATATGCCCATTCCGTCAGGGAAGAAAAAATCCATTGATGGGATAACCTGGTCATTCAGTATATTCAGATAGTCAGCTGACTTCATTTTGTTGCCGTATAACATTGCTGAGAGTAGACCTGACCAACTGAAGCAACCCCAGATCATAACTCTGTCTCCAGAGGCTTGTACATTGAGTACTATGTATGACGGGTCGATCACTTCATGTGCTTCCCTTCTTACCCTGATGCACCCATCGCTTTGGAATAGGGTAAATCTGGACTCATCAGACCACATGACCTTTTTCCATTGCTCCACAGTCCAATCTTTATGCTCCCTAGCAAATTGAAGTTGTTTTTTTCCAATTAGCCTCACTAACAAGTGGCTTTCTTGTGGTCACACAGCTGTTTAGTCCCAATCCTGCAAGTTCTTGTCACATTGTGCATGTGGAAATGCTCTTATTTTCACTATTAAACATAGCCGTGAGTTCTGCTGTCGATTTTTTACGATGACTTTAAGCGTTTTAGTGATCTCTGATCACGATCATTCAAGATCTTTTTCCAACCACATTTCTTCAGTGAAGCTGAGGGTTCACCACTATCCTTCCAGGTTTTAATAATGCGTTGGACAGTTCTTAACCCAATTCCAGTGATTTCAGCAATCTCCTTAGTTGTTTTCTTTGCTTAATGCAGGCAAATAATTTGCATTTCTGAAACACAGTAACATCTTTTTCACGACCATGGGATACGCCTTGTACATTGGTTCAGACATACATCCTTGTACATCAGACATGGTTGTTTAAGGAATGAGAAACTGCACACTGCATCAGTTAGGGTTAAAATAATTGTTGCAAGCTGAAACATATTAATCACTGCAATAATGATTCAATCATAGGCTCTTAAGTATCTGCTTATTTAAATCCAAACGGTGAATTTTTTTTTTTTTTTTTTTTTTTGGCCAGGCAGTGTATAATAGAATAGAATAGAATAGAATTGGATGGATGGATGGACGAATGGATGAATGGATGTTAGAACATAGCAAAACATTTCATTACATTGTACCAGACAGTACAGTATGTAACTAATAGAAATTTGATCTTTTAAAATAAAACCTGAATTTTTAGAATCACAGTGTGTGAGTGGCCACAACAGAGAGGGAAACTTTGAAAACATTTGGACAGTCTCTTCCAAAACAGCTATCATATTGCCTGAATGTTGTCCTTGTGACTGGAAGAGATAATAAACTTATAGAGGTGGTTGACAGTAATAGATTGTAAAGCTAATTGTTTCTCTCATTGAACATCTGTCAGACACCTTAAATATCCTCACCATGTTTTCTCTGCATAGAGAGCTTGCTGTGATGGGTTTACTTAGTGGAGAAAGCCATCTGAGTTCAGTTAGACTAATGGGAATTAGCTGCACTGGAAAGATTTTAGTCATTTTAACGAGAAAATAATGTAAAAATACTAAAAAAAAAAACAAAAAAAACAAAAAACAAAACATGAATAACTTTTAAAAAAATGAATAACCTTAAATTTTACAATGAAAATCACAATTATATTTCAGAACTTTCAGAACAGAAGATCTGATTAATCTTGTTTTAGAAACAACACTGAATAAGATATTTAGGTTTTTCAGAGTTTTTATAGTCAAAACAAGTGAAAAAATATGCCAGTGCAGAAGTAATCCAAAGTATTTAGAATATGTTACTGACCTTGAGTAATCTAACGAAATACATTACAAATTACATTTTGCAGTATGTATTCTGTAATTTGTAGTCGAATACATTTCAAAAGTAACCCTCCCAACCCTGTCAGTAACACTGTACATTATAGAAGGTAACACTTTACAGTATGATTGCATTCGTTAAAATTAGTTAACTAACTACATTAGTTAACATGAACTAACAAGGCTTCTTCAGTGGTTATTAATCTTGGTTAATGTTAATTTCTAACATATACTAATGCATTTTTTTTTTAATTTTATTAAAAGCTGTATAGATTAATATTAGTTAATGCATTATTACTAACTATTAACAATTTTATTTTTATGAATTAACATTAAATGAGATTAATAAATGCTGTAACAATATTGTTCATTGTTATTTCATGATACCTAATGCATTTACTAATGTTAACAAAAATAACCTTTTTCTAAAGTGTTACTTATAGATTATCTATTAGCCACTGTTTATGTAAGGGTCATAGTATGACCTTCTTTTTTTACCACCTATATTATTATTGTGGTTATCAGGTATATTTTTAAGTACAAAAAAGTTTCAAATAGGTTTGTATGTTAACATCATCATAACCATATTTATTAGCTAATGTAGAATATACACCATTCCATGCCTGAAACATTGTCACTGTATTTTTACAGTGAATTTCTGGAAACCACAGCTGCCAGTTTTTTACGAAAATTTTCAAATCTGATCAAAACTGTAAGAACAGTATCAGATATGATTCACACCTCTGTGCATATGGATCAGGTGTTTGTGTTCAGATGTGGATCAAAAAGAGTCCTTGCAAGTCTCTGCATTTTAACATTTTTAACCACTAAATTGTCACTGCAACATGTTTGAGCTTGTATTCTCTTCTCAGTATTCACAGATGAAATGAAATAAACACACATTGATGGTTTTAGATCAAATTAAAAGCCAGACCCAGCCCCCAAGACACAATAAGCTAATTTCTCATCAACCATCTGAGAAAAAACACCTACACCTATTTACACCTCTGCAGTATGCCTGTCTTTCTGTATGTGTGTAAGAGTGGATAAGAGATGCACTTATTTTCTGTGGTGCGTTGGTCATACTGTATCTCTGGCAAATCCAATAGAGAGGTACAATAGGATATTGATGACATGTAAAGTGGCTCCAAAAAGTATTTGAACACTTACAGTAAGTCACACTTAAAAATGTGTGAATGTCTTTACATTAGATAACAAAATATCAACCCATGTGGCATTTATTTTTCAAGGAAAACATTTCGCAAAAATATTAGCAACATTTCTCCTTTGCGAATGACATAAAAACATAATTCCACTTAATTTCCACTGGTTATTTGTTTTTCTTTTCCTGTTGTATTCTAGCACCCCGTCCACTACAACAGCATTCTAATACAAATGTGGTTCTATTTGAAGCAGCCTTGGTGGTATAAGTGTCCTGACAGCACAGACTGTAGTTTACTTTCACCTTGAGTGAGCAGACACTGCCAGAGTCCAGATGGCCACAGACACAGTGTGAACAAGACAAAAAGAGACAGAGAGAGAGAGAGAAATAGTGAGAGAAAGGAAAAATTGGGATTTGACATCCCATTCACCTTCCATTCATCCATGCACAGCTCATCACTCACAGGCCCATTGTTGATGTTCCTTTCAATATATTATTTGACTTAACATATAGTCCGCCAGTTCACATGATCCTTCATGTAAATGGCATGCTGATAGGCCGACTGTATCTTCTTCTACAAACATCCTAGACTGGGGACACTGTGTCCTTTGACAAATAATGCAAACCAAACAGCCTCTAAGTCCCAGCACACTGATTTGTTTGGTTAAGATAAAGCAAAAAGCCTACAGGAACATTTAACATCCTATAACCATCACAATCACTGCATTACAGAGTGCTATTACATACATAGCACAACATTTGATGGGGTTTTATGGTCCATGAAAAGCGCTAAGCTGACTGTTTGGTGACCTCCACGGGCTGACCACTCTTAATAAGGTTGTGTCAGCTGGCTGGAGTGAACAGATTGTTTTTAAAACAAGCAAATTCTTTCAGAGTTAGGCATGGCGAAGAGCCATCCCTCCCCCCAAATTACCACTGTCTTGTGAGTCCTTTCATTATCTGCTCTTGAGGCAAACAAAAAGACAAATATGTCAATTTTTTTTTCTCAAGGGAGGAAGTTGTTTGAAGGAAAGCACTAGCATAAAATGTCATAATGACTTAAATAACTCTCAAATTTGAAGTCATCTCAGTGGCAATTCATAATTAGCCCTACACTGTAAAAAAAAAAAAAAAAAAAAAAAAAAAATCCTGTTGTTTTTACAAAAAAAAAAAAAAAAAAAAAAAAACTGGCAGCTGTGGTTGCCAGAATAATTATGTAAAAAAAAATACAGTAAAAATGTAAACAACTTTACAGAACCTGTACATTTTACAGTTTAAAATTGTTGTAATTTACAAGACCACAATGTCACTGTAAAAAACAAAACAAAAACAAAAAATTCTGTTAAATTTGCAGTAAAAAAACATAATAAACTTGATATTAGCCTTCTGAAAGTGTAAAAATCTGCTTTTCACTGTATAATGAATTTGTTAATCACCATAATGATTACAAAAGGGCATGATGACATGAAGTTCATCAATAGAGGCTCTTCCAGGAGCAATGAGCAATAAACATGTAGAGACAGTGCTCAGTGTCACTCACACAAACACTAAAACATCATCAGGGTAACACTTGTGAAATTAAAATAATGCAGTAAACATTAACTAAATTACATCAAATATAAAATAGAACACCCCAATGTACATAACTGATATTAAAAATAAGATGAAACAGAACTATTCCCATAAAATATAATGAAATGTAATGGGTCACACAGGGAATTCTGGGAATGCCCGATTACTGTTTTTTACTGTAATTTTAACAATAATTTACCGTAAAAAGTGCATGTACTCTCTTGTTAAACATAATGTAAATTTTTACCATTAATTATACAGGAAAATCATACTTTTACATCTAAATTTTTTTAATTTTTACAATATTTTATTGTAAAAACTACTGTATTGTCTTAAAATATTGTAAAAAAATGTACTGTATATTTTACAGTTAATATTCGTTAATCAATTAACGTTTTATTTCTGTAGCATTTTTACAGTCTTTTACTGTTAAAATTAGACACTTTTTTACAGTGTAGAACACAGTGACCCAAATCCCAATGCAACCAGCAGTTATGCAGTTTTTTGACTTCGTCCATAAGTATGTGGAGTAGACCAGGGAGTTTGAATAATCAGAAATTAGTTACTGTGCAGGGGTGAAATCACTATTGTACATGGGAATCACCCTCCTAAGGTGACAGTAAAGGCTCCGATACACTCATAGCAAAGTTCTTGTTTGTTCTTTGCTTAGAGCTAAAAGGAAGTTTGAAACAGCTGAGCAACTGTTTGCGAACATTCAAACACCGCCCGTGCCACTTGAAGAGGCGTTTAGAGCATTTCAGTTTTAGCATTTAAAATGAGATGCACGCTGTACTGTCAACAGACTAAATGTAAAACATGAATGTGACATAAAAATGTGCTATTGATTACTACATCCCTAAATGATGATTGAAAGTGAAATATGTGCAGTAGATATTGTGTAATTTGTCATGTTTACATGTTAAAACTAACACCCGATGCATGGCCACAATATGCACCGGTTACCCTCTGTTACTGTATTTGATAGATTTTTGTAGACTTAATCTATAAAAGAATCACATAGTCTCGGAAAATGTCTCTACGTGAATGATCATACACACATACTATAGTTAAGTTGCATAGACTCTGCACTCCAGTGTGTTTATGTTGACTGATCTGGACTGAGTGAGTGAAGAGATTAATCGGAGGCACAGGGGTCACACCCAACATTTATATTGACCTATGGCAGTAACCAGGTGTTCAGCATGTGGTAAGAAGTTTTCCTGAAAGTTTGCTACCACAGCGAACTCAAAAACACACCAGACAAACGCCACAAATTTGCTGCAAATTCGCCACTTTTTATTTCCACATGCAAATTAGCGTTGCAGCAAACTCTTCATTGTCGCCAAAGGCTTGCTTCAGGTTCACCACTACCAGTGAAGAGCTGCAAACTTCGGGTAAATTGCATTTGCGGCGAATCGCAAGCTCCTTTACATGTGAAAATAATGAGTGGGAAATCTGCAGAAAGTTTTCGGCAAGTTTGCGGCAAGTTTGTCAGAACTCAAGATTTGTTGTAAGGGACCTTCTTTTTGGACAGATTTTGTTGAACTTGAAATGGCATCACACCCATTCTTTCTTCGATTTCGCTATTAGCGCCTTAAAACTATTGTATTGAATTTAGTGTATTGTATTGACTGTTGTAAAAATATAGAGGATTTGTGGGACAATAAAGTTTTAACTTCACATCTTTTTTAAATTTGATTTGTATGTTAATGGCATAAATCCGCAGGTTCTCACACAAACGTTTCATCTACTGCAAACTTAAACCTAACCATAAAGTTTTACCCAAACTCTAAAGCTAATAAAGTGTTGAATAGGAGGCTAGCTAAAATTATGCCTCTATAGCAGGGGTCGGGAGACTATGGCTCACGAGCCTCAAGTGGCTCTTTGTTAAATCAAGCGGCTTGCCGGGTGTCACACCATTCACCAACACATGATCATTTAAAACTTTCTAGAGATAATTTTCCTACAGAAAGTGTGGGTGCGATTGCAAAGCTTGAAGTCAATGACACTGTTTTGATTTTCTTTCTCCTGAATTTGTTGTACAGCCTACAGGGTTTGAAATGAACACCCGCCAAATGCTAGATTTTTCATGCAGAGTATTTTGCTGATGTACCAGCCACTGTGGAAGGTGGTAAGACTTCTCGGAGTGATATATTATAAGAAATTAGACACAAAGATGCACGTTTGACGAAACGTGATTATATTTTGAAGAACAGATGAAAGAAAAGCCGCTGATGCACGTCTGATTTGATATGTGTGCACAGTGAGCTCTGCTGTTCACGAGTGCAATGAAAGTGCTTCTCCAAGACATGCACATTGTCATAGAGTTCTGGGCCTCATTTGCCAATAACTATTGATCTTAGCTGTTAAGAGCATTTTCTACGAGCGATTTTATGAACGTTCGTTAATTTTTATGTGCGCCCAGGGTGTGAAATAGCACCCGCCACACTCCAAATGCGACGAGGCGCAATCCAGTTTGCGAGCTCCTCGTTCAAATGAAGGTATCAAATGCGAATGATTTTGCTCATCTACCCGCAACAGGCGGGTGACCTGTAAGACATCTCAGAGTGACACATGACAAGAAATGCTGTTAGTCAAAAGACACACGCTTGACGATACACACATTATTATATTTTTAAGAACAGACAAAAGAATAGCCGTCTGCTCATGTCTGATTCGCTGTTTGTTCAGAGGCGTGCAACAGGACCCTGTCTCGTGGAACAAGCACATGTAAAGAGTTATCACTCCTTTTTCTCTGTTTCATTTGACTGAAAACTGTTTGCAAGAATAATGTAGTCTATGAGAATGCTGCAAATGATCTCCGATCACCTCGTGAGGTGCTGTGAGTTTAGTTTGCTTTATTTCCACGGAGCAGTTCTCTTTTACACATTGTGAACGCAACTCTGCAGGTTCAGTAATATATACAGGTATCTTTGTATTAAAGAAACGAAAGTGATTAAATCATAAAGTAATACAAGACATGTTCACCTTGAACCTAAAATTGAGTTCTATTTTCTTTTCTTTAGGCAGCATTAACTATTACCAAAAGCAATACAAACACATTTGATAAGAACACACATTTGGCAGCATTTTTTGGTAACACTAGGAAATTTATTAGGCTTATTTATTATGATGATGATGATTATTATTATTATTATCTTTACATTTATAATTGTCTTTAGTTCTTAATTTGTAGGCTATTAGTAATTTTCCACCTGGTGTCGTTGACGGATGCTTGCGTGATAGCAAATGGGGCCGTTGGAGACGGCAGATGTTTGGATTTGGGGAGGTGGTTATATATAAGATTTTTTAATCACTTCCTTATTTTAATAGCTTTTTTCATTTCATTTAAAGTGCAATTTGAATTTAGAAATGTCTTTTGTTTAAGTTTTTCATGGTTCAATAAATAAATAAATTTAATTTTTAAAGCAAAATCAATAAAGCAAAAATATTCACCGACCCTTGGCAGGGGGGTTGACCATATAATCAGATATTGCGATATTTTAAAGGCGATTATCGTTAAAATATTTTTTACATATTGCCCAGCCCAAAAAGGAAGTTACATTTTTCCTGAACAATTGTAAAATGAAGTCATTTTATGGAGACCCGCACAAACACGTGTACTCAATTCCTACTATTAATTTTTGCATATTTGTTTGTTTTTGTGTTTTTGAGTAGCTATGGGCAATATAAACATTTTATTTTATTGAAAAACTTTTTTTTTTTTGAAAATAGTAAATTATTTGTTTGTGCTATGGCTCTTTCAAAAATAAAGCATCAACCAAAAATAAAAAAATTGGCTCCTTAGTGAAAAAAGGTTCCTGACCCAGGCTCTATAGTATCAATTTGAAATTCTGTTTGTTGATTGGTTGGTCTCTATGGGAATAAAAGTGGTACCTTTTCGTACAAGCCAAGTCGAAAGTTATCTTATGATTTCGCCATTTCTTGAATTCTGCTAGACATGTTTTAACAACAGCACTCTTTGTACTTGACATTAATTTACATGGTTTAGAGATAAGTAATGGATTTCTGAACCACTTTACTTGTAGATGATAAATATGGGTGTATTATATAAAAGTTTGAGACACATAACAACACATAGTTGCAGACATTGACACAAAACACTCTCCTGCTGTAGTTAGATAAATGGATGTCACACTTATCAGTTGCATTTACTCACAGCATATTTGTCTCTCTTGGTCTATGGAGGTGGTCTGGGAGCAGGGGAAGCAGAAAAGATAAAGTTAAAAAGAGGGAAGGAGGATTGGGTTGCATCAAAGAAAAACATGTTACCATATCCCAGCCACCTTGAAGACCCAACACACATCTGTACGTTTAAAGAAAACACTGACACATTTGTATGAGGAATAATTGGAGCACCATCCAGCAGCATACTGAAACACTTTTTCACAATGAGAGAAAAAGCGAGAGTGCATTATGGTGGAGGTCCCCTCTGCTCCTATGGGGGATGAAAGATTGATGTCAGTGCCAATAATGAATCACCCATGATCTGTGAAGCTGTGGTGTCCTTGAACTCCAAGATTTTCCATATGTTATAAAGGAGAGGGTCTGCGGAAAGGTGAGCACCTTAATCAGTGTCGTTTCCTTGGCGCAAAAAAAGGTCGGTGAGACATTGGTGAATCTGGGACAAAAATAAAACAACAACCTTGGACTAGTGGGTCCAGTGCTTGGATCAGTGTATTGAAAATAACATAAACAACCATTATTTATACTACTACAATCATCTACTATTAAATTATGTACATTTTTGTCATTGTCATATGGTTGCATTTCATGAAAGCAGTTTATTTTATCTTTATGTAACTATCCTTTAAGGAAGACCAGGGAGAGCAAGTCTAGTTGAAATATAGGAGGGGCTAGTTGTAAAAATGTTTACTCCAGTGAATATTTTTCAAGATAGGTTTATTTTAGAAAGGCAATTTCTGAATAGCCACATTAAACAAGAACAAATCTATTTAGTAAGCAACAGAAATAGAAAAAAATAACAGTAAAATATATCAGAACATTGCTTTGGTCGACAAATGTTGTAATTGGTAAATAATATAAAATGATGGCATTTAAAACACATGTGACAACATGCCCCGACCCTGACATTTTTGAAAAAATATTTGTCCTAAGAACACATTTAAACCTTCTGGTAAAAAATCTGCCTTCATAATATGACTCTTCCTTTAATGAATGCCAGTGTGGTTTGATTATATTCACTTGTTTAGACAAACTAAATTTAAATATACTTTATGTCCCCGTGAAGTGCCTTGACGAGCAAAGCTCGATTTGGTGTTTTGACGTATTTCCTACTGAAACAGGAAGTGAGGGAGGGACATGTCGAACAACTCGTCCCATTTTTAACAATAGCCAATAGGCCTTAATGCATTAGAGTTCTTATGTTGGTTGTGGTTTTGTTGCCTTTGTGGCTGAGTTCTCACACCCCTGTTTACTGTTTTGTCTACTCTGTGTGGAATGCATGACAATGCCAAAAGAACGAGTCATGCATTCTCTTGTCTTGTTGGTTATTGGCACGAGTGCACCGCTCTTATGTTATCCTTGAGGCATGCACTCGTGTCAATTGTTTCGCGTTTGTCTCTCACGACCTCATGGCACATTTGGCATTGCCCTCGCTTTGCGTTGCGCCTCCGGGTCATGATCTGTTGTCATGTTGTGCTGGGGTTCGGCCACTTCGTCTTGGTGCCTGTTTATCTGGGACCGAGCCCTCGCACAAATGTCCCGTCTTGTCTGTCGTTTGGCATGAGCGCATGTTGCCATTGTCTCTGGCGTGTCATTCGGGTGTTGTGTCTGCTCATTATTAGTTTACTGGTTTCACCAATCTCTCATTTACCTGTTTGATTTCTCTGCCTTTATTAGCTCCTTGTGTGTGTTGTCCTGTGCTGGATTGTCTTCATTCGTTGGTTGGTTTTCTTCCCTGTCTGTTCAGTTCATCTTGTATTTATTTCAATTGGTTTTGTTGGTGTTCTTATCTCCCTCAAGAGAGTTTATGTTAGGGTTAGGGTTTGTTTTTTACTTAAAATAAAAGCTCATTGATGCCATTTGCACTTGGGTCCTTCCTTCAAACTTCCCTTTCCATGACAGAACAATCCAGCCACTACTGGACCCAGCAGATGCACAATGGGCATCTTCTTTTTTCCATCTCCCCCCATGGTATTTTCAATTATTTCGTGTTTGTCTCTCATGACCTCGGGTGTGCTTCGCATTGCGCTCATTTTGTGCTGCGCGTCCAGGTCGCGATCCGTTGTCATGTTGTGCTGGGGTTTGGTCGCTTCGGTCTTGGTGGCTGTTTATCTGTGGCCAAGCCCTCGCACAAATGTCCCGTCTTGTCTGTCGTTTGGCATGAGCGCATGTTTCCTTTGTCTCTGGCGATATGCGCTTGTGCCATTCGGGTGTTGTGTCTGTGAGAGCGCGTGGCTTTGTTTAGTTTCTGTATTGCCACGTGTCTCTCAGTCTTGTCACACCTTGACTCCTTGTCTGCTCATTATTAGTTTATTGGTTTCACATGTCCCTCGTTTACCTGTTTGATTTCTCTGCCTTTATTAGCGCCTTGTGTGTGTTGTCCTGTGCTGAATTGTCTTCATTCATTGGTTGGATTTCTTCCCTGTCTGTTCAGTTCATCTTGTATTTATTTCAATTGGTTTTGATGGTGTTCTTTTCTCCCTTGAGAGAGTTTATGTTATGTTTGTTTTTTATTTAAAATCTCATTGATGCCATCTGCACTTGGGTCCTTCCTTCAAACACCCCTTTCCGTGACAACACACCCCTTTCCACCATGCTGCTCATGTCAGAGCCGCTTACCGGGGAAACTTGAGAAGTGATCTTAATACCATTCAGCTGTTCCAAATACTTGAGTATCAAAAAATGATCTAACTGACAACCAGTAGTGGTGACTGAAGATGTGGGCATACTGTAAAAAAAATAATATATATATATATAAATATATATATATATATATACACACACATATACAACATAAATAAATAAACATACTGTATATATATATATATATATATATATATATATATATATATATATATATATATATATATATATATATATATTTAAACACACGTACCCCTAATGTGTAAAAGATCATTATCATTAAAAAAATGTTTTTTATAAAAAATATTGTCTATTGTACTCATAGTCCCAAATAAACGAATAACTTGTATGTCTGGGTAAGACAGTTTCTTGATGGCATGGTGTACAGTACACTACTGCGAAACATGTTATGGTAACTTGATAGGTTTGACTTAATAAGTTTGACTACATTTATTTGTATTACAATTAAAATGCTTTATAATAACTTTGTAATTATTTTTAATGAATAAAACACACACATAAGAGGTTATAAACTGTTAAGTCATGTCATTTTTATTTGTATAGCGCTTTTCACAACACACATCATTTCAAAGCAGCTTTACAGAAAATCATGCTTTAGCAGAAAATTAAACTGTAATATTTGTAAAGTCTTAGAGTCATCATTGTGTAGTTTGATTAAATATGATTGTAAATTGAGTATAAAAATAAATAATTAAATAATTGTATTTAGAACCCCATTGAGCAAGCCAACGGCGACTGTGGCAAGGAACACAAAACTCCACAAGTTGTTGCTTAATAGAGAAAAAATAACCTTGGGGGAAACCAGGCTCACTGTGGTGGCCAGTTCCCCTCTGGCTAAACAGCATGAATATAATGTCAAGATTTGTGTGCAGTGCAAGTCATAGTTTAAAATATGTTTACTAAGTAAGTGTTAAGGGCCAGTGTTTAAACAAAGATTTTGTATGAACTGTTAATGACTAATGTCTTTGAAGTTCATCCTGGATTAACTGCAGAAGTCCACATAGATGCATTGTCCTTTGTTAGCTGGCTGATGAAGTCTTTTGTTGGCAGTTAATTGATAGTCTATGTATCCCATTTCAAGAGTGTAGTCCATCAATAGACAAAGGTAATGCAGGCAGAGATCAATGAGGTGCATCACAGTTTAACCGGCAGGTCATTTTGGTGAGGTTCGGTGGGGTCCATCCTAAGTCCAAGGTTCAAGCAGTGGCATATGAAGTATCCCATGTCTTACAGGTGGAGTTGGCATCAGTTCATCCTCTAAAGTCCATCATAAAAGACTGATGTGATGTCTGGCTAGTACCGGCTGTATTTTGTCATCATCACTCAGCAACACGTAGCAGTGGAGTCTGACACAAAGCAGGAACGGAGCTGGACCTGGCCGGCTCTGGTAACCTCAGGATATAGGAAACAAATAGAATAATATTAGCGTTGATGCCATTCAATTTATTGCAGTTATAGATTATGAGAAATGTTTCTGGTTCTGGCAGACCTAACTAAAGCAGCCTAAGTGAGTTGATGGATAAATTAGGTGTATGCCTGGCTAAATAGATAAGTCTTTAGTCTAGACTTAAACTGAGCGAGTGTGTCTGCGTCCCAAACAGTGTTAGGGAGACTATTCCATAGTTTAGGGCCAAATAGGAAAAGGATCTGCCTCCTTTTGTGGGTTTTGATATTCTAGGAACTATTAACAGGCCAGAATTTTGTGATCGTAATGAATGTGATGGAATATAGTGTGACAGAATGTCATTTAAGTACTGTGGAGCTAGACCATTCAAAGCTTTTATATGTAGTTAACAGAATTTTAAAATTAATACGAAATTTAACAGGTAGCCAATGTAACGACGATAAATGGGGCTAATATGATCATGTTTCTTGGTTCTAGTCAGCACTATGTTAGCTACATTTTGAACCAATTAAAGTTTATTTATATAACATTTTTTAATTGATTCCTACAAAACATATATACAAGAGCAAAACAAAACATATATATATATATATATATATATATATGGAATCAACATTTAAACCCCAAAACCATCCCTCCCCCTCCCAATCCCCAACCCCCAACCCCCAACCCCACCCTGACCCCTAACAAACATCCCTGTGGTCACATAAGAGTATATACACATAAAAAAAAATCAGGTATCTGCACCATTTCTCCATAAACAAATTCAATTTTCCTAGTCTTCTAAATGACCCTTCTTCAAAGGCTGCCACCCTCCACATCTCCGAGCACCACTCATGAAAGTGAGGGTGCTCCAGCCGACCTCCAAACCCTTAAAAGAACCTGTCTGGTGATCATGATGCTAGTTAGGACCCAACTCTTTATGTGTCTGTTCTCAACATCGATGACCACCCCATCACCCAAAATACAGAGTCTGGGGCAAAATGAAAGTCAAGTGCCCAATACATCACACACAAGACTCTGAGCCTTCAACCAAAACTCCTGGATCTAAACACACCCCCAAAAGACATGGGTTATGTCTCCATCCTCTGATTGGCATTGCCAGCAGGTGGGTGTGTCTTTAAGACCAAGCCTATACAATCTAGAGGGGGTCCAATAAAATGTATGTAAAATCTTGAATTGCATAAGGCTGCATCTCTAGATGCATACTTGATGTTTTTTAGAATCCTAACCCACTCTCCCTCCTCCAATACCAAGTTTAAATATTCCTCCCATAATCATAATCTTGAGAGAAGTTGAAGCGTCGTCCCCCAGACTCTAGGGAGTAATACACTGATGCCTCATGACCTTTTCCAAAAGCAGTAATTACCACTCAGTGAATTTCGCCTCCATCGCAGTAATCGATCGACGTATAACAGCAAGATCCTCCAAGTCCGCCACGACCTTCACCAGCATTACAGACAAGCTGGACAGTTGCCGTTGAATTTCTCCAGCTGCACCATCCAAATTTAGTCCCTGGTCTGCGGCACCAGCTTGAGCACGTAAGTGTCTTTTAATATCTCCAGAGCCCGAGGATTTTGAATTCTTTGACATGTTGACTTCATATAATTATGTAGCAGGGTGTATCGAATCTCACCGGTTTATGACATAAAAAGAATGAAAAACTAGCAAAGTGCGCAGAGCTTGCCGTTCACACGTCCGACCCCTGCATGGCGCCATGCCTGAAGTTTATTTTTTGAATTTGCAGTACATCCTCCCAGTAATGCATTACAATAATCTAGTCTTGAGGTCATGAATGCATGAATTAGTTGTTTGGCATCAGCAACAGAGAGCATGTGTCATAATGCTGTTCTTCAAATATTGGAAATGTGATTTTCAAAGGACAGACTGGTATCAAATATAACAATTTTTGGCTGTAGAAATCAAGAGTCAAATTAGATTTTAGCTGCTTATTTTAGAGGTTTGTGGTCCAATAATTAGTACCTCTGTTTTGTCGGAATTGAGTAGAAGGAAATTTCTGGCCATCCAATCTTTGATTCACTGCTAATTTGGACAATTGTGAAATATCGTTGGGTTCAGAAAAAATATAAAGTTGGGTATTATCTGCATAACAGTGGAAATTTATTCCACAATTCCTGAGAATATCTCCCAGGGGAAGCATATATAAGGAGAAAAGCAGAGGCCCTAAAACTGATCCCTGTGGCACACTTTTGTTTGATTTGAAAATTCCTTGTTTGTTTATATATACAAATTGGTAGCGGCCTGTTAAAAAGGACATTGTATAGCTAATATAAGTGTAGTTATGTTCACTTTAACAAATTATCTTATATATATATATATATATATATATATATATATATATATGGTTTTCCAATTTAGAAATATAAATATAAGAAAAAAAGGCACCACTGACAGCAATAAAAGGCAGAAAAGGACGTGATAAATACAGGACAAACCATTTAACTGGTCCAGAACCTGGAAACAGCATTTAAAACTAGCCTAGCATGGGTGCCATGACACACAGTACTTTCACAAGTTTAATAGCATAAGTTGTATTTAAATGCATAAATAGTTTTATGTTTAGCAGGCTAACTGTAATGAACTGGCCATCGAGACGGTGTTAGGATCCATGTGCTGGAAGTTTATTATGAACACAAGCAAACAATCCAAATCGGCAGGCAAATAGAGGTAGTCATAAAGCAAGTGGTATAATCCAATAAACCAAAAAGACAGTCCAACAAGGCAAACAAAACAAAGGGGTATCCAAAAGGCAGTAAATCCAGGAAAACAGGCAATGGTCATAACATGAAAGCAATCAGCAAAGGCAATGGAAAACGCTTGGTAAGGCAGGGTAAACTGGCAATACTTCGCAAAGTCAAAATGGAACAGCATGGTATTTATATAGTTTAAACAGGAAATCACCGAAGAAGAAATGGTACAGAGTTAGTATTTGGGAGAGGGCTCCTTCTGGTGGTTGGTAGGAGGGGTAACAACCTTGGATGTTACAGAACACCCCCCTCTACGAGCAACTCCTGGTGTTTTTCTACTGGGAAATCCCCTTGGTCGTGGTGCTGGATGATTAGGATGGGCATGATGAAATTCTTGGATCAGGGACGGGTCCAATATATCCTTGGCGGCTACCCATGATCTCTCCTCTTGTCCGTAGCCCTCCCAGTCCACCGAGTATTGCATCTGGCTCCCTCGTCGTCTTGAGTCCATGATCTCTCTGACCATATACGCTGGGGCTCCATCTAACTCCAATGGAGGTGGAGGCTCAGAATCCATGGTTTCAGAGCCAGATGCTGGGTGGACGGGTTTCAGCAAGGACACATGGAAGGAGAGATGCAGTAATTAGCAGGAAGCTCTAAACGGTAAGTAACTGGGTTTATTTGATGGATAATTCTGAAAGGACACAAATACCTTGGACTGAGCTTCCTACAGGGTAGCCGCAACTTGAGATCTCTTGTGGACAACCAGACCCTCTGTCCTGGCTGATAGTTGGGATGGGGGTGCCTCCGTCAGTCAGCCTGGAAGCGTTGTGCTCGGACCGCTCGCTGTAGCCAGACATGTGCGCTGTCCCACACCCTCTCGCTTGGCTTAATCCAATCGTCCACCGCTGGCACCGTAGAAGGTTCTCCTGACCAAGGAAACATTGGGGGTTGGTAGCCCAGCATGCATTAGAAGGGGGTTAGACCCGTAGAGATATGAGTGAGGGAATTTGTGCATATTCGGCCCAGGGCAGGAAATCGCTCCACTTCCTGTTCACGGCTACAATAACTCCGAAGATATCTGCCTCTCTCTTGGTTTAGACGTTCCACCTGTCCGTTGGCCTGAGGGTGGTAACCAGAGGGGAGACTCACATTGATATACAGTTGTTTGCAGAAAGCCTGCCAAACTCGGGACGTGAACTGTGGACCTCTGTCAGACACTATGTCCTCTGGTATTCCATAGACCCTAAAGACTTGGTGGAACAAAGCATTAGCGGTTTCCATGGCAGTGGGTAAACCCTTGAGAGGGACAAGTCTACATGATTTAGAAAATTGATTACCAGAATGGTACTGTTACCATGGGAGTTTGGCAGATCTGTGACAAAGTCGATGGACAAGTGGGACCATGGTCTTTGTGGTATTGGTTGAAGCAACACCATGGGCAGTTCTCTGGGGGTCTTGGATTGGGCACACACCTGACAAGACTTTACATAGTTAGTTACATCATGAATCAAATTTGGCCACCAGAAGGAATTATGCACCAGGATAACAGTTCTTTGGATGCCAGGATGTCCAGTGCTCAAGGAAGTGTGGACCCATTGGATAGTCCTCTGATGTAGAGCTTGGGGTACGTAGTGTTTGGTCGGGGGGCAGTTAGGAGGTGATAGTACATGCTGTTCTGCTCGTTGTATCTCCTCCATGATGTCCCAACTAATCGGTGCTATGATGACAGATGGTGGCAGAATGGACCCAGGGTGAGTTTGGAGGTAGGGTGGATCATGTCTGCATGAAAGTGCATCTGCCTTGCTGTTCTTGCTGCCAGGGCGGTAAGTGACTGTAAAATTGAATCTGGTGAAAAACAATAACCATCGGGCTTGATGTGGGTTCAAACTCTTGGCTGCCTTGATATATTCAAGATTTTTGTCCCCTCTAACCAGTGACGCCATTCTTCGAGGGCTGCTTTCATGGAAAGTAATTCCTTATTTCCCACATCATAGTTACGTTCTGCAAAGTTTTTCTGGAGAAAAAGGCACAAGGGTAAAGCTTGCCTGGTGTTCCGTGACATTGTGACAGGACCGCTCCAATCCCGCAATCTGAAGCTTCTACCTCAACGACGAAGGGAAGATTGGGGTCAGGATGTTTCAGTATCAGGGCAGTCGTGAAGCTTGACTTGAGGGAGATGAAGGCCTGGTATGCAGCATCGTTCCAAGGCAATTTGTTGGGCTTTCCCTTGAGCAACGACGTGAGTGGGGCTGCAATGATGCTGTAATTCCTGATGAAATGGTGATAGAAGTTGGCAAAGCCCAGAAACCGCTGTAGTTCCTTGATTTTTGAAGGTCGAGGCCATTCGGTGACTGCTGTTATCTTAGGAGACATCCATTTCTACACCTTGATGGCTGATATTGTAGCCAAAGAAAGTGGTATGGAACTCACATTTTTCTGTCTTGACAAATAGTTGGTGTTCCTGGAGATGTGATAGAACTGTCTTGACCTGCTGGATATGTTGTTCCATGTCTTTTGAGTAGATGAGGATGTCGTCAATGTAAGCCACCACACAATGATTCAGTAAGTCTCTGAATATCTCGTTGATAAAAGACTGAAAAACCGAGGGGCGTTAGCAAGTCCATATGGCATGACCAAATATTCATAGTCATGTTATCAATGACTTTATGCCTCATTCAATGAGTAGATTTTACATTAGGTCAGTAAAAGAAGCTGTTTTAACCAAGTAAAGTATATGTAGTGGAAAATGTTTAATTTGTCTTGTTTAGATTCTGAACTCATGATGGTGGTGATGAAAGCAGTTTTCCACTCATCCCCTTCTCGGATTCTGACAAGGTTATAAGCGCTTCTCAGATCAAGTTTGGTATAGATCTTTGTTTCAAAGTGTATTTGATTTTTACGATATAAAAAAAAAAAAAGAAAAAACCTAATACCCCAACCCTCACCATCAAATCACCAGAGTAACGTCCATACCGTCCATGAATTCAGATAAGAATTGTAAGAAGAACCGAGCATACATATATACATACATCAACCTTCAAACGAAAATAAAAACAGATACAAGCACATCCACTCGGAAGAGAGAAGAAAAAAGAAAAACAATAATAGGGCATTATTTAAATAGACTTATCAACCGTCAATAAAAGGGCGCCCCATTTTTAAATTGTTTTTCCCGATCCTCTTAACTAATACCAAATTTTTTCAAGGCAGAGACAAGACATCATATCTCTAATCCATTGAGTAGGAGTGGGTGGAAAGGGATCTTTCCACTTTAATAGTATCGCTCTACGTGCTGACAAGGAAGAGAAAGCAAGGACTTTACACATTGATGCTGACATCCAGGACTCCTCTGGAGCAACTCCAAATAATGCCACCAGAGGTTCTGGCTCTAATCTGTGCTAAAGAACCGCCGAAAGGGTGTGAAATATCGATTGCCAGTAACGCTCTAATTTAGGGCATGTCCAGAATATGTGAATTAACGATCCCTCAGCACATTGACATCTATTGCACATGGGGCTAGTACGAGGAAACATTTGAGCTAGTTTAACTTTGGATATATGAGCTCTGTGTTATAACCGTCCCAGTCACTGGTCAAGCTACAAGCACTCGGGTGGGGGGGAAATCACCTTTTGTGCAAATACTTAAATTGATCTAAGTTGAAAGAGGACTATTACTAAAATTCTTCAACAAACAAGAGAGTGGTATTTCTTTCAGCATGTATTCAAACTATTTACACATTCATTATCCACAAACCCCATATATTGCAAATCATACACAAATATATACATAAATACAATTCAATGTTTTTGTCATGTGCATGTGTATGTACGTGTATCGTTGGCCAATAGCATATGTCCACTAGTCTCAATAAGGTCTTGAGTCTGCCGAGATGTCCACTTAATGGGTTGTCGTGAGCATATTTCAGAAAGTCAGCTCTTAGTGAGGTTGGGATGACAAGTTGAAGTTTTGCTCCTTCCTGTCCTTTAGATATGCTTCTGAAAAGAAAACCATTCTTCATAACATAGTGGATACGATTGGGATATGGAACAGAGACTGATTGGACTTCAGCCATGAGTTCTTGGATTTCTATGTCTTTTTGTTGGGCTTTGGCAATGTCTGACCATTCTATGGGAAAGGTTGCAAAGGCAGTTGAAGAATCCTTGGGTTTTTGATGGAGTGAGTATGTTGAGTAATGAAGATTCAGTGAAACTACAGGAAAGTGTGTCTGGAACAATATTACATTGTCCTTTTCTATATTTGACATTGAATTCAAACTCTTGGAGATGAATACCCCAGCATATCAACCGAGAAGAGGGTTTCGGATGGTTGAAGACCCAGGTAAGAGCAGCATGATCGGTGATACCTTCAAATGGCCGTCCCTCTAGGTAAGGTCTCCATTTTTCTATTGCCCATACCACAGCACAACACTCCTTTTCCAAAACAGAGTATGACTTTTCAGCTCCTCTTAAAATACGTGAAGCATAGGCGACTACATGTTCCACTCCTGCAATGTCTTGGTTTAGGACAGCTCCTACTCCAAGGTCGCTTGCGTCCATCTGGACTTTGAATTGTTTACTTAGGTCAGGGGCAATGAGGATTGGTGTGCTAATCAACTCACCCTTAATCAACTCGAAGGAATTCTGACATTCTTCTGTCCACATCCAAGTAGCTCCTTTCCTTTTCAGTGCATGCAATGGTGCAACCTTCTCTGAGAAGTTTGGAATAAATCTATGGTACCAGCCTGCCATACCTAGAAATCGTTGCACTTAGAGACACTGCTGTTTTGAGAGCATAAACAGTTCAGGAAATGAAGGAAACCAGTCTTATCTGTAGATGAGCAGAGTTACAAAGGTTGATGACGAAGAAGTCGATTGTTGTCCTACACTTAGTTGTTTGGTCAATTGCAAGTTATCATACCAAACGAACCAAAAGTGTTGCTTCAGCAATATAAGTGTGTTTGTCTGTAAACGCGTAGAGGTAGCCACAGCCGATGAGCAAGAGCAACATCATAAATCCTGTTTGAGCAGGAAAAAAAGTTTCTCAAACAGGATTGGGAAATAGGTTGCGGACAACCATGAGGCAGCATCCAACAGACCCTAGCACTTACTCTACTACTTCCTGTTTTATACCATACAGAGTACACTCTTGTGTCCCCCTAGTGGCTATGAAGAACATAGCAACCATAATTGCAATGAATAAACCTTGTGACAGGCAGTGACTGTTACAGTGTACTACTTTAAACCGTGTAAGTGAATGCAGAGCATACATTGACGATGAGTGGACCTGTTTAAGAACACAGTTCCATGTATCTTCAGAGAGTGGTCTGTCAAGGTCTTCCTCCCAAGCTCTCTTAATGTTATCTAGAGAGGAAGATGCCAGATTGGTCATTAAGTTATAAATAATGGAAATTTAGCCCTTGGCTAATATGTTACATGAAAGGAAACTATCCAAAAGGATTTTCCGAAGGCATCACTGGAAAGTCTAATACAAATGACTTAATGTCTTACTTGCAAGACTAAAGAAATCTGACTTGGTAAGACCAAAACGTAATGCTAACTGTTTATTTGCTTCTTTTGAATTGTCAATAAATAAATCTCTGAAACATTTTATCCCCTTGTCAGACCAACTCTTAAATGATCCATCCTGCATTGAAGGTGAAAAGAAATGATTATGGGCAACAGGTCTAAGAAGAGAAGGATCCTGTAAACCAAATGATTTCCTGAATTGGGTCCAAATCCTCAACGAGTGTTTCACCACTGGGCAACCAACCGGAGTGTAAGAAATGAACTGCAATTTAGTTGCAAGAATGCTGGAAGGGAAATTTGCTTATAAGCATTTATTTCCATGTCCACCCAAGACGGTTTATTAGACAAAATGTGATAATGCCACCAATACAGCTTATTTTGTATGTTAGCTGCCCAGTAGTAAAATGTAAAATTTGGTAAGGACATACCACCATTGCATCTAGACCTCTGACGGTATACTTTACGTAGGCGGGGGTGCTTAGCATTCCAAATAAAAGTAGAGATAAGAGTCCAAAGTCTTAAAAAAAAAAAAAAACGAATAAAATGTAAACACTGAAAAAGATAAGTTTAGGGAGCACCACCATTTTAATGGAGTTAATGCGCCCAATAAGAGATATCTTTAAAGGGGACCATTTAGAAAGATCATTCTTAATCAGTTCAAGAAGCATGCCAGAATTATGTTTAAAAAGATGCTTATGATGGCGAGTTATACGGACCCCAAGATAAGTGAACTTATTGATTAGTTTCAATGGTATATTGGAATACTGTAGTTGCGCATCTACCTTGTTAATCTGGAAAAATTTCACTCTTGTGCAGATTAAGCCTGTAACCAGACCAAAATTCTCAAGCAAAGGTAGAGCTGCGAGTAAAGAAGTTTGTGGATTAGAGATAAAAAAGCAATAAATTGTCTGCATATAGATTTACCTTATGCACGGCCTCACCACGGTTAATTCCAGTAATCTGCTGACTCTCGCGTAGGGCGATTGCTAAAGGCTCAATAGCTAGATCGAATAGTAATGGACTTAACGGACAGCCCTGTCAAGTTCCGTGGTACAAGTTAAATGGCTTAGAATGCAGACCATTGGTCAGGACTACTGCAGAGGGAGCACTATAAAGTAATTTAATCCAAGAGAGAAAGACCAGACCAAATCCGAATTTTTCAAAAATGTAAAAAAAAAAAAAAAACCCTCCCACTCCACCCTGTCAAACGCCTTCTCGCCGTCCAAAGAAACAACACATTCTGGAATGGCCTGATGCTGAGAGTATACCACATTAAGTAAGCGGCGGATATTAAATTATTGACGATTCTTTATAAACCCTGTTTGATCAGGAGAAATGATAGTGGGGAGGACGTCTTCAAGTCTTGAGGCAAGCACCTTCGCAGCTGAGCAAAGAAATCGGCCTATATGACGCACAGTCTAAAGGGTCTTTATCCTTTTTAAGTAATAAAGAGGTACAAGCTTGATTTAACATTGGGGGAAGAGTTCCAGTCTTAAAAGACTTAAGAGAATGGGAACAAAAAGATTATAGAGGAGTAAAACAAAATCAACAAGGGAAAACCAAACATTAAGTCAGCATGACGCCACCCCATAAGAAAACCCAACCCTCCCATTAAATCAACCCAACCCTCAAAGAACATTACAATAACAGCAAAATTAACTTCTAAAATAAAAACTAAGTGTTCTGCACACTTCCTTATTTCACCTTACCCTACACGATCCTCAGTCCCTTAAAGCAAAATATCCTCATTATAAAACATCTAGATAACACTACTATATCAAGTAGTAGGTTTAACATACGAGCAGACCCATGGCATAACGATCCTTCACTCATTTTACTAATTTTACTTAAACATTTTACTAATATAATAATTGAAGGGAAAAACAAAATAAGTGAGAATGCAAAGAGAAATAATCTCCTCTAAAAGTAAACAAAACTTGTTATCAATCATGCAAACAGTGATTGTGATAACATCAAAAAATAAACGAAAAACATCATAAATCCGATTCAGCACGTGGAATCAGATCAAATGCAAAAGCACAAACTAATCGTCAGAAACGTAGAAATGTCCGCGTAATGTAAAACACTACAAATGAACGGTAAACCAATTCATGTAAATGTCAAAGAACTCAGTAAAAATATGACTTAACAACACCAATGTAGTACAATGGCCCCCCATGATATAGATAGTAAGTAAAGCCATAAATCCACCGTTCAAGTCTACAGAGCGGCCATCGTTACATTCTAAGAGGCGCTACAGTGAGCCATCAAAAATTCCTTGGCCTCATCCACCGATGCCAGCAGCTTTTGCTCACCTTCCTTGGTCAAGATCCTCAACCTTGCGGGAAAAAGGGATGGCTTGAATCCAAGATTGTAAAGCTCTGTCATTACCCCATGATATTGAGCGCACTGCTCCAGAACTTCTGGACTGTAGTCATCATAGATGGTAATCGGTTTACCACGGTACTGCAAGGATCCTCTTCTCTTACGG
The DNA here is from genome assembly GCF_019703515.2 of Myxocyprinus asiaticus. Taxonomy (NCBI): domain Eukaryota; kingdom Metazoa; phylum Chordata; class Actinopteri; order Cypriniformes; family Catostomidae; genus Myxocyprinus; species Myxocyprinus asiaticus. Next base: position 9,559,185 of record NC_059353.1, read on the forward strand.
GCCTCTCTTATCACTGCCTCCTTGATCTGGTACAGATGAAAACGAACTATTACCGCTCTCGGCTTCCCTCCCTGTTTCGCCTTAGATATCAGAGCCCGATGAGCCCTGTCAAGTTCCGGGGGAGACGGCAAAATCTGCTTGCCCATAATTTCCGACAGCATCTTGGAAAAGAACACTGTGGGCCGAGGACCATCAACGGACTCCAGTAAGCCAACGATCCTGATATTATTACGCCGACTGCGGCCCTCCAAGTCCGCTGTTTGGCCTTGAGCTTAACGTAGTTCTCAGTTCAGCACGTACCGCTTCCAGAGAGTGAATTCACTCACTGAGGAGGTCTACATTTGTAACACCTATTTGCACTTTTAAGGACTATGAGTGAGTCTTTGCAATCGTATTACTGCAAGTGCAACGTTATAAATGTTATCTGGACCAGTTGGGTTCGACTATAGAGCCTGTGATTAATTTAAAGACTTATGCAGATAAAATGATCAAAGCATCTTTTTTTACACCAGCTGGTTATATACTATTTGAAATGGTAAATAAGGAAAAATTGTGAACAAAGAGGAACAGTCAGGGATAAAGATAATAGCAAAAGGATAAACAATGTACCGGTATGACAGAATACAAATGTTTGATTATACAAAAAAATAAACCTATAGGTGCATCTTGTAAATAAAACACACTTATATATTTATAGGTATGTCAAATCAATTTGGTTCACATCCATTCATAAAATTTGTAGAAGCACAAAATCACAATGTGAATCAGTGAGGTTTCTCAAGGTCAATAACGGTTCAGTTCAACAATTTCCAGTTCTTTGTTTCCAGTCAAATTGTCCTCAAATCAAATGGTTTCTTTCTCTAGTCTCTTTAAATCCAAATCAAATTTTTTTTTTCCCTACTCATAAAAAGGGAGGAAAAACAACCAGTTCAAGAAAGTTGAATCCGATCACGTAGTAATCACAAAATTACTCAGTTTCAGTCAACGAGAAAGAGAAAAATGTGAGCTGAGATCCCACTTCAAATGGAAGAAAACAGTACAGTTCACGATGTGAAGTTTAGGCCTACTCAGTCAATCTAGTGTCCAGATCCATGGGGGCTCGTCATCGAATGATTCCCAACACATTCATTTCCACAGGAACCAAAAAAACCTGACCTGTATTTTAGGCCAAACAATAACAGAGATATTTCCATATAAATTTAGCATATTTCAAAGAGAAATAACAAATACAGCGATATGCTGTATTACCATCTCATTACAGTAATAAACTCAATTAAACTCAAATATAACATTGTTACAAAACATAATTGACGACATAACCAAATTAAACTCAGATAAAACATTCACACAAACATAGGCAATAACATAACCCGAATTAACCTGTAAATGCATCAGCTCAAACCCTGAATTTGAAAGGGCCAGTACCAACTTTCACATACATAGTAATCAAATAGAAAACTCAAAATAGATTAAGAACACATATCAAAAACACATTTTCTTTCATTTTTACACATAGAAATAAAAGAATTATAAGAAAAGAAATTGTTTTAATAAATTAAATAAATGAAAAGTAACATAAACCACTGTTATGTATTGAGTTTTCATTATACGGCTAAATCTGAGTGACTTGATCACCTGTGCTACACGTTGGATTCCAATGATGCTATTCGTGGTCCATGGTCCGACACCGCAGCCTGGACAAGGTCAAGTTTTGCCTCTACAAATGACAAGGCAGTTTTGAAATCAGCAGAGAGAGCGGCTCTGTGATCTTCCAATAAGCTAGTCAAGGCCGACATGCTTACCTCGTCATGAGCCGCGGGCATTCTTTATGGGGGGACAACGTGTGGTGCTTATGTTCTTGTGTACACTTGTGCTTGATGAACATCAAATTATGTTATGCATGTCTCGAGACCTTTGGTCATGGAGACATAGGCTGAATTTAGGATGCGGTTTCTTAATGTTCGCTCCGAACTACATTGTGGCTGTCGGATATTCGAGGCGTGTACAATGGCGAACTCAACCCGATACTGTCCAAAGGGCAAACAGGGACAACATGGATAAGTTTGTACATTCCAGTTTCTTTCACTGAATGAGGGCTCACCATTCGTTTCAATGCAAGTCCATCAGGCTCACTTCTGGTGTCCTGCTGGCCGTTTAAAAGGGGCCAGGCCAACATCCAAACGCCTACGCGGATGTGCCCATGATGGCGGGAATGAACAAGGACACCAGTTCTTCAGAGGGGGTGCAAAACTCATGTCTGGCACCTTATACGGCTCTCTGGTAGGACGTTGTGATGATTCCAAATGCAAATGCACCAAAGCTGCAGTGGGCTTTTATCTCTCTCTGCGAGGAAGCGTCTGCTGGATCGTGGCAGTCTGCTGTTTCACAGCATGGAATTTTGCATCACCAAACAGTCTGGGTTGTGACACAGGGGCGTTCATTAAAAAGTCCTTGTCAAGAATATCCATGAGCAGAAGCAACAGATGGCGTTCCGCCGCCACGAGGCCTGCCATATTCCGACCAACAGCACGAACAATGTGTTTGGTGGCTCTCAGCATCAAATCAGAAGCCCGGCGTAGTTCCATGATGGCCTCAGCATCCAGCCCAGCTCCCTCATCTAAATCCCTCATAAACTGGGCCTGGTAGGCTTGCAAAATTGCCAGCGTGTGCAAAGCCGAAACCGCCGACATCACCCAGCACTGCTTTGAGGGAAGAGTAGGCCTCTATTTCCATGTGGTCACCAAAGAAGAAGAGAGATGGGCAGCCAGCATCTCTTCCATTGCCAGGACTGAAGTATATCCATGGTCGGAAGCTCGACACACATTAGAAAATTCTGAGGCTGATTGATTTGTAATTCTGGCTGAGTAAGTTTGATCCCAGGACTTCAAAATCTCACGATGGAGGTCCAGGGAAAAAGGGAGCGGCCTACGAGGCGTAGCTGCGCTTTGGCCAGTAAAAAACAGTTGTCCAAGATTGATTTACGATCCTTCGACTGTGTTTAATCTGCTGGTCCAGGTGCAACTTCTCTACTGCATGTGTAATAACCTCCAGCAACTCAGTTTTTATAAGTTATCAAAGGTCTGGAAATCCGAATGCTAGGAGGCAAGACTGTGGTTGTGATTGTATAAGGGCTTCAGACCACGTGACACTCAGACGGTGTCCCATAGCGAATATGCAGCTCGAGTTCCAATGACAGGGAGCAGGGAAAAAAGTGAGGGATGACTCAAATCATTAATTGACATTATGCTACATATTGGATACATAGACATTAGGTTAAAAAATTACCCACAATATTTCTCAATTAATTGGTGAATTCTTGCAAAACAATGTGACGATTGCTTACATAGGTGCCAGAGTTGAATATGTGCTTTACTTAGTACTCGGTACTTTTGTTTGACAAATCCTATGATGAACTAAAAAAGACTATGAACTATTTTACACTTTCATGCAATGTTTTGTTAAGCCAACATAAACATTTATTTTGACAAACTTTACCAACCAAAGATATTGTGAAGCTAGATCTAAAGATTCCAAAAGCCTAAACCATACAGGAATGACTATAAAACCTATTCTGAATCATTGCAAAGTTCTCTTACAGCTCTTTCCCCAGTTTGTAAGTCAGCAAGCTGAACCTCTTGGAGAAAAGTTCAGCACTGATGGATGTCCTTATGCCTGTATGAAATGTGTGCTAATGTACTGCTCCTCAGCTAGCACATCTATCCTTTAACACTTCTACAGCAAATGAACAAGTCCTTGGAGTCAAAACTCAAGTCTAGGATCACACTCCGGATTGTTCATCTAGTATGGAATTTACACATCCAGAGAAAAGGAGTTATACATCTATGCCTGGACAGTGTATTTCGGTTTTGGCAGTTTGGAATGAGAGTGAATCAGCATGTGCTCTGGTGTAGCTTTCCATCCGGGCCCTGTCCAGACATTACATCCTGATAAAAATCAGGGAACATCAAGTTCACTGCTCTTTCCTTTTTCTATGTATATCAAACATTATTCAGTGCCCTTTGTTCCCTTTTATAACATAATGAATAATAGCAGCTTTAACATGTTAATGGATTAGGGCCAGTAAACAGTGTTTAAGAAATTCACAGGCTACACAGGCTTTGAGGAATGATAGATTGACTGAATTAAATGTCTCTCTCTCTCTCTCTCTCTCTCTCTCTCTCTCTCTCTCTCTCTCTCTCTCTCTCTCTCTCTCTCTCTCTATCTCTGTTTCTTTGAGAGAGCCTTGAGGATTTTCTGTTACCCGCAAAGAGGAAACACAGGAGGGAAATTCACTAAGAATGAGTTGCACCATCAGTCAAGTAGTCGTGTACTTGCATGAGTTGCACTGTAAAAACTGGTAACATGCAATTTGTACCTTATGGATCTACTTCTAATTGATCTACCACATAAAAAACTACTTTTGTTGGTGTAACTTAATGTAGTCAGGTTGAATTAGTTATGTTAAATAATATTTTTGAGTTGAATAAAACCAGCTAATTAAGATGTTAGGCCTACCTCATGAAAAACAGTTTTTAAGTTAACTTACAAACTATTTTTACAGTATGTCTGTGTTGTTTTAGAAATTTAGCAAATCAGGAAATGACGTAAATTTGCCCAACATATTAATATGTTTTGTTGTACAAATAGATGCATATACACAGATATGCACGTGCAAGTGTATGTACTGTATATGTGATGAAAAAGAAACCAAAAAGAATCACTGAAAAAATAGTAACCTGCAATTGTGACCTCATGGATTTATTTCTACTTGATTTAACCTAGAAAAATAGTCTTTTTTGGTGTAACCTAATTTGTCAAATTGATTTAGTCAGATGAAATAACATTCTTGACTTAAATAAAACCAGCTAATTTAAATATCACATGAAGCACATTTTTGGGGTTACCTGACTATACATTGTTACAGTATTTATGCTTTGTTTTAGAAATTATGCAAATCAGGTTGTAACGCAAATATGCCTGGAAAATTAGCACATGAAGCACATTTTTTGCAGTGTATGCTGTTATAAAAATAATCTCCATTGTGTAAAATGGGGTAGTAAATTGGTCAGAAAACATCTTAATTGAATATACAAGTTGAGCTCAATCGACAGCATTTGTGGCATAATGTTGATTACCATGAAAAAATTATTTCGGCTCATTTGTACTTTTCTTAAAAAAATAAAAATAAAAATAAAATAAAATAAAAAAAAAGGTTATCAAGGTTACAATGAGGCACTTACAATGGAAGTGAACGGGGCCAATTTTTGGAGGGTTTAAAGGCAGATGTGAAGCTTATAATTTTATAAAAGCACTTACATTAATTCTTCTCTTAAAACTCGTGTATTATTTGAGCTGTAAAGTTGTTTAAATCGTTGTTTATACAGACATTTTGGGGGTTTAGGGTTTGTTGACATTACATTGTCATGGCAACGAAGTTGTAAAATTAGCTGTACACGGAAAAGGTCATTTTATCACACTAAAATCATGTTAACGTGCAAATTATTTATGTCTTGTTGCTATACTTTTGAAACAGTGAGTATTTTCATGTTTACGGATTGGCCCCATTCACTTCCATTGTAAATGCCTCACTGTCACCCAGATTATTGCTTTTTTTTTTTTAAAGAAAAGGAGGGGCAAGTCAAAATAAATGTTTGTGGCAATCAATCTTATGCCACAAATGCTGTCGACTGAGCAACTTGTACTGAAACTAAATATTCCTTTAATAACTTTTACAAGTTGATATCTCCTGATATATTTTTACAGTGTTTCTGATTTCTTCTTAGTTGTTTAAAAAATGTAGTAAAAATGGTGTTATCCTCTGAGCAAAAATTGGCAAACATCCTTTTGCAAACATTGTGGCAAAATTCTGCATGCCAATGTGGTGCCATTGTTTACTAAATTTGCCCATCACACTTTGCATACTTGCCTATTCTAATCCTCAAATACACAATGTATTCTCAATGCAATTGCTGTAATTGTTTTTGAAAACCAAATTAAAAATGTAAGGAACTGCCACCGTGACTGCTGCTAGTAATATAGGGACACAGCAGGCTACATGTTTGGTTAGATAATGCAGGCTCAATGATTATCCATGTGCCTCTGATGCTATGACTGGTGTGTACTGTGACCTCTGATTGTATGTTGGAATAATGCCCCTAGGAATTCCTAGCAAGGCAAATAGTTGCTTCCATTATTTTCGGGTTTTATTGGAATTTGTTTGTTCTTTAAAAATAATAGTTATTTAAATTTGGAATTCACTAAGAATGAATTGTGCCTGGTAAAAATGGCAGTTATTTGCACACGCTGTCTGAACTGGTTTTGCACCCAATTCACATAAGTTATTATGCAGATCAGGCAACGGCAAAAACCTGCCCACAAAATCGCTGCTTAATGCAATTTGCATGCACAATTCTTACCTTGAGGCACTATGCTTAGCACTGTATAGTGGAGGGTGCAGCAGACCAATGCAATCTGGGACACTCTGCAAGAACTGTACAGCATCACTCCACTACTGTGATCCAGACACCTCAATCATCTCTTTGACATGCCGAAAATGCGCTGACTACACCGCACATCTGGATATATGCCAGGTTATAATGCTCTTCTCCATCATTTGATCATTATTTGGTGAATTACATGCTTATATGATCAATAGAAAATGTACAAACATCTCTTTTAAATAGAATTCACTTTACCGCCTGCTTTCATCTGACAGTACTAGAACGATGTAAATTGCACCGGACAATTTTTGTAAATGAACTGCATTCTTTAGTGAGCCTAATTTACATAGAAAGAAGGCGTGTTTGCACTGAAAGGAATGACAATGATACAACGCTACTTCAGCGCTGATTATGTCTACTTAAACTGGACTGTGGGGGGTTAGTGAATAAGATGCAATTTTTTTTTTAGCTAAAGTGGTGCAAAAGTGGAATTAATTAATTGAAAATAATTAACTGTTTAGTGAATTAGCCCCTGAGTAACTTACATTTGAGACACAATATGGTCAGTTATTTTGTCTATTTTTGCTCTGCTAACAAAATAGTTCCAAACAAAGCCAAACAGCATCACACTGCAAAAAATATATTTTCAAGACAAGTATTTTTGTCTTGTTTTCTGTAAAAAATAAATAAATAAATAAATTATATATATATATATATATATATATATATATATATATATATATATATATATATATATATAATATATATTAACATCCTTAAAATAAGATAAATTTACTTAAAGGGTTAGAGTTCACCCAAAAATGAAAATTCTCTCATTATTTACTCACCCTCATGCCATCCCAGATGTGTATGACTTTCTTTCTTCAGCAGAACACAAATGAATATTATTAGAAGAATATATCAGCTTTGTTGGTCCTTACAATGCAAGTGAATGGTGATCAGACCTTTCCAAGCTCCAAAAAATCACATAAAGGAAACATAAAAGTAATCCATATGACTCTAGTGGTTAAATACATATCTTCAGAAGCGATATGATAAGTGTTGGTGAGAAACACATACATTTTTTAATCCTTTTTTACTATCAATCTCCACTTTTACTTTTACATCTGAAAGCTACATATGGTGCCTGTTTAGTGTCACTTTCACATCTGAAAATGAAAGTAAAAGTGGAGATTTAGAGTGAAAAAGGACTTAAATTTGTTATCTGTTTCTCCCTGCAGAAGAAAGTAAGTCATACACATCTGGGATGGCATGAGGGTGAGTAAATAATGAGAGAAATTTCATTTTTGGGTGAACTATCCCTTTAAGAAGCAAAATGGTGTAAATAAAGACTTATTTTCAGAGAATGTATCTAGAAGTAAGCTTATACATGCTTGAAACATGAAAAACCTGTTTGCTGTTTTGCTTCTCATGTAAATTCATCTTGTTTTAAGGACGTTTAGATATTTTTATTGCAAAACAAGACAAAAATCATTTTTTTGCAGTGCAACCATTGCGTTTATCACAGTGCGCCGCACAGACTGACAGTCTGAAACACAGCCGTAAAAACACAGACAAGCAGAGTGATACAAATATTGAAGCGTCCCAGTTCATATATTACATATCAGCACCCTTGGGATATTGCTTGTACAATCAGATTAGAGAATAGGAACTAACGGTTGTATTAGTTTTTTCTCTTTTCATTTCATAGACTGATGTTTCACTATTATTGCTAATGGCCCCTGAATATCCTGTACACATGAACTACATGGTCATGTCTGATAGTGGTCATGGCATTAATGTTAATGCTGGCCAAACTAAAAGAATAGACTATGCTTATTATTATTATTATTATTATTATTATTATTATTATTTAACTGTAAATTCCCAAACAACAAAGCACATCTCTGAGGCCATGTTCTCATGCCATAGAGGTACACGAAATACAAACTGACAAGCAAACTAATTATCTCCAAAATTACAACATCTTAATGTTCATGCTCGTAACACGGCTCTGCTCATTAGTCTGGGAAGGAGGCCATTAAATTTGTTGTGAACACAGGCAGCTGCGAAGGGTTGTAATCACACTTGGCATAAAGATGTCCCTTTCTCAGCTGAAGGAAACAATACAGGAGGTGAAGAGCACAGTTGTGAGGGAAATACCACAGTGTTGAGGGAATGTAATGGAACATGGCCATACTTGCTTGATTACAACACCTTGCTAATGACCTACGCTTCTGACAGTATTAATTTGTTGTTTTTTCTTTGAATCAAAATTTCAAACCTTAAAAGACTAGTTCACAGAAAAAATGATCATTTTCCATCATTTACTCACCCTTATGCCATCTCGTGTTGGGCCTCATGTATTCAGATATAAGACTGACTGAGGCCTACACACACACACAGTCTTAAATCTTACTGATAAACCGCACCAAAATCAAACAATGGGAGTCCAATACAGACTACAAATCCCATGAAGCCTTGCTCACTTTGCACCTGTGTGTGAAATTCCAAAGGAGCAAACTCTCAACTCCTATTGGATGAAGCGCACGATAGAACGCCCCCTCAACCATGACGTCATCGGGAGTAGAAATACCTCTGAGATCCATCTGGGCATCGCTTCCAGCAACTTTGCTTGCCGTGTGTAGATGCAGCTCATCGCTGCTCTCAGGTACAGCCTCGTGGCACAAGGAAGTAACGTACGACTTGAAACTGTAGCCATACAATCTCTATCTCGCTGGACAAGTTGAGATTACTCTGTGTTCCACTGAACACTCTAACGGATCTGAAGGAGACCGCTGAGCAATCCGCATCTTCATCCGTTTGCCTGCAGAAGTGAAGAAAGAAGATTTCTCTTCCCTCTTCAACCAAGTCGACGTCGCTGATTTCTCCGCCAGCCCGCTGAGAATCAGCAGCCGTACCGCCCACCGACAGAGTGAGGAAACGGCCTCCCATCATCACCCGAGCCTCGAGGGACCGAGTCGGAGACAAATGATGGATAAACACACATTCTACCTGCATCCTCATGCTATTCAAGTAAGAGGCTTACATCTGGGCAGAGATAGAATATTATAGCGTGTTATTGTAAGTCTATTGCTTGTACAGTTTACGGACCGCCGAGTCTGCTCATTGCTGCAAATAATGCTTACGGTATTACTGTAACGTACTGTTATCATGAATGAGATATTTGCTGTGTTGTTGTCCAACAACGTTGGACTGTTGTGTATTTCCATCGCGGGAACTGAGTTTATCCATTAAAGAACCAAAGACCGCGGGACGGTTTATGAGCAGTTCACCGCATCTCTGAGTGATAAACTAACAGCTGCTTTCTCTCCCACGATCGCGAAACAGGCTTTGGTGCCGCCACTTTATTCTCTCTCTCTCTCTCTCTCTCTCTCTCTCTCTCTCTCTCTCTCTCTCTCTCTTTCGTACCAACCACGCACACGTGCGACCCCTCACAAACATTCCCGCACACACTTTTGGCTAGTAGATAACTTAGTGTAAAGCTCAGCTTTGTCCCTAAGTTATCGTACAAGCGGAGACGCGGTAAACAGGCAGACGCCATTAACCGGCTTCTCTCCGCCCACATTTGCGGCCATATTCTCTTGCCGGAAATCTCGCGTGATGTACTATCCACGAGAGTCACGTCCGCCATTTTGTGTACGTCACTCCTGACACACACACACACCCATTCACACAAACACACACACACACACACACACACATACCTCCTTCTCATGTGTTATAGGCTTATTTTGGTTACCATATCTAATCATGTCATTGTTTAGTTTGTAGTTGTAAGTCGGAAGTTTATTGACTGCATTGTATTGATTATTTATTGATATTACTGCATCAATAAACTTTGTTAGATTTCAAAGAGAAGTGTTTTGGCTTGTTTTGCATATACCTGTGTCAAAGGCTGGCAGGGGATGTCAGTGCTCGGATTCAAGCCTTCATTGTTTTTGTTTTTTTTGAAGGTCGTTATTCTCCGGACGTCGATTTTCCTAAGAGAACAATCTAATATTGAGACTGTTATACTGTATGGTTATTAGTCCCTGATTCCAGGATGGTGCCCTGGCAATATTAATCCTTATTAATATTCTACTGATTTTAGATAATTGATAATTATCTTTGATGATTGTTGATTTAAAGGATTAAAAAGCTAACATTGATTCTCATCAATGTTCTATTGATTTTTATAATTAATAATTATCTTTGATAATTATTGATTATTGCTAATAACCAAACCCGCTCCTGAACGTAGCGCACTACATTCACTGGTGCCCCGTGTGAGGCTTTAATGAGTTAGATTCTATTATTTAATTTAAATATTAATTAATAACTAAAGAAATAATTATTAATTATTTCTGATAGTATCACTGATCTAAACAACCAGTAGCACCTACACTCGTATTACTTACCTTCTTCTGCTGAACACAGACAAAGATATTTTGATAAATAGTAGTATATGAGGTGTTTATTTCCATACGATACAAGTCAATGGGGTCCAAAACTTTCAAGCTCCAAAAAGGATGTAAATGCAGCATAAAGGTAATCCAGAAGTCGAGTGGTTTAAACCAGTGGTTTCTGAAGCAATACCATTCGTTTTTGGAGTGCATGTTCATAGATTAACGGTCCACTGTAGAAGAGGTGAAAAATGGTATTGAAAAACTAAAATAAAAAACATAAGTGAACCTCAAAGAAAATAAATGTAATTGTAAAATACATAAATAGATGTATTTTATATATCGTATATATTATATATATATATATATATATATATATATATATATATATATATATATATATATATATATATATGATAATACACTTTATATATATATACACACTGCCAGCCAAATGTTTGGAATAATGTACAGATTTTGCTGTTTCGGAAGGAAATTGGTACTTTAATTCACCAAAGTATAGTCAGGACATTACTGATGTAAAAAAAACAGCACCATCACTATTTGAAAAAAGTCATATTTGATCAAATCTACACAGGCCCCATTTCCAGCAGCCATCACTCCAACACCTTATCCTTGAGTAATCATGCTAAATTGCTCATTTGGTACTAGAAAATCACTTGCCTTTATATCAAACGCAGTTGAAAGCTATTTGGTTCATTAAATGAAATGTAACATTGTCTTTGTGTTTGTTGCCACAGTATGCAATAGACTGGCATGTCTTAAGGTCAATATTAGGACAAAAATGCCAAAAAGAAACAGCTTTCTCTATAAACTCATCAGTCAATCATTGTTTTGATATATATATATATATATATACAGGTGCATCTCAATAAATTAGAATGTCGTGGAAAAGTTCATTTATTTCAGTAATTCAACTCAAATTGTGAAACTCGTGTATTAAATAAATTCAATGCACACAGACTGAAGTAGTTTAAGTCTTTGGTTCTTTTAATTGTGATGATTTTGGCTCACATTTAACAAAAACCCACCAATTCACTATCTCAAAAAATTAGAATATGGTGACATGCCAATCAGCTAATCAACTCAAAACACCTGCAAAGGTTTCCTGAGCCTTCAAAATGGTCTCTCAGTTTGGTTCACTAGGCTACACAATCATGGGGAAGACTGCTGATCTGACAGTTGTCCAGAAGACAATCATTGACACCCTTCACAAGGAGGGTAAGCCACAAACATTCATTGCCAAAGAAGCTGGCTGTGCACAGAGTGCTGTATCCAAGCATGTAAACAGAAAGTTGAGTGGAAGGAAAAAGTGTGGAAGAAAAAGATGCACAACCAACTGAGAGAACCGCAGCCTTATGAGGATTGTCAAGCAAAATCGATTCAAGAATTTGGGTGAACTTCACAAGGAATGGACTGAGGCTGGGGTCAAGGCATCAACCACACACAGACATGTCAAGGAATTTGGCTACAGTTGTCGTATTCCTCTTGTTAAGCCACTCCTGAACCACAGACAACGTCAGAGGCGTCTTACCTGGGCTAAGGAGAAGAACTGGACTGTTGCCCAGTGGTCCAAAGTCCTCTTTTCAGATGAGAGCAAGTTTTGTATTTCATTTGGAAACCAAGGTCCTAGAGTCTGGAGGAAGGGTGGAGAAGCTCATAGCCCAAGTTGCTTGAAGTCCAGTGTTAAGTTTCCACAGTCTGTGATGATTTGGGGTGCAGTGTCATCTGCTGGTGTTGGTCCATTGTGTTTTTTGAAAACCAAAGTCACTGCACCTGTTTACCAAGAAATTTTGGAGCACTTCATGCTTCCTTCTGCTGACCAGCTTTTTAAAGATGCTGATTTCATTTTCCAGCAGGATTTGGCACCTGCCCACACTGCCAAAAGCACCAAAAGTTGGTTAAATGACCATGGTGTTGGTGTGCTTGACTGGCCAGCAAACTCACCAGACCTGAACCCCATAGAGAATCTATGGGGTATTGTCAAGAGGAAAATGAGAAACAAGAGACCAAAAAATGCAGATGAGCTGAAGGCCACTGTCAAAGAAACCTGGGCTTCCATACCACCTCGGCAGTGCCACAAACTGATCACCTCCATGCCACGCCGAATTGAGGCAGTAATTAAAGCAAAAGGAGCCCCTACCAAGTATTGAGTACATATACAGTAAATTAACATACTTTCCAGAAGGCCAACAATTCACTAAAAATGTTTTTTTTATTGGTCTTATGATGTATTCTAATTTTTTGAGATAGTGAATTGGTGGGTTTTTGTTAAATGTGAGCCAAAATCATCACAATTAAAAGAACCAAAGACTTAAACTACTTCAGTCTGTGTGCATTGAATTTATTTAATACACGAGTTTCACAATTTGAGTTGATTTACTGAAATAAATGAACTTTTCCACGACATTCTAATTTATTGAGATGCACCTGTATATATATATATACATGTTAATCTCAATCGACAACATTTGTGTCATAATGTTGATTACCACAAAGATGTATTTCAGCTCGTCCCTCCTTTTCTTAAAAAAAACTGAGGTTACAGGGAGGCACTTACAATGGAAGTGAATGGGGCCAATTTTTGGAGGGTTTTAAGGCAGAAATGTGAAGCTTATAATTTTATAAAAGCACTTCAATTAATTATTCTGTTAAAACTGTATTATTTGAGCTGTAATGTTGTTTAAATCATCATTTTTTTTTTAAGGTTTATGGGGTTATGTCGTTTTAGGGTTTACGGGGTTATGTCGTCATGGCAGTGAAGTTGTGAAATTGGATATAATTTTACACAGGATAGGTTAGTTAGCGATTTTATCACACTAAAATCATGTTAATACACATATTGTCTTGTGGCAATACTTTGGAAACAGTGAGTATTTTAATGTTTACGTATTGGCCCCATTCACTTCCATTGTAAGTGCCACACTGTCACACAGATTTTTGCTTTTTTTTTCAAAGAAAAGGAGGGACATGTCGAAATATTTATGGTAATCAATATTATGCCACAAATAATGTCAGTTGAGCTTAACTTGTATTAAACCTGGAATATTCCTTTAAGAACCAAATTTCATGACTTTTCAGAGGGTGCAGATGAATATAAACTTCCCCTTTTCATACTTTCTCTCCTTTATAATGACAGGTTGGCTGAACAGGTTCTTGCTCTCGTGTTTACCACAGCTTTAAACACATCTTTAATAACCTTCATTCCTGCTGTCTGATACTTTTAGAGTTTGGCCCAGGACGTGTTGCTCTCGGTTCCTCAACTGTGCGAAGCCCTACACCCATGAAAACAGAAGCCCAGTGTTTTCCTTTCTCTCTTTCTCTCTTTTTCTCTCCTGATTCTGCTTTAATCCTGGTTTTCTTGTTTGTCTATTCTGTGACATCACACAGGATCCAGATTGAGGGCTAATCTTCCATCTGATACAAGTAAAGCTTTAATCGGGAGGCCAGTAATGAAAGTCACACAGGCTAACCTTTCTTAAGATTGAACAAGATAAGTCACACAGCCATTCCCCTCCAGAGAGTTCAAGCAACAAGTCCCTCTAGAGACTTTAAATATGAAATATCTGAGCTGAAAATGAATGTCACACTGTTGTTTGTAGCAATTAGAAAATGTGATAAAGGACAAAGCTTGCACACAACATTGACAGTAAAATCTGCTCTATTATTCCATGGACAAAGATTTCAATTTTGGTCAATAGACCAAAATTTTTCCTGTAAACAGAGATTCATTTGAGACACAAAATTCACAATGTTTCTTACAATTCACAGAAAATGTGTATCAATTATTTTTTTAATTAGTTTTTGTATGTTTGATGATTTAAGACTTTTCAAAAAGAATCCCATCCTGTAATGAAAACACGCTGACCTATGAAAGAAAAATTTCAAATGAGATCAATTTAGTATCTAAATTGTTTCTCCTAGATGGCAAAGAGATTCATTGAGGAGCAAATGGAGACCTGAGAAAAAGGTCTCAGTAATTTCATATGTGTCACCGTTAGAGTTTCAGAGGGGATGCCAAAAATGTCTCAAACTGTGCTCTTAATTGCTGAGATTTCTTTAGGAGATTTCATTTTAGACTCAAAAACATTTCTCCTCAAATACTTCCAAGACCAAATTATCAGGGTTATGTTATCCACAATCATTTATAGCTCTATACAGTTGTCTAATTTGTGGTTATTTTTTATTTCTCCTAAGGATTTTTAGAAGAAACATCTCAGACAAAGTCGGTACTTAAATGAAACTCTGAGCAAATCAGTTTTCTTATAGGGACAGTGCTGTGATCAAGCAAGCTCACATCATTTTGCCCACCGTGCAGTAAGAGCAAGACAGAGGTTAATTGTGGGAAGGTGTCCCCTCGTCTCTCTGTCTCTTCCCAAAGAGGCAACAGGCAAGAGGCTCCACACTCAGCCAGTGCTGACCTAGTTAACTGACTACAGTCATAGAGTTCAAACAGCAAAATTTTCCTCTGCTCTGGCTGAATATGCCGGTTAACGTTATGTTTCATGCAGTATTAGAGATTGTTACAGTTTGTGACTTGTATGCACAGATTCACAAATCAGCTGTTTTAATATTGACTAGTGCTACACTAGTTTCAGTGTTTGGAAATGGAAATGATTACAAAGCACTGAACAAATTTCAAAACTAGATTAGCAGTTCTTGAAGGAAATGCCAGTGCTTGCAAAGCAGCAAAAGAATAATGATATTGTGTTAAAGTTTACAGTAAAATTATGTTGTAAACCCAAATATAGATAGAGGGAGAATTGAGAGATTTATAGTAATATGCATGATGTATAAACAGATAAATGTAGTGTGCTACTTTTGCAGTCAAAATACAGCTTAAGAAAGAAACGACAAATTGCAATTCAGTTTGCAAACAGATATAAGACAAAAGAACAATTGCAATTATGTATACTACAAAAAGTATGATGACGTCATTGCTGTTAGTGAATAGTAAACATTCTAACAATGTAAATCAATGTGAGATTTTCAAAATATATTTATAAATGTGGTAACAATTTACAATAAGGTTCCATTTGTTATCATTAGTTAACAACATTAGTTAACATGAACTAACAATACACAATACTTTTACAGCATTTATTAATATTTGTTAATTTCAACATCTAGTAATACATTTTTTAAATCAAAAGTTGTATTAGTTAACATTAGTTAATGCAGTATGAACTAACAATGACATTTTTTATTTTTATTTACTAACATTAACAAAAATGAATACATTCTGTAAAAAATATATTTATTGTTCTTTGTTAGTTCATGAAGCCCAATGCACTAACTAATGTTAACAAATGGAACCTTATTGTAAAGTGTTAGCTTAAATTTCTAAAAGAGTCAAGTTTACAAAGAACAAAAATGTAAACATTATAAGATAGTATAAGGCTGATTTTATCTAACAAAGTTTGAATGGTTTGTGCATTAAGTGGTTTGGGTTTAATTAATTGCTAAATTAGAGGGCAATGCATGCTGCCTTGCAAGAACTGTATGCTTGCTATTTTGACAAGTGTTCTATGCTCAACCTTTAAAAAAAAATAAAGTTTTATATTTTATGAATAATGATATGTGAATGGATGGATCCCAAATATATAAAATGTTTGTAGTTCAACATCTTCAAAACATGAATTCACACAATATGTTTTTATGTTTTTCGATGAAAATGTATTTCCTGTAGCAAATGTATCCCACCATATTTGAATTTTCTTTAATGGATTCAAATAATTCAGGTTTGCTAATGTAGGCAACTCACTCAAAATGGTAATCTAAAATTATACCCATAAAGAGAACGAAGGGTCATTTGACAAAATCAGAATGGTCGGTGACCACCAAATGCATTCCTTAAGTCTTATTAATTTCCTCATCAAAATCCAGCCTAGACAGATGACCCTTGCTGAATTCTATTTCAGAAATGCAAAATGACACTATTACAGTGAAAGAAAGCCAGAGTAAGAGGTTCTGGTACAGGCAAAAAAAAAAAAAAAAAAAATCAAAGAGATGAGTGGAGAAATTATTCAATTATTCTTTTCAAAGGGGCGACCCAGTCAACTATTTACCTTAGCTGGTGGAGGTAGGGAAAGGAGAAGACTCTTTGATGCGGTAATGAATAGATATGGTGTGAGCTCAAGCCTCAAGGATATTTTATTGAAGAAAAAATGCATATCATTCGTATTCTTACCCAAGACAATTAATTTTATATGCAGACCTTTGAACAGAGAAATCTAAGATCAGAACAGAAAAAAATAAGCATAAATGAGATACGATGTCAAGGTAATTATTACCATGGATTTTGATCTCCTTTTAATATGGGAAAAGCATCTGCTATGAAGCAGATAACACATCTGATTACAATGTCCTATGGTTTTATATATGAATACAATTAAAATATTCTATGAATGCAAGACTTACCTGGCATTTAAAAAAAAAAAAAAAAATCTTTCACATATTGGTCATTTAAATGGTCTCAAACAGTACTTTGGTGTATATCTGGTCTAAAAAAAGAAAGTCAGACAAGCGCAATAATATTATACTCTCACACTTATTCTTTTTATTTTGTATGTAGATGGTTTTGCATTATGGATCTAACCCCTCCAGTAAGAAAAATGCTATTAGATCACCCTCTATTGGCCAAGTGCAGTTCAACAACTTTAGCTCCAGGTTGTGTCCTGGCAGAGTTCTAAAATAAAAGAATAATCATAGTAATATTTTTCCAGCACCAAGACAGATCTTCTCTGTAGGGTGCTTTAAAGACACTTAAACTTGGTCAGTTTTATCATTTCACCCACATTATATAAATACACTGTTTCAACTCTTCTGCTACCACATTGAAAATCTGGGATTCTTTCTCATTTAAACCTGGATATAAACAGAAAGTTTTAGGATTTTGCAAAATTTAAAACAAAGAAAAGTTATAATGTAAAACGAAGAGAAAATATTTGTGCTCTATTTCTTGGTCACTAATTAAATGGAAGCAAATTAGTGACATTGGCCGTGTCAGCTCCTATGTACAAAATACTAATAATGCAAAGCATTGAGTAACATTACAAGATTTCAAATCATTCTGGATAACATGGATTATCAGGTTTTGCATAAACTTGTGGAGTCCATGCCAGCTCGAGTACATGCTGTCATTAAAGAAAAAATTGAGCATACTGTATTAAAAACTAGACATTATTGTTCTTGTTGTTCTTGTAAATGTTTCAGTTAATTTTTCACTCAAATTGTTATGCTGATAATAATTTGTAATGATAAAAAAAAGTAGTAGTATAGAATGCAAAATAGAAGTAATTTAATAAGTGGTCTCAGACTTTTAGATCCCACTGTACTATTTGGCATCCCATTCAAGTCAAAGATGTTGCAATTATGCCAGAAGAGATTTTGACAGCAGTAAAAGAGCAGGGTGGGGCCTTTTACTGGTGAGCACAGCGTCAGTCTGTCTCTTAACCCACTTCTCCATTTGCTGTGACATCACTGTCAACAGCTTTGTCCCTCCTGCATCTCCCTCTCCCAGCTCCGGGAAAGGCGAAGCACCACCTCCTAACCCTGCATCCACTCATGCATGGCCAGCAGTGACATCAGCTTAAGCATCTGTGCTCAGGCCTGCCTCTGGAGGCCCCCAGCTCTGGCTCCTGCATGGGGAAAATGGTGCCTGTGCACATGTGGTACCAGGGGACACTGACCTTGCACTGCCATTGGCCTGATACTGTACATACTTCAATGTTCTGACAATGTGACAAACACACTGACTTTCCCCCAGATCTACAAGGTTATTGTTCCCATGCTGTGCAAGCAACTCAGAGGACATACACAGGGAATATTGTAGAGCCACAACATGATAGATAGACAGACAAACAGACAAACAGACAGACAGACAGACAGATAGATAGACAGATAGATAGATAGATGGGATTTTTCATTTAGAAGAGCTGTGGAGACTTTTCGAGCACCTAATCAACACAAAAAAAAAAAAAAAAACAAAAAAAAAACTATTTGAAAGAATTTCATAATTAAAAAGATCTTCCATTCAGCTTGAACCTACTGGAATGACTGCTGATTCTGCTCTTGTTTTCCATACTCCAAAGCCAAACATTTACCTCATTGTCCTATCGCATGAGAAGAAAAGAATTGCTTTCCCTCTTTCCATTTTTCAAACTGGACCCTACCTGTCTGCAGTCTGACACTAAGCTTAAGGGCAGCTGTGTCTGATTGACCTTGCTGGAAGACTCATTGCTGCTCTAGACTCAAGAGTTGTGGCGCAGAACCATGGGGAGCAGGTGGCCAGAGGGGAGCCGAAAATGAGTCCCTGCAATTAATCTGATTTAATAACAGATCTAATGCTGCTAATCACTGACTGCACCCTTCCAGGAGGAGGTCATCTGCTTCTGTCATTGCTTGACAGTTTGATGATTCAAGGTTTAGGACACTTCCTTCTTAGTCAAAGACAACAATGGGCTGGAGGCCAAAAGGAGGAACGTTCACTCAGAAATTAAAATTTTGTCTTTTGAAGAATCGTTATGCAGCTCTTTTCCATTCAATGAAAGTTAATGTGACCAGTGGTTGTCAAGCTCCAAAAAGGACACAAATACATGGTAAAAGTAGTACAAATGACTTCTTGAGCTATATTCCAAATCTTTTGAAGCCAAATGATATATATATATATATATATATATATATATATATATATATATATATATATATATATATATGTTTTTTTTTTTTTTTTTTTTTTTTTTTAGTATCGGTGTAATTTTAGTCTGTATTCACAGATAATCTTTCCTTCTGCCGAAGCAAAAAATGGTGTGGTAGGTTACTCCCTGTTTCACAAGACATAAACAATATGCATGTCAACATGATTTTAGTGTGATAAAATCACTTATTAACCTTTTCTACGTAAAGTTATATCCAATTTTGCAACTTTGTTGCCAAGCATAAAGATGCTTTAAATATTCTACATTTGTGTTTTTTGAACAATAATAATAATAATAATAGCATACAGGTTTGGAATGACATGAGGGAAAATAATGACAGAATTTTTCATTTTTGGGTGAGTTATTCCTTTCAGATGCAGAGAAAATTACATTGTTTTTATTTGTATGTTCTTCCTACACGATTATTATGTAGGGCTGATGTAACCATACCATAATGTATGCACAAAGCAATGTGCAGCGAGACATTTACAGAAGTTTTCTTGAATAGATTCACATTCGCCAGTTTTACGGCTTTTGGCAGGTATGTCTGCATGAGTGGATGGGTCTGACTCCACTGGAATGATATATGGATTGGAAATGGTAATCCCATATTATGTATGAGCAAAGCTTCACTCTGGAATAATACTAGTAATATATTGTGCTTTCCTTGTGTTTCACAAGTACACTTCACCAGTAGGAGGTTTGGTGCATGTGTGAAAGAGTGTGTGATTTAAATAACTGCCTGGCCTTTTTTAACATCCTTTATGCTTTTTTTTTTTCTTCACTGTGTGTAGCAAGGAGGTGGTCAGCCGAGAGTCCTTGGTGACTTTGCCTACAGCTCTCTGGCAATTATCCATTTGTATCTGCCTGTGTGTGAGTGTACATCACTTGCAACATGCTGCAAGCACATAGCTTTCCCCACAGTGCAGCAAGGGCATGGCTCACATTTGCTTATTGAGTTACAGGGCACTGGTGCGAGAGCGTAATGGAATTTTCATTGGCTTGATTTATTCCAGGTATGATCTGTCATGAAGAAGAGGGTCATGGGACAAAGTCACTAACAAGTGTCAGATAAAGCTCTGAGATATAGAGACTGAAGAACAGACACTTACATCATTGGCATGGCTGCAAATATATTAAGTATTCACAATAATCAAGATCTATTAACTAATACTGGTTTATTTGACTTTTGTGAAGTGCATGATTTATGTGCCAAAAGACACACTAAACAGAATTGCAAAAAAATCATTTCAAATCAGGTTAAAGCAGTCTTGCGTTGTTCAACCAAAACAGGTAATCTCGCCCCAAACTCACTGCACTGGTTGAGCAAAGTCGAACTCATTAGTAGGTCTCAAGGCAAATTTATTTGGTTCCAAGTCAATTTCAAAATGAACTGTTAAAAATAAATAAATAGATAAATATATATATAAGTTTTGTAGACATCTTACTATTGGAATCTTCAGAAACAATTTTAGATAACACTTTACTATAAGGCTCTGTTTGTTAATTTTAGTTAATGCATTAGGTATCATGAACTAACAGAACAATATATTTTTTACAGCATTTATTAATCTTTGTTCATGCTTGTTAATAAAATACAGTTGTTCATTGTTAGCTCATGTTAGTTCATAGTGCATTAACTAATGTAAACGTATACAACTTTTGATTTGAAAAATGTATTGCTATATGTTGATATTAACATTAACCAAGATTAGTAAATGCTGGAAAAGTATTGTTCATTGTTAGTTCATGTTAAATAATGTTGTTAACTAATGTTAACAAATGGAAGCTTATGGTAAAGTCTTACTCAATTTTAAATGATATGTTAATTTTTTTTTATTTTTTTTTTATCAAATTTCAGATGCAGTATATGTCATCATATTCCGCTTAAAATTGCATGATGAAATTGAGACATTAGACATATAGAGAAAATTTATAATTGATACAGCAAATATATTATTATTATTTTTGAAAATACAAAGGTACTGATATTATTATTATTATTTAAATGTTGTATGTTTTTATGAACGGTTGGTAAAAACATGACATCACATCAATTGCCAACTTCATAACTAAGACTGTCAAATGTGATTCTATATTCTAAAAAATCCATTGTTGTGAAAGAGACATTTCCTCTACAGTAATGTAAAAAAACAAATAAATAAATGAAATGCCAGAGAAGGATTGAGGCTACTTGTCTGTGCTGGAGATGGTGAATCAGAGAGGTCTGTGTCCCAAGTCATCAGTGACCCACACAGATCTCATCTCTTCGGTGCATTGTTCAGCATTCTTATCATCCTGCACCTGCTCGGAAAACTCTGCTTTTATGAAACACGTAGTTCTGCCTTTAAATTTAATTGAAATGCAGTGACATCTGGTTGCAATTTGAGGAGAGGGACATGCTATTCAATACGTCTGACCACGCTTAATTTATGACACACAAAGACGCTCAAACACTGCATTCGAAAGTCATGGGTCTCGCTTGTGGGTCATCCATCAGAAAAAGAATTTTTGGCTATGTCAAAAGATGTCTGTTCCAAAACCATGACACTTTCTGCCTGCTTCCTGTCAAACACACTTTTTTTCTGTCTCTGTGCATTTTTATTGTTCATCCTAGAGCACAGCTTCAAATGCAGCTGATTCCTCTGCTTTATGTTGACTGTCAGGCTGATAAATAAAATGAATCAAGCTCAGATGTCCAATATGTTGCCCAAGGGCGGAGAGTAATCGGGCTGTGGCCTCTCTCAGACACCTACTAAAGGTATCAGAAATAATCCAATTGAGTGGCAAAACATATGTCAGTTAACAAGTTCCTCTAGAAACATGAGGAATTTGGTAAGGTTGGTTTTTAAACAGCAGTAATGGAATTTTAAACAGACAGTAATCTGCGTACTGCAATCTCCCTGACCCCCTGCTATTACACTGTCTCACTCTATGTGTGAGGGCATTATTTAGATAGACTGGTGATGTATGAGGTCTCAGTGTCATTTTCATGTTATGGCAAATGATAAAGCAGGCCAAACTGTGGTCCAGGGCATCACATTACATTCTCAGCTGTTGACTGCAGGTCTTAAGAACACAGTTCATAATTCTTGAGTGGCACACGCTGGCACTTCATCTTCGATAAGCTGTTTACATTGAAATTCTCATATTATGACTGTACTTCCTCTCATGGAGGCTTACATTGCCAATGTCCTCACATCTTCGCCATTTCCGGGATAGTGCACCCCAACATTTCAGTAATTCAGTCATGATTTGTCGATATGTCGTTTCAAATTTGTTTGACTTTCTTTCCTCCCTGGAACACAAAAGGTGAAGTTTATAAAAATGCCTTCCATACAATGATGGTGGATGTGGATTAGGGGTGCTCCAAAAGGGACAAAAAAGCATCATAAAAGTAGTCCATACAACTTGTATGCTATATTGCAAGTCTTTTAAAGCCATATTATTTGTTTTGTGTGATGAGCAGACAGAAATTTGTTAGTTGAAGAGCTGGAAGAGCAGCTTAGACATTCTTCTGTAAATAACTCATTTTGTGTTCCAAGGTAGGAAGAAAGTCAAATGGGTTTTGAAAGAGAGTAAATGAAGACAGAAGTTATTGTAAATGTCTGTTATCCTATTCAGAGTTAAATGGCCACATTTTGGCACAGTGCAAAACAACATGTTTGAGAATGTGGGTAGTTTCCTCCCAGAACAGTTATTTCTGAAAAAGGGCAACTCATAATACTGCAGTCTTTCTTTTAAAACCATCAGGCCACATATTATTTAAAAAGAAAGGCATTAAGAGCTTTTCACCCATTTAGTTTCACCAGCACTAAAAGTTTTCCAGTCTCATGTGGTTTTCTGCTCACACCATGAGTCTGTATTGCCTATTACAGTATAAAGGTTATGGAATGATCATTATTTCTTTTTTTATTATTTCTTTATATATATTTATTACACGGCTGTCTGGATTCTGACTGGTCAATGGCACCAATATTTCTCTGTAACAACGTATCAGACTGCTCATCCGGGTCCTGAGAGTGTCTCTCCTGCTTCTCGGATCACTGTACAAACTCTTCGAGTAAGCTAATAGAAAAATTTCTTATCAAATCAGTGTTTCATGTCCATTTATTTGTTTATTTGGCAAGTGGTCTTGTAATAACTTGGATAATGAGGAGTTAGATGGTCATTTTCACAAAATAAACACCAACGAAACTCTGACACAAACCAGAGGTTGATTTTAGCTGTTAAGCAATTTATTATTGCTTCCTTTTGGATCATTCCTTAACAAACGTGGGGTGTCGTTTCATTGTTATGCAGATGACACTCAACTTTATTTGCCCTTGAATCATAATGACAATAATGGCTTAAAGTCCTTAGCCGCTTGCCTGTTGGATATTAAATCATGGATGTCCTAACACTTCTTAAAATGAAATGAGAGTAAAATTTAGGTTATTGTGTTTGGGCCTTTAGGCATCTCAGGCAGCATTAATCTTGATTTTTGCGATTTGGCATCTTATGTTAAATCCTCTGTGAAAAACGTAGGTGTCATATTTGACTCTGCACTGAAATTTGAGCAGTAGTCAAATCCAGCTTTTTTCAAATAAGACTTCTAGCTAAGGTTAAACTTTTTCTATCATTTAAAGAGTTTGAGAGAATTATACATTTGTTTCATCTCAACCTGACTACTGCAATTCACATTATATAGGAATAAGCCAATCTTGCATTAATCGTTTTCAAACAGTCCAAAATGCAGCTGTTAGACCTTTGACTAGTACTCATAAATATGAACACATTACCCCTGTCTTACACCCTTTGCATTGGTTGTCAGTCCGTTATTGAATTGATTTTAAAATTTTACTTTTTGTTTTTAAGGCTTTAAATGGACTAGCACCTCCATATCTTTCTGACCTTCTGTGTATAAATACACCTGTTAGATGTCTAAGGTCATCTGATCAGAGACTACTGATGGTTCCTAGGTCTAGATTGAAGTCGAGGGGTGACCGTGCTTTTGCTATAGCTTGCCCAAAACTGTGGAACAGTTTACCAGTGTCCCTCAGATCAGTTTCAATAGAAGCAATATTTAAATCTAAGCTAAAAACCTTTTAGATCAGGCTTATAATCATTGTTAGAGTCTGTCATGGGCAGTATAAGCTTAAACATGTGCTTGTGATGTCCTTTTTTCTTGCATTGCAGTTGTACAGCATAGTTTTTTGAGACGTCTGTGATGTATTTTGTGATGTCCTTTTATAGTGGTTGTACAGCAAAGTGGTCAACTATTGTTTTTTTTTTATTGTGCTTTATAAATAAATTGATTGATTGATTGATATGGATGGATGGATGGATGGATGGATAGATAGATAGATAGATAGATAGATAGATAGATAGATAGATAGATAGATAGATAGATTACATGGAGTTTGGTGGAACATTTTTAAGGGTTGTTTTGAAACTGCTTATTGATGTAGGTCACATATATGACCTCCCTTTTTAATCACGGTCAGATCATTAAAAGGAATACTTTTAATCAAACAGCCATCATGGGAATATGCAAGCAAGCTTTTATGGCCATCAGTATTCACATTATGCATAGTGGCCATTAAAAGTATTTGAACACATAGGTTAGCCACACTAACACTAAGCCACACTTAAAAATGTATTAATGTCCTTGCATTATATAAGAAAATATAACACAAAGTGCCATTTACTTTAAAGAGAGATAGCCAGCATTTTTCAAGCAAAACATTTCACAAAAAGAAGTTTAAAAAATGATACAGCAATAGATACTGGTCAAGATTTTGACACTTTTCTGGTTGTCAGATGTTAGTGAAACATTTGATTAGCTATACCTGTGTGAACTTGAGGGGAACTGATTTCATACATCCACTTCAAATTTCTTTGACACTATGCAGTTAGTTAAAGGTAAAAAGGAAAGAGGTCTATCATAATTTGTTTGCAGATGCCACTTTAATTTGTTTGTCATGCAATGATTTTTTTTATTTATTTTTTTTATGTGTAGCTTAAGTGTCCAAACACTTTTTGCAGCTGCTTTAAACATGATACGTTCTCTATATTAGATCCAAATGTTATTGGTAATCAGTGTTTTGCTGGTAACTGTTGAGAACATGAATACAGTTCTTCATCTCTCTGTTAACATGTTTGCACCGTTTGGCTTAGTCACTCATACCAAGGAAGTGAGCACACTGAGTTATGCTTTAAACAATACTGGGAGAAAATGACTGGCAAAAAACTGCTCCACATGAGAATTCCATAGTTAATAGAGGAGTTGTGAGACATGCATCATTCATATGACATAATGAGGTCATAACCAAGTCCAAAATATCCAGAAGAAGACAAACATTTAGCTGTAAAGCCTGTATATTTCTAAAATGTCGGTTTTCTTTCAGCTCTCCCATTTCTTATGATGACATTCGCCGATTTGAGAAATGGTTTGCTTATGAGTTGGCGATACTTTCCTCACTGTTTCAACGACTCCGCTGGTCAACCAGCATGATCCCAATCAAAGCCAACATAAAAGCATTCCAGTCAGCCAATGCAGCAGACAAGAGGATGACTCAATCTTGATTCAGAGCCGCCATTTAAAGGGATAGTTCACCCCAGAATGAAAAATATTTATTCACCCTCATGTCGTTCCAAACTTGCATGCCTTTCCTTAAAAATGACATATTTTGAAGAATTTTCAATGATCTTTTCCATACAGTGACAGTTCATGGTGACCATGACTTATATTTTGGTCTCTCACAAAGCCATAGTATGATTTCAGTGGATTTGGAACAGACGTGGTCACATCAAGATTCTTCAGAATTTCTCCTTTTGTGCTACATTATAAAATTACAGCATGTAGGTTTAAAATGACATGAGAGTGAGTGGATAATGACAGAATTTTTAGTTTTGGGTGAACTAATCTTTTAAAGTTTTTTTCACTCAGAAATTAAATCATTAGGCAGAATGTTAGGGACTGACGGTCACCTTTCACTATAACTGGATTTTTCTCCATACAGTGAAAGTGAAGATGACCTAAGCTAACATTCAACCTAACATCTCCTTTTGTGTTCCACAGATAAAATAAAGTCCTACAGGTTTGGAACAATATAAGGGTGAATAAATGACAGAAATTTACCTGTTTTTTCTTTGCTGAACTATCCCTTTAAATACTTGCATTATCTGAAGTCTTAACTTAAATTCAGCCCGGACAGGCCTGGTTGATGCACATCCAGGTGGGGCAAGCACAAAGTGCTGAAATATTGCTCACAAAAAATGGGTAAGATAATGCAGACCACAATGATAAAATCCATTGCGCCATCTCAGGAAAAAAGTCATAACAAGATGGTAAATCGTTAAAACTGAAAAAAATGCACCACTCTTTGTGTCGGCTGTAACACATATCAATGTAGATGTTCACATATCAGGCGGACGTGACATCACTAATGCTGATGAACTGCATGAAACGGTAATGAAATGTGCAGCCATTTCCTCAGACAATGAGGTTTTGGAAAGTCTTGGATATCTGGGAGATGATTGCTTTATCACCCCCTGCCAAAAATGTAATTATCATAATTTGAAGCTGGATGAAATGGAATTTCAGGTTAACGTTGTCGAAGTTTTAATGTAATGTGACTGGACTGAAAAAAAAGGCACTGAATAGCAATAAATGTGTTATACAGCCTTTGTGATGAAAGATTTAAAACTAAAGACTTTTCTCTGTGCGTCTTTTAAAATAATGTAACTGCTTGCACAAGAAACTTTACAGGCAGTCTTCATATAATCAAATTTAAAATCAAAAACTTAGTTTTTGCTTGATGGAGAAAAACAAAGATTTCTGATACATTATATAATTACTCCTAAAGGAAATCAAATAAGGGTGCCTACACACAAGTTTTAGGGATAAGAATGTGCAAGATGCCTTTTGAGAGTATGGAAAGAGGCGAGTCAGTTTGAAAACAAGTGAGAATACACCACATTGGATTTCCGCAAGAACTTGATCTGCCGCCCTGAAATTTTTAACATGATCACATAGGAAATTGGCTTGTTGCTTTTGAAAGTTCATGTACCCAGAAATCAACCCCATGCTACCAATTTATTAACTAGCACCATCTCCCATTAGACCTTTTTGCATGTGATCATCTTTTCCTCTAGCGCTACTTATAGCGTGTTTTGTGAGCAACCTCAGAAACATGTGAAACCAGGAAGTATTTGTGTTCACATAATCAAAGGTGAGATTGATTCGGAGGTTGCATTTTCCTTCTAAAATTACATTGACAGTTAGGTTTATGGTTGGGGTTAGGGGGTAGAGTTAAAAACATATGTGTTCCTGTGGACTGTACAACTTGTTTTTGGCACCACCCAGTGGTGGGCATTTCACCAGCTTCAGCTATGGCGAGTGGGGGCAGTGAATTTTGGTAAGCGCAGATCAATTTCAGCAGAATTTCAGCTCTACATCATCCTCATTGAATTCAATGAATTTGCAATGGATTCTCTGGCACAGTGCAAAGTGCCAGAGAATCACCCTAAACCAGCCCTATAATATCAAAGCTTCACTATTCTGAAAATTAAAAGAATTTCAAACATTTTACAATGCTCATAGATTTTAAATCATTATCTGAACGAATAAGGAATTTGACTGCGTGTGTTCAGTTTAGAAGAGCACCGATCCCAGTCAAAAGTTGAGAGAGAGAGAGAGAGAGAGAGAGAGAGAGAGAGAGAGAGAGAGAGAGAGAGAGAGAGAGAGAGAGAGAGAGAGAGAGAGAGAGAGAGAGAAGGTTTTTTTTCCTGCCACAGAAAATAAACAAGCTGATATTTCACACTTTTAAAACTGGCAAATTTAAGACCTGGAGTCCATTTAAGATTAAAGCAGTTAGTAATCAACATTTAAACACACACACATCATGCATTCTTACATACTTGAACACATAATGGAATATTGTAAATTCTCCTGATATACACTTGCATGTTCTATTCTGTATGTGTCAATGTAACAGGTTATAAGTCTGTTAGTAGTAGGTCTTAAACAGTAGAACTTAATAAACCATTATACCATGAAATAAAAAAGTGTGCAAAAACATTAAAAAAAAAATAGGCACTTACTGTAAAAAAGATTTTAAGTGCAGACCATATTACGTAAACAGTTCTGCAGAAATTGTTTTGTTGTAACCATGAATGAAAATTACAATCACTAAACATGTTTGCAACAGCAACTTTAATGCCATGTGGGAAGCTAAACTGCATTTGCATCAAACAAAGAGCAAAAAATAAGACATATGGTTTCCTTTTGATTTTGATTCTTATGGGTTATTTACTGCAAAGCCTCAAAATAAATTCAACCTTAAAATAAAATAAAATAAAATGCAACATAAGTACATCCTCAAAGCCCTGGTCCCATTCCACACAGCTAGGAAGCATGGGAAAAACCTAAAACACACTAACACAGACTGAAATTGACCACAATCTGCGAAAAGTGTAGTCATTTCTATTGTGACCTAAATTAAGAGGAACTTATTTTCTCTCTCTCTCTCTCTCTCTCTCTCTCTCTCTCTCTCTCTCTCTCTCTCTCTCTCTCTCTCTCTCTCTCTCTCTCTCTCTCTCTCTCTCTCTCTCTCTCTGTGTGTGTGTGTGTGTTGAATACTGGGAGTGTGGGTGAAGACTGAGCGTGTTGCTAAGAGTGAGTGCGATAAAGTTTAGTTTTCTTGTTTCTTTGTATGCTTTTCTTATCTTTCCCCCTCATTATTTAGTCTAAAATAAAGCAGGATAGTAAAGCTCCATCGCGTGTCTGGGGTTTTCAGTCTGTTCCCGGGCAAACACTGCCTAATCTATCACTCCAAAATGGGTGCAGGTGTGTATCAGAGTCTTGAGTGACAGTGGAAGAGCTGCTCTTAGTTTTAGGAGAGCAAGTGGGGTTTGAGAACATAGTTTAGGCCTCCCGAATGAACAAATTGGTTGTTGTTTTCTTGAATTCTGAACCGTTGATCAATCAGTTGACTGTGAGCGGAATATGGGTGAAAGAAATGTTCATTCCAGTTACCCCGCTACCTGCTCCAGCAACGAAAATCACCATCTCTAATGTTCCATCTTTTCTCTTTAATGATACTATCACGAAAGAGCTGCAAAGATTTGGAAAAAGTGCAAGCCCTGTGAGAATGAATCCTTTAGGCTGTAAAAACACAGTGCTTAAACACATCCTTTCTTTTAGGTGCCAGGTCTTTATGTTTTTGTCATCGCCGGAGAGTACTCTGGAAGTTTCTTTCTGAGAATATGAGGTTTTGAATGTGGAGACCTAGGGCACAAGCGTTTTACATGTCCGCATAAAGATGACCAGCAGCCGTCTACATTGCGTGGAGATGTAAACGATGCAAATCAACATCAAATGGATACAGAAAGACAGGGAACTGAGATGCAGGAGAAAGGGGCTACAGAGGAGGTGAGTGATGATAATATAAATGCTGGGAGTAGTGAGCAACCTGCATGCAGTTCTGTTCCCTAAATAGCTGAGACTGTAACTGATGTAACTGTTAAGAGTGAGGCTCATAGTGGTATTGAAGAGGTGTGTGAGTTTAAAGAAACAAAAGCAGGAGTTTCAGAAGATAACATGGCTGATGACTTAGATGGGTTGTCTCAATGTACTGATGATGGAATGAGAAATGAAGTGCAGTGGTCAGATGTGTCTGATAGGGCAAGAGTGGATGAAAATTATATGTATACTGTTGAACAGATTAACTCATATAGATGAAACATAAGGTAAAGCAGTTGTTGAAGTCTGTGATTTTTTCCCGGATCTTGATGAGTTTGTTTCTTCTGTTGTGTGGGCAAGGAGAATGTATAGCTATGAAAAGCTCACACAGCAGAAGAGGTTTCATTTAAAGAAGCAAATTACTGCTATTAGATGGGGGGAAAGACAGAGAAAGAAAGGCTAACGAGGGGAAAAGCAAATGAAAAACAAAATAACAATGATGGCTGATAACTCTCTTTCTTCTCTTTAAGTTTCTTTCTCTTAGTGTTGGGTTCGAGTCCACCTTAGTCGAGTCCAAGTCAAGTCTGAGTCTTTAAACAATCGAATCCGAGTCGAGTCCGAGTCCAAAAGGGACCGAGTCAGACTCAAGACCGAGTCCATAACAGGCCGAGTCGAGTCAGAGTCCGAATGAACTCGTTCATGAATCTGAATTAAATTGTAACTGTAAACTCAACATCAATATTTTAAGCTTATTTTAACTTTCACAACTAAAAAAACACAATTGTCAACATAAATGTAACAAAAACAACAAGGGTTTGGAAAGGAGAAGTTGGGGAGCAGTGACACGCTTCAGGTAGGCTTTTATTTTCTGCCTTCAACACTCTCATGTGCACTTTTCTCAGTGCTTTTCTTAGTTCAGTAAGTTCAGCATAACAAAACTCTTTCAACATAAACTTCTTGAAGTCTTCAGCTTCTTAACACTCAAACATAAAACACTCAATAAGACACGCCAGCCGCTACACTGTCGTTCTCTCTCTGCCTTCCTCTGGTGTGTTCGGCTGTTTTAAGGCGTCTCTATGCTATCACTGTAATGAGAAACAGCTGTTAGAAATTATGTCAACCAGCTTGACGAGCCACACTACTCCCTCTCTCCCGCAGACAGACACACGACCACGCCCCCACCACCACCCGACTTAGGCTGGGACAACAACCGGCCTGCCAACTGATCTGAACAGAGGGTGAAGGCCCACCCCAGCAGGTAGTAGCGGAGAGTGAGGACAGCCCACTTGATCACCAGACACTCCTTCTCAATGGTGCTGTACTTAGTTTCCCTCAGGGAGAGTTTACGACTAACGTACAGCACCGGTCGCTCCTCCCCCTCCGCGCACCTGCCCATGACCCAAGTGGAACCCCAGATACCAAACTTCCACTCGCCCAGTTGCGCACTTCTTCGGGTTGGCCGTGAGCCCCGCCTGCTGCAGCAATATCAGGACGGCTCTCAGATGTTGCATGTGCCGCTGCCAATCATTATTATAAATGATGATATCATCTAGATAATCGGCAGCATATGCCATATGTAGCCTGATAATTTTGTCCGTGAGATGCTGGAACGTGGCAGGAGCTCCAAAATAAACGAATGGAAGGGTCACGAATTGGTGTAAACCGAACGGTATGGAAAATGCAGTTTTTTCTCGGGAGATTGGAGTTAAGGGGATCTGCCAATAACCCTTTGTTAAATCCAGTGTAGAATAAAATTGAGCCGCGCCCAACCGATTGAGCAATTCATCAATCCGGGGCACTGGGTACGCATCAAATTTAGACACTGCATTCACTTTTCAATAGTCCACACAAAATTGGGCCGACCTGTCTCTCTTAAGTACCAGAACCACCGGGCTGGCCCAGTTGCTGTGTGACTCTTCTATTACGCCCATCTCGAGCATTGCCTCTAATTCTTCCTGAACTACCTTTTTTTGTGTACAGGAAGGTGATAGGGGTGGCTACGAACCACCACTCCCGGGGTCGTCTCGATGTGGTGTTCTATGAGATTTGTGCAACAGGGGAGAGGCGAGAACTGGGGGCCATTGGGGGCAGTGGTGGCTCAGCGGTTAAGGCTCTGGGTTACTGATCAGAAGGTCGTGGCACTGACAAGATGCCACTGTTGGGCCCTTGAGCAAGGCCCTTGACCCTATCCGCTCCAGGGGCGCCGTATCATGGCTGACCCTGCACTCTGACCCCAGCTTAGCTTAGCTGGGATATGTGAAAAAAAAAGAATTTCACTGTATATGTGCAAATGTATAACGTGTGATAAATAAATATAATAAAATTAAAATAAAAAATTAAATTAAAAAATTAAATTAAATGTAAAAAAATTAATTAAAAAGAACACGTCCGTGAATTTCGCTTGCAATTTGGCTACTCTGTGAGCTGCAATGGTGAGAGGTGGTCTCCACACGGGACCAGGGTGAACTGATTAGGTTTGAGCGTCACCTCTGGCCCGAGCTCCGCCCTCTCGGGAACTACCATTGCCAAGGCCACGGGGACCACCTCCCTCCATGATTTTAGGAGGTTGAGATGGTAAACTTGATGTGCTCCACCCCATCCATTCGCTTAACCTCATAATTGATACCTCCGACTCGCCGTGTGACCTCAAAGGGCCCTTGCCACTTGGCGAGTAATTTAGAGCTTGAGGTGGGCAGTAATACAAGCACTTTATCTACCGGTGTGAATTCCCGTAGTCGAGTGCCCTGTCATACAGCCGACTTTGACATTCCTGAGCTTGGAGCAAATTCCTCTTTGTTAATTGACCCAAAGTGTGGAGTTTTTCTCTAAGATCAAGAATGTACTGAATTTCATTTTTACTGTTTGAAGGTCCCTCCTCCCAAGCTTCCCGTAAGACGTCGAGCACGCTGCGCAGCTGACGCCCATACAGCAGCTGGAATGGGAAAAACCCTGTGGAGGATTGTGGGACCTTCCACACTGGAAATAACAGGGGTTCGAGCCACTTATCCCAATTCCTAGCATCCTCGTGTACGAACTTACGGATCATGTTTTTCAGAGTTTTATTAAATCGTCCCATCAACTCATCAGTTTGTGGGTGGGAAACACTGGTGCGAATCGATTTAATACCTAATAATTCATATAAGTTGTGTAGTGTTCATGACATAAATGTAGTGCCTTGATCAGTGAGGATTTCTTTTGGAATCCCCACTTGGGAGATTATTCTGAAGAGTGCCTCCACAACACTACGTGCTGAGATGTTCCGGGTATCGTGTTGCATAGTCTACCAGAACTAATGCACCTGGCACTGCCTCTCTAGCCATAGCATCGCACATCACACACCAAGACATTATTTCACAGGGTGAGGCGGGAATTAACCATGGCCTCCACTCTATGTTTTTTGGTATCTCAATGGTAACCACCGGATACGTGTGAATATCCCCATGCACACACCGCACCTTCACTTGATTATTTGTGCCCAATTCCCTGTCTTGTACCAACCGTTGGTGGATGGAGGTTTGAGAACAGCCAGAATCCACCAAAGCTTGATATATATCCCCTGGATATTCACCGGTATCCGATATGCCCCAGCTCAATCAGGGACAGCCTGTGGAGTGTTGGGAATCTGACCCACTCGGCCATCCTAAGAGGCAGCTGGGCGACGAACTGTTCCAGTATCACTTTGTCTACGATGTCCTGGGCACCGTGGGGTTCCCCCACCAGCAACCATTTCTGGCAGGCGTCCCGGAGCTGCTATGCGAAGGCGAACAGGTGGCCGTGTTTGCCCAGCTTCATGGCACGGAAGTGCTGTTGGCTCTGTTTGGGGGTCCAGCCAACCCATTGCAGAATGGCCCTCTTCAAGTCGGCATAAACGAGGAGGTTGGCTGTGGGGAGTTGTTGGCCACAAGCTTCACTTCCCCTGAGAATAGTGGTAACAGTCGGGCCACCCGCTGGTCAGGTGGCCATTCCCACACCTCGGCTGTCTTCTCGAAGAGATCAAGGTACGCTTCAGGATCGTCGGCTGGCCCCATTTTGATGAGGGTGTCCAGTTGGACAGCCAGGGTGGGCTCCGGGGCTGCAGCAGCAACCCCCTCATGTCTGACCAGGCTCCGGAATGCCTGTCGGTCCTCCGCTTGGGCCTGGAGCAGGAGTTGTAAACGCTGCTCCTGTTCAAGCCGCAGCTTGAAGAGGGCCTGATGTTGGGTCTCCTGGATGTCGGCGAAGGTCTTGATCACCTTGCCCAGTGGTGAGGACTCCATGAGGATGTGTCTTCTCACTTCCTGGGTTTTGGCACCAGTGTAAGGGATCTATGGGTTTGGGTATGGAAAGGAGGAGGTACGCTTCAGGTAGGCTTTTATTTTCTACCTTCAACACTCTTATGTACACTTTTCTCACTGCTTTTCTTAGTTCCATAAGTTCAGCATAACAAAACTCTAACAACATAAACTTCTTGAAGTCTTCAGCTTCTTAACACTCAAACATAAAACACTCAATAAGACACACCAGCCGCTACACTCTTGTGTCGTTCTATCTCTGCTTTCCTCTGGCATGTTCGGTTGTTTTAAGGCGTCTCTCCGCTATCACTTTAATGAGAAACAGCTGTTAGAAATTATGTCAACCAGCTTGACAAGCCACACCACTCCCTCTCTCCTGCAGACAGACACATGACCACGTCACCATCACCACAAACACCTCTATATTTTATGATTAGATTCCTGCTTAACAAACTTCAAAGTGGTTTTAGAATGACAGCATATGCTGTAGGTGTATGAAGACAAAACTGTCCTTCAACACATTTCTTATTGCGTTCTGTTGACATTTCAATTATTTGTTGCTTTTTCCTCTTCACTCAAACACAGACTAAAGAAAGTGAAAGCTGCGTTAGTCATTATTGTTTCAAATTTTAATTTTGTTTTCTATTTCTACATCATTTTCTTTTTTTTGTGATTAACTTTTATTTATTGATTCATATATTAAACAAAGAAAAGCAAAATGTATACAAACAGAATCAATACTTAACCCCCACTATTATTATATATATATAATAATCACACACATTAACCCCTACACCTCTCTCTCCACTGCCACTCCCCGAGAGCCCTCCAAAAATGCCAGATATTTGCTCCATTTCCCCTCAAACAAGTCCAAATTCCCCAGTCTTCTAGATGACCCTTCTTCAAAAGCCGCCACCCTCCCCATCTCCGAGCACCTCTCCTGAAATGCTCCAGCCGACTTCCATCCACTTAAAACTATTTGTCTGGCGATCATGATGTTGGTCAGAGTGGATTGTGAGGGGGGTTGTTACACTCGGTGACCTATATGAGAGTGGAGTTTTGAGATCCTTTGAAAATTTAGTTAAACATTTTGGGATTCCCAGATCTCAGTTTTTTAGGTATTTACAGCTGTGCCACCTGCTCTGTACTATTTTTGGGAGTAGTATACACCCCCCTAAAGCAGCAGACACTCTGGGAGTGGTGATAACTGCTTTTGGAAAAGGTCATGAGGCATCAGTGTATTACTCCCTGCTAATTTAGAGTCTGGGGGATGGAGCTTTGACTTCCATTATAAGATTATGGGAGAAAGATTTAAACTTGGTATTGGAGGATGGAGTGTGGGCTAGGATTTTAAAAAACATCAAGTCTGCATCTAGAGATGCAAGGGTGCGCATTATGCAATACCTGTCCCGAAGGTGTGTTCCTCCACAAAACAAGCTCCAGCCGCTAGAGGAACCAACACAAAAAAGCCGTTCCATTTCCTCAGGCAGTCAAACAAATGTTCAGTGAGCCGGCCCATTCGACTGCTACATGTGTGTCACAAATGACCCAATCACTCCAATGTTCTGCAAGAAATACTCCACAAAACAAACTCCAACCAATAGGAGGCATAAGCACAAAGAACGTGCAGATTCATCCACAACACTGTCCCAAAGGATTGCTATTCCATGAAACAAACTCAAGCGCTAGGCAGAACCAGCACAAAAAGAAACAAAAAAGGCACCCAGTTTCCTCGGACGGTCAAGTGAATTTTCAGTGATTCAGGCCCATTCGACTGCAATGTGAGTACCACAAAATAACCTACTCACTCCATTGACTTTATGAAGGACATAGCTTGCTGGGGACATGTAAATATTTTGTGGCCATCCTTAGCATCTATTCTCAGTTTGGCTGGGAACATCAATGCAAACGCGACCTTCCGTTATGTAAGAGTTTCTTGCATTCCTTGAATGGATCAAGTTTCTCTCGTCAAATTCGCAAAGTCTGGGAACAAGACAATTTTGTGGTTCTTCCAAGAAAGCCATCCTTTACTCCTTGCCTCGCATAACACGAGATCTTTATCGGATGATCTCAGAAATTTGGCCAGAATTGATCGGGGCCTGTCTTCCTCAGCGGCTCTCCAAGCCGGATCTCTGTGAGCTCGCTCGATTTCCAGCTTATGGTCTATGTCGAGCAGACTCAGAAAGAGCTCGTCTAGGAATTCCACCATATTCTGACCCTCTGCTCCCTCATGAATTCCAACAATTCGGACATTATTCCACTGGTTACGGTTCTCCAAATCTTCCAGCTTCTCCCAGACACACCCCAAATCTGCCTTGTTTGCTAGCAGATTAGCAGCTAATTCTCTCTCCGATGACTGCAGATAATCGATCCTTTTCTCGACGTCCCCCACTCTTGTAACCATCTCAGTGAATTTCGTCTCCATGGCAGTGATCGATCGACATATTATGGCAAGCTCCTCCAAGTCAGCAACGACATTCGTCAGTATTGCCGACACATTCATCAGACTCTGGGTTTGTGACCTGCTGCCCGGGGGCTTCAGCTTGAGCGCATAAGTGTCTTTTAATGTCTCCAGAGCCCGAGAATTTTGTATTCTTTGACATATTGTCTTCCTAGAACAGTTAAGAATCAGGGTGTATCACATCTCACCAGTTTATTACACAAAAAGTATTAAAACTAGCAAAGTGCGCAGAGCTCGCAGTTCACACGTCTGAACCTCGCATGACGCCACGCGACTCCCCTCTACTTCATTTTTAATGTGTCCTTTCAATTTAGTTTAGTTTTATCTAAAATTATCCTTATTTAAAGAAATAATATATACTGAGATTTCTTTTTTGTCTCTATGTGCCGACTGGTTTGGGAAAATAATGAGACAACACAGTAGTAATTAGCACCCGCTGAGAAGTTACACAACTGACAGGATGACATAGAGCATGAGCGCTAAGCACATGATGTCATTGCCATGGTAACCAGATACATTTCAGCTGATTTGCTGAAGACTAGAATTAATGGAAAATCAACATACGATGCAACAAAATTGAATTTCTTCTCTGCAAATGACACTAGAGACAATAGCGAGAAGGACAATTAGGAGATTTAATTTAAGAAGAAAAAATCAGCGACCCTACCAAAAACTGCGACTGTCCTGTTTAATAAGCCTGATCACCCAATCTATAATTAAATTATAAACAAAACATTTAGTTGCCCAAAATAACGTAATATTTCATTGTGCATTTTATTGTGGAAAATACTCTAAAAGAACATATTTTAAGCAGCTCGTCAATGCTTTTAAAATAGAAAAACAATAAATAGGTGCCGTTTATCTGTTTTTCAGAGTTGCAGTCTGCTTTAGCAAGATTTTCTTTTTTTTTTTTTTATTTCTTTTTTTTTTTTTGACTATTTAAAATGTTACAGTTAATTCATCAAGGACCAGTTTAAGTTGAAGTTAAGTTAAGTGAAACACTGCGTGGACCACGAGAGACTACAGATGCCTACATGTGTGGATACATTAAGCCTAAAAAGACTTAATAGCCCAATATTAATAATATTTTTTGAATTTTTATTTTGATATGTTGTTTTAGTAAACTGTGAGAGATATGATGTGGGTAACTTGACTTAATTAAGCTCTTAACCACGACAAAACCCCAATGGGAGCACGGTCTTGGCTGCACAAACGCCATGTGCGATTTTACCAGTTGTCAGGTACCATGCCGTGCGAAACTGCCTTGTAGTTTCTATTACATTGACTACATACCTGTCTTTATGTGTTCATTGTGCCAGCCACCTCGGTAATCAATGTTATACAGCAGTCTCTGCAGTAACATTCAAGCGTATTGATTGACTGAGTGTGCCACTCTGCAGGCGTGTTTGCTCAACACAGTGAAACAAACTCTTGCTACGTCTATGACATCAGGGGGTGCTACAACTGCTAGCAGACAGTGTCAATTTATTTCTGTTTCGTTACTTTTATTTATTTATTTTGTTAATTGCATCACAAATCAAATTTCATGGACTCTTAAGTCCGAATCAAGTCCGAGTAAAAATGCCGAATCTAAAATTGGACTCGTGTCTCAGACTTGAGTCCAAGTATGAACTTAAGTACCCCAACTCTACTTTCTCTCTCTATTTATTATGGAGGTCTTGCGGGTGGGATACCTTAATGTAAATGGAATGAGGGATGGGAGAAAGAATAGGTTACTCTCAGAAGTTATATCCTTGAAAGATCTAAATGTTATTTTATTGCAAGAGACTCATAGTGATCAAAGCAATGAGGTTGACTGGGGCTTGTGGTGGGAAGGAGATAAAGTCCTTAGTCATGGGTCCAGTTTGAGTGCTGGAGTGGCAGTACTCTTTTCCCCTGCAGTTAAAGTGAAAAGTTTATCAAAAAATGAAGTTGATCCAGGGAGATTGCTGATTGTGAGGGCAGAAATTAATAACTTTCTTTTCCTCTTTGTAAACATTTATGCTCCAAATACAGGTGCTGAAAGAATACATTTGTTCAATGAACTAGAGAATATATTAAGACAGCAGCATGATAGGGATTTCATTATTTTAGGGGGCGATTGTAATTGTACACTGAATTTCACACTAGATAGGAATGGGGAGGAACCACATGCACAATCAGCCATATGCTAAGCCAGTGTGATCAAGAATTTGAACCTCTCAGATGTAAGGAGGAAACACAATCTGTTAACACAGATTAGTAATGAGAAAGTATTTGCTGCATGATTGGACAGACTCTATATGTCATGTAATATGAGGAATAGGGTTGTTAATGCAACTATCTACTAACTAAACTACTAGTTTTAATGCTGCTCCCAAAGAAGGGTGATTTAAAACTTTTAAAGAACCGGAGGCCTGTTGCAATGTGTTCTGAATATAAAATCATTTCCAAATGTTTGGCAAATAGATAAAATAACGTATTGCATGTAATCATACATAAAGACCAATACTATTGTACAAAAGACTGATCTATTGCAGATAATCTGCACTTAGTAAGAGAC
Source organism: Myxocyprinus asiaticus (assembly GCF_019703515.2). Classification (NCBI taxonomy): domain Eukaryota; kingdom Metazoa; phylum Chordata; class Actinopteri; order Cypriniformes; family Catostomidae; genus Myxocyprinus; species Myxocyprinus asiaticus. The sequence continues at coordinate 9,598,472 of NC_059353.1, forward strand.
ATTTATGATTTTGCTTTTTATAACACTGTTGATATAGGTTTTATGTCTTTAGACCAGGAGAAAGCTTTTGACAGAGTAGATTACCTTTTAATTTTTGACACCTTAAAGGCTTTTGGTTTTGGGTATAATTTTATTTCCATGATAAAGTTGTTATATACTGAAGCCTTCCTGTGAAATTTCAGAGGGGAATTAGACAGGGCTGCCCTCTTTCAGGCCAACTTTACAGTATAGTTATTAAGCCCCTGCTGTGTAGACTGTAATGAGAACTAACAGGTCTGTAGATTAATGTACTGGATCCTCAGCCATCTATCAAACTCTCTGCATACGTGGATGATGTCTCAGTTTTAATCAGAGGAGATAGTGATGTTGAACTGTTAAAAGATGCATTAGAGTGTTATGGGAAAGCATCTTCAGACAATGTTAACTGGGGTAAAAGCAATGCTTTGTGGTATGGCCAAGCTTTTAAAAGTCCATCACTTCCCGGTGGTTTTCAGTGGGGGAGGGCATGTTTTAAATATCTGGGAGTGTTTTTTGGGACAGATGAGTATAGGAAGCAAAACTGGGAGGGCCTGTTGGAGAAGGTGTGTGCTCGGATGTCTCACTGGAAATTGTTGCTGTCCTACAGGGGAAGGGTGCTAATATGTAATAACCTGGTTGCCTCATCCCTTTGGCACAGAATGATGACTCTTGAACCTCCAGAAAACCTTGTGAGAGGAATTCAGCGATATCTGGTGGACTTTTTCTGGCCAGGACAGCATTGGCTAAAGGCACCAGTGCTGTATCTGCCCAGATAGGAAGGAAGACAGGGGCTGGTCTACATCAGATTCAGAGTTAAGACCTTCAGACTTCAAATTGCTCAGAGACTCCTCTACGGGGAGGATGTGAGCTGGGCAGGAGTAGCATGCAACCTGCTGAGGAAACATGGAACTAGTCCACCACCTGTTCCTTATGGATATAAACAAGCTAGAACTGACAGGTTAAACATAATTTTACAGCACATTTTTAAAATCATTTCAAAATCACTTTTCAGGTTCTCTCAGAGCCAAATGGTGCCCAGAGTCTGTGGCTGAGGGAAGAACAGCTGCTTTTTAGGTGGATGGATAACAGCTGAAACTTTTACTTTAAAACTGGGCATAAGATCAGTTCGAGTGGCAAGGAGACTGTTGACTCAAATAGTTGAGTTTTTGCCACTAAGCTGTAGACAATCCTTCGAGACACTTAATGGGGAGATGGATACTTCTGCTTTCCCAGAACTGGAGCTTTCTGCTGAGACTGGAACTTGGCAAGAAACGGAGGGTGGTCTATTCTCATTTAAGACACCTCAGCTGGAAGTTTTCAACAAAGCAGGAAAAAAAGCACTCTACATACTGTGTATAAAGATACTGCAACTTCATGTGCTTGCGAATGAAAAGGAGTCCAAATGGCAGGAGGTGTTTGGATTAGGCATTTTCCCCAAAGGTAGCTGGATAACATTGTACAAATTCCCTATTGAATAAAGGTCTGGAGACCTTCAGTGGAAGATAGTGCATGGTATAATAGCTACGAACAGACACAGAGCACACCTTGATCTGCAGGTGGGGGAGGGATGTCCTTTCTGTGGGATACAGGAAATGTTTTTTCCTTTAGTTTTAAATTGTGCTAGACTACAACCATTGTTTAAAAAAAAATGGAAGAGTGGTGCCAGACCCTGGGGGAGGCTTTTTCACCTATGTGTTTCATTTATGGGCCAAAATATAACAAGAGTCGAAAGGAAGTTCATGTTTTATTAAATGTTTTATTTGGGCAAGCAATCAATTAACAACTAACCTCACACACCTGAGAAGTAAGTGATAGGTGCATAGGACACAAGCTTTAGCAAAGTCAATGAAATGGAAAAAATCCCGCACACAAGCAAAAATGGTTACATTGTTTTCACGTAAAGGAAAACTGTGCAGTACTGGGTCATGTGATGTTGTATCAGTTCTAAGGGGTTTAATAAAATCACGTTTAATATACATATACATGAATATACATATTATACATATTATAAGCTGGTTGATGACTTTGAAACTTTCAAATGTAAATGGGAAGTAAATCAGTGCATTTGTGAAGTAGACCTTAGTGGCCTTCTGCATATTTTCATTTAGGGTATATATGTAAATATACACTGGCAGCCAAAAGTTTGGAATAATGTACAGGTTTTGCTGTTTCAGAAGGAAATTGGTACTTTAATCAAAGTGGCATTCAGCTGATCACCAAATATAGTCAGGAAATTACTGATGTAAAAAACAGCACCATCACTATTTGAAAAAAGTAATTTTTGATCAAATCTAGACAGGCCCCATTTCTAGAAGCCATCACTCCAACACCTTATCCTTGAGTAATCATGCAAAACCGCTAATTTGGTAGTAGAAAATCACTTGTCATTGTATCAAACACAGTTGAAATCTGTTTGGTTCATTAAACGAAGTTTAACATTGTTTTTGTGTTTGTTTTTGAGTTGCCACAGTATGCAATAGACTGGCATGTCTTAAGGTCAATATTAGGTATAAAATGCCAAAAAAAGAAACAGTTTTCTCTAGAAACTCATCAGTCAATCATTGTTTTGATGAATGAAGGCTATACAGTGCTTGAAATTGCCAAAAAACTGAAGATTTCATACAAAGGTGTACACAACATTCTTCAAAGACAAAGGACAACTGACTCTAACAAGGACAGAAAGAGATGTGGAAGGCCAAAAACAACAACTAAATAAGAGGATAAGTACATCAGACTCTCTAGTTTGAGAAATAGATGCCTCATATGTCCTCAGCTGACAGCTTCATTGAATTCTACCCGCTCAACACCAGTTTCATGTACAACAGTAAAGAGAAGACTCAGGGGTGCTGGCCTTATGGGAAGAATTGCAAAGAAAAAGCCACTTTTGAAACAGAGAAAAACATAAAGAAAAGGTTAGAGTGGGCAAAGAAACACAGACATTGGACAACAGATAATTTGAAAAGAGTGTTATGGATCTTAACCCCATTGAGCATTTGTGGGATCAGCTAGACTATAAGGTGCGTGAGAAGTGCCCAACAAGACAGTCACATCTATGGCATGTGCTACAGGAAGCGTGGGGTGAAATGTCACCTGAGGATCTAGACAAACTGACAGCTAGAATGCCAAGGATCTGCAAAGCTGTCATTGCTGCACGTGGAGGATTTTTTGATGAGAACTCTTTGAAGTAGTTTAAGAATTTATTTTATTTATTTAATTATTTTTTTATTTGCAAAAGTAATTTTTCAAGTTATTAATGTCCTGACTATACACTGTGATCAGTTGAATGCCACTTTGGTGAATAAAAGTACCAATTTCTTTTCATAAGAGCAAAATCTGCACATTATTCCAAACATTTGGCCGCCACATTGGCCGTGTACATTTCTCTCTCTCTCTTTCATCAATGTGGTGATGTGTTGTTTGAAATGTGTTGTGTTTGTACGTCTTTATATACAAAGTTTTCATGAATAGACAAATATTTTAAACTTTGGTAATAAAGTGATCTTAAAGACAAGTCTCTCTCTCTCTATCTCTCTCTCTCTCTCTCTGTGTGTGTGTGTGTGTGTGTGTGTGTGTGTGTGTGTGTGTGTGTTGCTGTGTCACGAACAGAAGCAGCTACACACTGCCAGACCTAACAGCATAATCTTCACATTAACTTTACGTGACTGAAGCTCTATTGCCAAGTATGCTTACACATACGAGGAATTTGGTGACAGAAGCTTCCAGTGCACAAACAATACAACAACAAGACAAATAAAAATAAATAAATAAAAAATAGAATAAAAATAAAAAGTGAATAGAAAATATAAGTATATATAGAAATAAACAATAAGACAATATGTGTGTGTGTGTGTGTGTGTGTGTGTGTGTGTGTGTGTGAGAGAGAGAGAGAGAGAGACCAGGCCAATAATAACCTGCAACTGGACTACATACCTCTAGAGGTCACCCTTGTGTATATGTGTTCTCATGTCAAATACATTGTTAGCCTAAGTGGGGTGTAAACAACGGTAGTGGTGAAGGCCGGTCGCATGCCACAGAGTCAGCGGAGAGATGTGTACTGAGTCAGGAAGGATGGTGGGGAGACAAAGAGCCAGCACGCCAGGACCTGCTGGAATGAGAAGACTGCATCAGACTGTGTTTGCATTTGAAATTTGCAGAGACTGGAACTCTTGATAACTGAGGCATCGAGCTATGGAGACAGGGGACCCTGAGGAGGTAGTCACCTGGGAGGATGACAACAAAGGGACTGGCGCCGCCTCTGAGGCAGAGGTAATCCTTTCATACAGCTCCAGTCTCAAATTCAGGAGCTGGGGAGGAGACACGATCAAGTGATGTTTACACTTGCTAGTCTGATCACTGTTAATACCAGGTCTTATATCTATATTCCCAGAGAAAGACAAATTGTACCATACTGTGGTGACTCTGGTAAAAATGGTCAGACTGTTGATGAGTTTATCGAGGAACTTGAATGAGTAATCCGGGTAAAGGGATTGAGTGCAGAGGATCAAGTAGACTTTATTTTGTCACACTTAAGGGGATCGGCACTTGATGAGGTTAAATTGTGTATGGGGGGAGGATGCACTGCCTCGGGACCTGTTTGCTTACTTGAGGGCCGGTTTCTGAGAGAAGTGGACAACCCCTCAGCTGTTACACGCCTTCTATGCACGGAAATAGTTAGAAGGGGAGGACCTCCGGGAGTATTCGCATGCCTTGTCAATGATGTTAAACGTTGCACTCCAACAGTCATTTAATGCAGTTCCCAATGTGCAGCTAGCGCTGAGTGATCAGTTCATTGAGGGGGTAAGGGACATACTTCGGTGAGAACTGTGCAAAATAATGTGGGACTGGCCTCGTGCAACGCTATTTGAGGTCAGGTAAGAGGCACTGATGTGGTGTGTGGAGGAGAGACCCCGCAGGGTGAGCGTCACCAGAAGTCATAACTTGATGGGTGTAGAGGGAGATGTGGGATCTGTGAGCGTGGCTGCATCTTCATCGGGTGACATGAGCACTGCCTTGCAAGAGGTAGTGAAGGTGGTTGCACAACAAGGGAAAGCAATCAGAGAGCTGACTAACAAGGTCCGTAGCCTCACAACTCAGATACTTGAACCGGGGGCAACGCCGTTGCAGGGGGGATTGGCCCTAGTCCCCACTGTGGTATTGTACAGTAAATGTGTGTTCCCGTTTAATCTAGCGCCTGAAGATGTCTGGCTGCCTCTGCAAGTAAGGCTCGGGGTACTGACCAAAGGTCACCAGTTCGAGGGTGGTTCCTGCAACATAGCGTTTCAGTGGATTTCTGGGGATCATGAGGAAGTCACTGTCTGTGTAAGGTCAATGACAGAGACCCAAGGTGACTTGTAGTGTCCATCGGACAAGGTGCAGATGGGGGAAACAGGCGGAGTTAGGAGCATTGTTGAGGCGGTACGCAGATGTGTTCGCAGTGTGTGACGAGGATCTCGGGTACACCAATCGGGTGAAGCATGAGATCCCTGTGATCCCCATGATCCTCGTGACCGACTGGAAGCTGAACTCAAAGACTCAGCGTGATGCGTTTCCCCTGCCGTGGATAGATGAAAGCCTAGACACGCTGTGTAAGGCCCAGGTGTTCTCATCTATTGACCTTGTGAACGGCTAGGTAGCCGTCCACGAGAAGCACCGGCGACATTCCAGAGACTCATGCAGGCCGTAATGAGCGATCTGGTGTTCCAAATGGTCCTCGTTTACTTGGAAGATCTGTTGGTATATTCAAGTACGTTCGAGAGTCACCTGACCAGGCTTGAGACGGTGCTCCGTAGGCTAAGGGAGGCTGGGTTGAAGGTTAAGGTGGAGAAATGCCACTTTCTCCAAGCCGAAGTAAGGTTTTTGGGGCACCTTGTGTCAGCCCAAGGGGTAGGCCCTGACCCCGACAAGGTGAGCGAGGTAAAACAGTGGCCAGTGCCGAGCATGGTGAAGGAGCTGTGGTCCTTCTTGGGGTTCTGCAGTTACTACCACAGGTTTATCACAAGTTTCTCCAAGGTGGCGGGACCTTTGCACGATGTCGTGAACGTGTGCACTTGGAAGACTAGCAGGGCTCAGTGCGACAGGTTGTTCAAGGGCTCTTGGACACCTGAGTGCCGGCGAGCATTCGAGCACCTCAAGAGAGAGCTGACTTGCGCTCTGATGTTAGGATATGCTGACTTCACTCTCCCTTTTGTGTTGTAGACAGATGCCAGTAATTTGGGCCTGGGCGCTGTCCTGTACCAGCATCAGGATGGAAGGAAGATAGTAATAGCATACGCGAGTCGGAGGTTGAGGGGTGCCGAATGTAACGACCGGAACTACAGCAGTATGAAACTGGAGCTCCTGGCATTAAAGTGGGCCATAGTAGAGAAGTTTAGGGGTTATCTGCTGGGGTCTCAATTCACTGTCCTCACCGACAACAACCCGATCTGTCACATTAACACTGCTAAGTTGGGAGCGGTGGAGCAGCGGTGGGCAGCACAGCTGGCTGTGTTCAATTTCGAGGTCCGCTACCGGTCGGGGCGCTGTAATACAGCAGCTGATGCTCTCTCCCAGAGGCCGGGGCTGGAAGAGTTGTAGGTAGTGACTGAGGATGCCGAGTATGATGGCTGTGTGGCTATTTGCAATGAGCTGCGTGCGGGGACAGCTGTAGGACCAGACCTTGCAGTGTTTGGACCGACTCCAGTGGAGCTAATAGAGGGGAAAGCTAGCCGGAATCTGCCCTTGTAAACACTCCGACAATACCCTAGTATACTAAGGAGGAGCTCTGTCGCTTTCAGGATGCAGACCCTTCCCTGAGTCTCCTGAAGCAGTTATGGCATGCCAGGAGGAAGCCCTCCGCCTGCGAGAGACAGAGCTTGCCGCAGCAAGTGTGGACATTGCTCAAGCAGTGGGGCAAGATCAGGGAAGAGGGAGGATTATTGTAGTGGGTAGTTGATGATGTGTTCCTAGATGAGTGTCAGCAGCTGTTACTTCCTACTTGCTTGGTTGAGCAGGTGCTACGGAGTATCCATGACCAAATGGGGCACCAAGGGATTGAGAGAACGTTGGGCTTGTTCAAACAAAGGTGCTATTGGGCAGGTATGCATGAGGCTGTGGACAAGTGGGTGAACCCACTCAACGATGTGTGCTTGCTAAGATGCCACAGTCTAAGATACAGGCATCCTGGACCCCTTTTCTGGCTTCCCGACCATTGGAAGTGGTGGCTGTTGATTTTACTACCCTGGAGCCCACCTCTGATGGTCGAGAGAACGTCCTTGTGGTGACAGACGTCTTCACTAAGTTTAGCCAGTGGTTCCCCACATGAGAACAGAAGGCAGATCTTGTTGAAAGAGTGGTTTCTCAGGTATGGGGTGCCGCAGAGACTGCACTCCGACCAGGGGAGGAACTTCGAGAGCACAGTCATGGCCGAACTTTGCAGGTTGTATGGGTGCAGAAGTCGAGGACCACTCTGTATCACCCACAAGGGAACTCCCAGTGTGAGAGATTTAACTGCACGCTGCATGACCTGCTGTGTTTGTTATTACCCAACAAGAAATGTAGGTGGCCTGAACACCTGCCAGAATTAGTGTATGCCTACAACATGACCCCCACTATTCCACGGGGTATTACCCATATTACATGCTGTTTGGGACACAACCGCACCTTCCGGTTGATGCGTTGTTGGGGCGGGAGACTGAGGGGGGCCCAGTTGGACTCTGGTTGTTTGTTCACAAGGAGCAACTCCAAGACGCCCATGCTAGAGCATGAGAGTATGCTGAGAAGGCGGCAGCGGAGCGAGTTGCAAGGCATGAGAGTGAGGTGTATTGTCCTGAGGTAGCCGTTGGACATCAGATGTATTTAAGGCACTGTCCTGCAGGGAGAAATAAGATTCAAGACGCTTGGGCGCCAGTGGTTTACGTGGTGAGAGAGGTTCAAGGGGCTACATATGTGGTGGAACTGTTTGGAGGAGGTGTGCAGAAAAGAATACACCGGTCAGATATTCGACCCTGTCGACGACCGACTCCTGTGCCAGCACCACGAAGCAAGGTACAGCCTGTGAGGGAAGTTGTTAATCTGGTGGATGAGAGACCATCAATGTCCTCGGATGTGGAGTGTGTAGTGACGGAGGAGACATGGCAAGTTGAGCAAGGGCGTTCGATGCTTTCTGTGTTGGGGATTATGGGGCAGTCAGGACCACAGGTAGAGGTTTCAGTGGAGACTAAGGTTGATGAACGTGAGGGCGTTGGTGAGACGCTTACTGTGATGGAGGGAAAGGTAGATGAAGGAAATGGTGCTGTGGAAGTGGTAAAAATTGACTCGTTTTCGGATGTTGTTGTGAAGCATCCAGTTCCGGCTCAGAGGAGTAGTTTATATAATTTGCCCAAGTCCATTTGTAATGCTGTGTCATTCAGCCCAGACATTTGGTCTCAAGTTTTGGCAGGCATGGTAATTTATATTTCTGAAAATCTAAAGGGAGCTGTAAACAGCTAAGAGGGAAGTCTGCGTGGACGTTGACTTATAGCAGGGGAGAGTGTGACCAGACCAATAATAACCTGCGATTGGACTACATACCCCTAGAGGTCACCCTTGTGTATATGTGTGGTGAAGTAGCCAAAAGAGGGGTGATGTAGTGTATGGGGCAGTCCTCTGTTAGAGATCCCTGTGTGCATGCAATAGCTGGTGTGTGTGTGTGTGTGTTGGAGTGGAGAGAAGCGCCATTTTTGGGGAATGGGGGAGAGCTCACACGGGGTGAGATATATGTTGATAAAACCTTTAAAAGGCATAACTAAATGTTGATATCGACTGATGGTTTCATACTGGTTGCAGTTGTGTGAGTTTTTCATTGGGCAGTCGAAAGATTCAACTGTCGCACGGATCTTATGTTTCTCCGTGTGCAAGAGATCTCCACGGGGCAAGATTGAAGAAGCCACAGTGACGGAGACTGAGCGTGAGTGTTCATTTAATGTGTTTGTTAAGAGTTATTTGTGCTATTTGTTACATTTTATATTGTGATTTCTGAGGGGGAAGTAAACGATTCTTCTTTCTCCTTTGGTAAAGTATGTTAGAGGGGAAAAGAGAGACACGTGAGTTATTAGCCACGTGAGTTTTCCAGTGCGGTGCAACGCATCACAGAGTGAGTGTCATTCATCCTGTTCTATATGGTAAATGCTTTTATTCACTTAAGGGAAGATATGATGAGCTGTGTAATGTTTATGATATTAATGTTCATCTGAGCTCATTAATAATTTGTCGTAGGAGAAGGAAATGTAATGTGGGGAACTGTTAAATGTACTTCATTCTGATTCATGAGTGGCTTATGTGTATGTATCTTTATTAATTTTTCTGTGTTTTATTCTGCTTCATAGAAAAACAGTTAAGCCACTACCATTGTTTATTAGGGGGTGTTGAGTATTTTGTTTCACATTGGGATTTCTATAACTCTTTTTGGAAAGTTGTAAAGGGACATTGATGTAAATCTATACCTTATTGAGTCTTCTAAGAGTTGGAATAACCAGAAGGGAAAAAGATATATAGTTTGACTATTATTCTTTTATTTTTTGTTTGTTTTCTTTGTTATTTTGGAACATTGTAATTTCTGCTATACAAGTGTTGAGGATATTGTAATCCTATTATAACTTTGTTTTTGTTCTTTTTCTGCTGTTGCAAGTTGAGGTGTATATAAGCCTACCCACAAACAGAAACCACAGATATTAATGCTGCATCTTTCTCGAGAGCGGTCGTAAATAAAGAATCCCTATTAGATGTCTTGCTGTGTCTGTGTCTCTTTAATAGTGGACACATTCACATGGCCACATATATATACATATACAAGCTATCCATCTCATGAATAGTTAAAACTGGCCCATTGTGCAATAATTATGTGCAATACACAGCTTAGTCTATTTATATTTATCCAACATACCCTACCTCTTCTGCCATACATTCCCTTAAGGAAGTTCCTGTGCCTGACGGTTCTGGTGCTCAGTGCTCTGTAGCGCCTGCCAGAAGGCAACAGTTCAAAAAGGTAGTGGGCTGGGTGAGTGGGATCCAGAGTGATTTTTCCAGCCTTTTTCCTCAATCTGGCAACCAATAATCCTCTCAGCAGTCCAAACTGTCCTTTGTAATCTTCTGATGTCCAATTTCATAGCTGAACCAAACCAGACAGTTATTGAAGTGCAGAGGACAGACTCAATGACTGCTGAGTAGAACTGTATCAGCAGCGCCTGTGGCAGGGTGTACTTCCTCAGCTGGCAAAGGAAGTACAACCTCTGCTGGGCCTTTTTCATTGGACTCAAGATGGCGCCGAGTATGGCTGCTGCGTTGCGAGCTCCGACACAACTTAGCAATGGTTTGTTTGTTTTGTTTACAATTCTTATGTTTCTTGTCTTGGATGTTGCCTGCCTTATTGTCTACGACAGACAAACACTTTTGGACATTGGCTCAGCGATCTCACACCGTAAACCGGACTTCACATTCCTCAATGCCGACCCGCTGTTTACAAACACGCAAGCGGAGCCCTTTGTCTGGGCAGCACGGCCGCGGAAACGCAGGAGGAAAAGGGGAAACAGAGCCGGCGTTCTCATCAGAGTAAGACGCCGCGCAAATCGACCCCCGCTACCCACTATTCTACTGGCAAATGTTCAGTCTCTGGATAACAAGCTCTGCGAGCTGAAAGCGTGGATCTCTTTCCAACGAGAGACGAGGGACTGCTGCGTTATCTGCCTTACGGAAACTTGGATGTCTGCGGAGATTCCAGACTCAGCCATTGAACCCGCGGGGTTTTCCATGCTCCGAGCGGACAGAGCGAAAGACCTCTCAGGTAAAACTAGAGGAGGTGGTGTGTGTTTTATGATCAACAAATCCTGGTGCGATCAGAGGAACATACATTCTATCAAGTCTTTCTGTTCTCCTGATCTGGAATTTCTTATGCTTCTGTGTCGACCATTCTGGCTACCGAGGGAATTCACAGCGGTCATTATCACTGCTGTGTACATCCCCCCACAAGCCGACACAGACCGGGCACTCAAGGAACTGTATGGGAGTATAAGTGAGCAGGAAACCGCGCACCCTGAGGCCGCGTTCATTGTGACCGGGGACTTTAATAAAGCCAGTTTAAAATCAGTCGCACCAAAATATCACCAGCACATTAGTTTCAACACACGAGGGGACCGGGTTTTGGACCATTGCTACTCTCCGTTCCGGGATGGCTACAAATCCCTCCCCCGCCCACCATTTGGAAAATCGGACCACTCTTCCATTCTGCTTCTGCCCGCTTACAGGCAGAAACTGAAACAGGAAGCACCCACCCTCAGAACGATCCAGTGCTGGTCGGACCAATCAGACTCTACGCTACAAGACTGTTTTGATCGCACGGACTGGGAGATGTTCCGGTCCGCCTCTGATGACGACATCGAGCTTTACGCTGATAGCGTAATGTGCTTCATCAGAACGTGTGTAGAGGAGGTGATTCCGACCAGAACTGTGCGAATCTATCCGAATCAGAAGCCGTGGATCAACAGCGATGTTCGCGCAGCACTTAATGTGCGGACCTCCGCTTTTAATTCCGGGAACGCGGAGGAGCATAAACAAGCCAGTTATGCCCTCCGAAAAACTATCAAAACAGCAAAACGCCAGTACAGGAGTAAGATTGAAGGACAGTTTAACACCACCAACTCTAGAAGCATGTGGCAGGGAATTAACATCATCACGGACTTTAAAGGGAATAAAAACTCCGCCATGAACACCGCTGCCTCTCTCCCAGATGAGCTAAATACTTTTTATGCTCGTTTCGAGGGAAATAACACCGCCCTCGCGGAGAGAGCTCTCACGGCCGAAGCTACAGAGGTTAGTTCACTCTCCGTCTCTGTAGCGGATGTAACCCGATCATTCCGACGGGTGAATATCCGCAAAGCCGCGGGTCCAGACGGCATTCCGGGCCGCGTCATCAGAGCGTGCGCGAACCAGCTGGCTGGTGTTTTTACGGACATTTTCAACCTCTCCCTCTCTTTGTCTGTAGTCCCCACATGCTTTAAAACATCCACCATTGTGCCTGTTCCAAAACAATCGAAAATAACTTGTTTAAATGACTGGCGTCCTGTTGCTCTGACCCCCATCATCAGCAAATGTTTTGAGAGACTAATCAGAGATTACATCTGCTCTGTATTACCACTCAATCTTGACCCGCTGCAGTTTGCTTACCGTAACAACCGCTCCACTGATGATGCCATTGCATCTACAATACACACTGCTCTCTCCCACCTGGAAAAAAAGAACACTTATGTGAGAATGCTGTTTGTAGACTACAGCTCAGCATTCAACACCATAGTGCCCTCCAAGCTAGATGAGAAACTCCGGGCTCTGGGCTTAAACAGCTCGCTGTGCAGCTGGATCCTGGACTTCCTGTCAAGCAGACGCCAGGTGGTTAGAATAGGCAGCAACATCTCCTCATCACTGACCCTCAACACTGGAGCCCCGCAGGGCTGTGTTCTCAGCCCACTACTGTATTCCCTGTACACACATGACTGTGTGGCAACACATAACTCCAATGCCATCATTAAGTTTGCTGATGACACGACGGTGGTAGGTCTGATCACTGACAATGATGAAACAGCCTACAGAGAGGAGGTGCACACTCTGACACACTGGTGTCAGGAGCACAACCTCTCCCTCAACGTCAGTAAGACAAAGGAGCTTGTGGTGGACTTCAGAAGAAAAGACAGAGAACACAGTCCCATCACCATCAATGGGGCACCAGTGGAGAGAGTCAGCAGCTTCAAGTTCCTGGGTGTCCACATCACTGAGGAACTCACATGGTCCGTCCACACTGAAGTCGTTGTGAAGAAGGCTCATCAGCGCCTTTTCTTCCTGAGACGGCTGAGGAAGTTTGGAATGAACCGCCACATCCTCACACGGTTCTACACCTGCACTGTGGAGAGCATCCTGACTGGCTGCATCTCCGCCTGGTACGGCAATAGCACTGCCCACAACCGCAAAGCACTGCAAAGGGTGGTGCGAACTGCCAAACACATCATCGGAGGTGAGCTTCCCTCCCTCCAGGAAATATATACAAGGCGGTGTGTGAAAAAAGCTCGGAGGATCATCAGAGACTCCAGCCACCCGAGCCATGGGCTGTTCTCACTGCTACCATCAGGTAGGCGGTATCGCAGCATCAGGACACGCACCAGCCGACTCCATGATAGCTTCTTCCCCCAAGCAATCAGACTTCTGAACTCTTGATCTCCCACGATCAAAATACATCATCCCTGCACTTTATTACTCTTTTATCTCACACCGGACTGTCATAAATTATATTACTGTCATTATATTATGTCTCTCTTAACAACTGACTATCAACCGACAGCCTGAATGTCAATACAGTACAATACTGTACATTCTATATATATACTTTTTTCATATATATTTTAATTTTTATTGAATAATGTGTATCTATATAGTATCTATATAGTAAAAAACAAACAAAAAAAAAAACAAAAAACAAAAACAGCATATTGTATACTGTGCAATGTATGTTATTATTGTATATTGTTGAGTGTAATTGTGTATAACAGATGTTTAAATTGTGTTGTGTTAATTTGATGTTTTAAGTTGTGTAATTATGTATAACAGATGTTTAAATTGTGCTGTGTTAATTTGATGTTTTAAGTCGAGTTTAATTATGTATAACAGATGTTTAAATTGTGCTGTGTTAATTTGATGTTTTAAGTCGAGTTTAATTATGTATAACAGATGTTTAAATTGTGTTGTGTTAATTTGATGTTTATTGTAGATTGGCGTATGTCTCATCACTGTCACGACTGCTATGTTGATCGGAACTGCACCCAAGAATTTCACACACCATTGCACTTGTGTATATGGCTGTGTGACAATAAAGTGATTTGATTTGATTTTGATTTGATGGAGTCAATGTGGGTCTCCCACTTCAGGTCCTGTGAGATGGTAGTACCCAGGAACCTGAATGACTCCACTGCTGCCACAATGCTGTTTAGAATGGGGAGCGGGGGTCAATATTGGGTGTTCCTCCTAAAGTCCACTATCATCTCCACTGTTTTGAGCATGTTCAGCTCCAGGTTGTTTTGACTGCACCAGTGAGCCAGCTGTTCAACCTCCCTTCTGTATACAGATTCATTGTCATCTTGGATGAGGCCAATGACAGTAGTGTTGTCTGCAAACTTCAGGAGCTTGATAGAGGGGTCCTTGGTGGTGCAGTCATTGGTATACAGGGAGAAGAGTAGTGGGGAGAGCACACATCCCTGGGGGGCACCAGTGCTGATCGTACATGTGCTGGAGCACAAAGTGAATTTCCCCTGTCTCACTAGCTGCTGCCTGTCCATCAGAAAGCTGGTGATCCACTGACAGATAGACATGGGAACAGAGAGTTGGTGTAATTTAGTCCGGAGAATAGCTGGGATGATGGTGTTGAATGCCGAACTAAGGCCACAAAAAGGATCCTTGCATATGTTTCTGATCTGTCCAGATGTTGCAGAATATGATGCAATCCTATGTTGACTGCATCATCCACAGACCTGTTTACTTGATAAGCAAATTGAATGTTGATCTAGAAAGTGTCCAGTGATGTCCTTCAGGTGGGCCAACACTCATATCAGCTAGAATAATTTATAGGCCTTTAAATAAGTAATTGCATCGAGTTAGAGTGAATCAAGTTGGATGTGTAACATTGTAAAATATTTGGACACAAGCTGGTGGCAGATCAATGTTAGGGTGGGTGCTGTTGGCAAACAGATGTCAGTAAGGTTGGTCAGTGTAAAGGATGTCAGTCTGATTTTTCAGGTCCTGATGTTTCTGGCAGTATTAAAGCATACAGAGTACTGTCAGAGGATCAGAGCAGACAAAAACATGGTTTTCACTTAAGATGTATCCCGGATCTTTCTAGATAGTTCTATGATTTTTGTTTGTGTTTTTTTCTCCTTCCAGGGCTCAACAATAAGGATTTTTTTCTGCTGTCCAATTGTTTGCTGGCAGGTTTATACTTGCACTGACAGCATTTTGTTTTGTTTTGTTTCTTATTTTCAACCCATTTTAACTGTGGGTGTTCAAGATTAACACAAGTCACTGTAGGAAAATTAGCGACTTTGTGGCAGGGTATATTTACAACTGCCAGCATTCATCACCAATAATATGTAAGAACTGTATGTAATGGGCAGATTTAAACATGCCCGCATTTATCCACCAATAATATGTAGGATTTATATGTAAATTAGTTTAGGAATCTTGTCCCCATTCGACCACCATTATATGGAGGATAAATGACAAATGATCAGATTAGAAATCTGAATAAATATTCTCCACCATTAAATATGTAATACAACAGGCTCATTGTATCTGCTCACAATTTATATATGAGGAATTTAAGCTCAAGAAGGAATATTGAAAGAATTAAGCTGTACGTCTGATCGCTCGGCCATGCTGAGTTGATATGATGCATCTGTTAACTCTTTAGAGTAATACTATTCTCATGGCCATAGAAAATAATATCACAAATATGTTTAAATATTGTTCGAGTATGGAGCGTAGACCTTTAAGAATCAATTTATCAGAGGTTATGCAGGTATATATAAATGGAGGTTTACATGGAGACATGAAAGACTGCATTGCCACGATCTCAGTAAAGAAAGAAGCAGATTTTATTGCCATCTCTTCAATACAACAACACACATCAACAAGTGAGTGATTTACTTACTCTTTTACTATAAATGCTGACATTAAAAATTATCAGACATTGCCACATAATTCTGCTGTATATCCTGTGGTTGTGTGATAGTATATAAGCCCAGATCACTAACTCTGGTATTATAACCTTCTAGTTATTTACACTGCGGTCAATGCCAGTGGAACTTTTACACATTCGCGGAAAATGCTGCTGCTGCTTACTTCCGTGTTGCAAAATAAGGTGGATAGACCATGCCCTGAACCATCGATACTTCATTTAGTATACCTCAATTTGCAGATGGGTTACTCGAAGTATTTAAATAAAACACCAGCACTTTCTAACAATAGTCTAGAGGTGTAGTTGCATTTCATTGTTTTTCGTTGCGTTGCTTTGGTCCTTTGGCTGGGTCTGGAGAAAATTCTGGTTGTTCTCCGTCGATGTTTTTGGACCTCTGTTAAGATCATGGTCGCCAGATAGTTCAGTGCTGGAATGATCAGGCAGGGCTTTGCTCCCCATCATGTGTGTGCAAGACGTCGAGCAGAGAAGACAGAAAAGCTCCTCGGAACTTTGCATTTCGAGATTTCCTGAATTCTACATTGTCCGGAACCTGGGCAGAGGGGTGCCGAAGCGAAGCCAGCCAAAGAAGGACTAAGAGAATGCAAGACCTAAGAGTCAAGAGAGAGAGTTCATCCTAGGCAGGGAGGTTTTTTTGAGTTGAGGTTGGCCACACCCCAAAGGTGACTTGAGCCAATCAGAAGTGCCTTTTGCTGGGTCACATACTCATACATTGCATACTCCCATCAAGATAATTAATTTATGGCCCATTGCTTCTTTTCCCACTCAAAAAGCGTACATTTTAATCATGAATTTCATAAGGAAACTATAACTGCCGAATAATCCCGAATATACAGGTGCATCTCAATAAATTAGAATGTCGTGGAAAAGTTCATTTATTTCAGTAATTCAACTCAAATTGTGAAACTCGTGTATTAAATAAATTCAATGCACACAGACTGAAGTAGTTTAAGTCTTTGGTTCTTTTAATTGTGATGATTTTGGCTCACATTTAACAAAAACCCACCAATTCACTATCTCAAAAAATTAGAATATTTTGACATGCCAATCAGCTAATCAACTCAAAACACCTGCAAAGGTTTCCTGAGCCTTCAAAATGGTCTCTCAGTTTGGTTCACTAGGCTACACAATCATGGGGAAGACTGCTGATCTGACAGTTGTCCAGAAGACAATAATTGACACTCTTCACAAGGAGGGTAAGCCACAAACATTCATTGCCAAAGAAGCTGGCTGTTCACAGAGTGCTGTATCCAAGCATGTTAATGGAAAGTTGAGTGGAAGGCAAAAGTGTGGAAGAAAAAGATGCACAACCAACTGAGAGAACCGCAGCCTTATGATTGTAAAGCAAAATCGATTCAAGAATTTGGGTGAACTTCACAAGGAATGGACTGAGGCTGGGGTCAAGGCATCAAGAGCCACCACACACAGACGTGTCAAGGAATTTGGCTACAGTTGTCGTATTCCTCTTGTTAAGCCACTCCTGAACCACAGACAACGTCAGAGGCGTCTTACCTGGGCTAAGGAGAAGAAGAACTGGACTGTTGCCCAGTGGTCCAAAGTCCTCTTTTCAGATGAGAGCAAGTTTTGTATTTCATTTGGAAACCAAGGTCCTAGAGTCTGGAGGAAGGGTGGAGAAGCTCATAGCCCAAGTTGCTTGAAGTCCAGTGTTAAGTTTCCACAGTCTGTGATGATTTGGGGTGCAATGTCATCTGCTGGTGTTGGTCCATTGTGTTTTTTGAAAACCAAAGTCACTGCACCCGTTTACCAAGAAATTTTGGAGCACTTCATGCTTCCTTCTGCTGACCAGCTTTTTAAAGATGCTGATTTAATTTTCCAGCAGGATTTGGCACCTGCCCACACTGCCAAAAGCACCAAAAGTTGGTTAAATGACCATGGTGTTGGTGTGCTTGACTGGCCAGCAAACTCACCAGACCTGAACCCCAGAGAATCTATGGGGTATTGTCAATAGGAAAATGAGAAACAAGAGACCAAAAAATGCAGATGAGCTGAAGGCCACTGTCAAAGAAACCTGGGCTTCCATACCACCTCGGCAGTGCCACAAACTGATCACCTCCATGCCACGCCGAATTGAGGCAGTAATTAAAGCAAAAGGAGCCCCTACCAAGTATTGAGTACATATACAGTAAATGAACATACTTTCCAGAAGGCCAACAATTCACTAAAAATGTTTTTTTTATTGGTCTTATGATGTATTCTAATTTTTTGAGATAGTGAATTGGTAGGTTTTTGTTAAATGTGAGCCAAAATCATCACAATTAAAAGAACCAAAGACTTAAACTACTTCAGTCTGTGTGCATTGAATTTATTTAATACACGAGTTTCACAATTTGAGTTGAATTACTGAAATAAATGAACTTTTCCACGACATTCTAATTTATTGAGATGCACCTGTACTTCACAGCATCATTCTGGAATTTAAGAGACAATCAATTAAATACCAAACACTTGTACTTTCTTATTGAATTACAGTTATATTTCAGTTATAATGCCTGATAAAACGTCCTACTAATTAGTCGGTTAATTTTAAACACTGATAATACATTACACGTAATGAAAAACATAATTGTCAGGGTTATCCTCTGCATTGGATGCATTTGTCCATATTTTTAGTATAACCCTACACATGGTTGTGTATTTGGATTGTAGTGAAATAAGAAACGTCCAAAGTCCATGTTCATGAATTAAGCTTCATGTGAGCTGGTGAGCCGGAATCATGCCTCATGATAGTATAATAATTTTAAGTGTAGAGAGTTGGTTATATTGAAGAACCATGTAATGTCTTTGTTCTGTGATTTCACGGGTTTCCATGGTGATGGTTCTTTATCTATCTCTTGGAATGTGTGTGCCAGTTGTCGGGGGTTTTCTAGAAGTGTGTTCAGACAGATCTGCCCTTTGTTTTTAAGATTTGCCAGATGCCAGAAATTCAGACTGGCAGGCACCAGTCCGAATACATTTATTGCTAATGAGAATGTCAGTGTAGATGCTGTATTTAAGTCATTCTGCATAGAAATTATTAATTCTTTTGCCCATAACATCCTACATCACTTTCGCAATTATGAGTGTTTACATGCACAGCAATATGCTAATAACTACCAAAACCAGATTATTTGTAAAATCTGGCAACCTTAAAAAACTGCGTTTTCATGAGACTTGAAATTATCCAGTTATTCTCTGCTTTTGACGTCAAAACGTATTCATGTGCACAACACTCGTACTGTGACGAATGAGACTTAGGCAGATGGTTAGAATCAATGAGCAGAGTTTAATGAGGGAGAATCCAAATACATATTAGGAAGAACAGGCAGGGTCAAAACCAGAAGGGCAGTAATGCAAGCAAACAAATCCAAAACAGAGAGCTAGGCATGTAATCCAGAGAAACAGACAAAATGTGAAATTAACCAGAGAGACAAGAAGGATGTAATTCTCAGAATTACATAGCAGAGAAATACAAGATTTTGCAAGGAGCACAGGACATGTTGCTGAATATATACATCCACAGCACACAAATAAGGCACAGTTCATCACATAACGAGTCCATGCCAGAATTCAGGTTATAGAGACCTCTGTTTGGTGAGTGGTGGAAGTGTTAGGAGTAGATGTGGTCTCAGTGGGTATGATATAACCCCCCTTCCTAGAGCGTCCTCTGATGCAGTCAAGGGGACTCTTTTAGGGGCCTTCCATGAGATCAAGGAGCTGGTTGGCTAGGATCATTTCTGTGGAACTCTGAGACCAGGGAGGGGTCTAAGATGTCCTCTGAGGGGATGTATGGACATCCCTCAGGGCTATACCCTTCCCAGCCAACTAGATATAACATCTGTTGGCCCCTCCAGCGTTAGTTGAGGGGTGGTGACGGGGCAGAGTCTGTAACAGTGTTGTGAGGGTTTGTTGCAGGTTTCAATAGGAACACATGGGAGGAGGGGAAGATATGATAATGAGCAGGTAACTGGAGATTGTGACTGGCAGGATTAATTTAGTAAACAAATTTGAAAGGTCCCACATACCTGGGGCTCAGTTTTTTACAGGGGATCTCAGAAAGAGATCTCAGGTGGACAACCACACTCTATCACCAGGTTGAAATATCAGAATTGTTTACCATCGCCAATCTGCTTGGATCTTTTGCTGACATATGGCTTTTTGTAGATGGACCTGACTGACTTCCCATACATGATCGCTCCTCTTCATCCAGTAATCAACTGCCGGAACCTCAGATGGCTTTCCAGACCAAGTGAAGAGGGGGGCTGGAAGCCCAGAGCACACTGGAATGTGGTCATGCCAGTGGATGCATTACGGTGAGAGTTTTGAGCGTATTCAGCCCAGGGCAGGAATTGACTCCAGTCTTTGGTTCATTTTGCAGAATGAACAGAGAAAACATACAATTTCTTGTTTCAGTCTCTCTGCATGTCTGTTTGATTGTAAATGGTAAACCTAAGTAAGGCTGATATTCATCGAGATCAAATGAGTACATAATGCCATGCAAACTCTAGATGTGAATTGTGGCCCTGGGTCTGCATTAATTTACATTTATTCATTTAAAAGACACTTTTATCATCTAAGACAATGTCCTCTGGTAGACCATATAACCAGAGGACATTCAGAGGTCAGCTCTACATTCATAACAGAAGTCAGCTTCTTTTAGGGAACCAAGCGACAGGCATTAGAGAAACGGTCAATAATCACTAGGATGGCAGTATTACCTTGCGAGATGGGAAGATCAGTAATGAAATCCACTGCGATGCATGTCCAGGGCCATTGTGGAATGGGTAAGGGTTCAAGCAGACCCACTGGCAGCAGTCTGGAAGGTTTGATCTGTGCACATACCACACAAATTCTTGCAAAGGCTGTGACAGAGTTCAGAGAGGGCCACCAAAATGTATTTAGAACCAAATGAGTGCCATTCTTACCTGTATGTCCTGAATGTCCAGAACTCAATGATGTATGTACCCATTGTATCATGTGTTCTTATCTGCTGAAGAATAAAAACCTTCATGGCAGGACTGTCAAGAGGAGGAGGATCTGTGCACTGGGTGTACAAGATTTCATAAATGATGTCCCACTGCACAGGGGCAAGGCCCATTGATGAGGGAAGAATGGTGTCAGCTGCTGCCTTGTGGTAAGAAGAGGTGTTCAGCCTGGAGAGAGCATTGGTCTTTCTTGGTACTAGGTCTGTAAGAGAATTTAAATGAGAGAAGGACAGTGCCCAGCAAAATGGCCTGAGATTCAGTCTTTTAGTGCACTGTATATACTTGAGGTTCTGAAGGTCAATCGGCATGAGGAAAGGGTTCTGCACTCCCTCCAGCCAGTGACACCACTGTTCAAAGACTGCTTTCATGGCTAACAACTCCTTATTTCCCACAACATAATTTTGTTCTGCACAGGGGTGCAATTTAGGGGGTGAGCCCTGTCTCTGAGACAACACAGCCCCGATACTGCAGTCAGAGGGATCAACTTCAATCATGAAAAAAGAGAAGGTTCAGGGTGCTTGAGAATAGGAGCATTTATTAAGCAATTTTTAAGCTCTCAAAAGTGGTGGAGGCTGCTTGTGTCCATATTAGTCTCTTGGGTTGTCCCTTGAGGAGAGAGGTAGGTGGTCACAGAAATTAAATTGAGGATGAAGCGTCTATAAAAACTTGCAAAACCCAGAAAAAAAGTTGCAACTCCTTAATTGTTTGGGGATGTGGCCAATTCAATACAGCACTGGTCTTTGATTTATCCATGTGTCCTCTCTCTACACTTAGAACATACCCTAGGACAGAGATGGTGGTTTTATGGAACTTGCATATCTCCTCCTTGGCACACTGATTGTCAGTTAGGCACTGGAGAACTTGTTGGACATGCTGATGTGTAAGTCAAGTCTTGGGGAGTAAATGATGATGTCGTCGATGTAGACTGGTTAATCATGTCACTGAAGACCTCACTGACAAAGGCTTGAAAGACAGAGGGCAAATATGAAAGATCATAGGGCATGACCATATATTTATAGTGCCCTGAATGTGAAGAAAAAGCAGTTTTTACATGCATCCCCTTGGCAAGACTTTATACACTGCGGAGATCAAGTTTGGTGAAGTACCTTGCTTCTCATAGATGCTCTAGGGCTCTTGGAACTAACAGGAAAGGATAGCAGTATTTCACAGATATAAGCTTGAGCCCTCTTTAATCAATACATGGCCTGATACTCCATCCATTCTCTATAACCACTTATCCTATGAAGGGTCACAGGTAGTGCAGGAGCCTCTCCCAACTGTCTCGGCCTAGGGCAGGGAAACACCCTGGACAAATGGCCAGTCAATCATAGGGCTAGCATACACAGACAAACACATTCACACTCTCACTCAAACCTACAGGCAATTATAGTCTCCACTTCACTTGACCTTCATGTCTTTAGACTGTTGGGGAAACCAGAACACCTGGAGGAAACCCACACAAACATGGAGAGAACATGCAGACTCCACACAGAAAGGCCCAGGTTGAGCCGGGACTCAAACCAGTGACCTTCTTGCAGTGAGGTGACAGTGCTAACCATAGTGCCGCCAAGCCTGATGCTGCCATACTTTTTCTCCACAAAGAAGAAGCCTACCGCTGCAAGTGAAGTGGAAGGACAGATGAAACCCATCTTGAGAGCCTCCTCAACACACTCCTCCATTGCCCTTGTTTCTGGGAGAGACAGAGGGTAAACTCGACTTTTGTATGGAAAGGAAGAAATTTAATGGCAAAATCAAATGAGGTAGCTGTGTAGCAGTCTGTGGACTTAATTTTGTTAAAGGCTTCCTGTAAATCTTTGTAAACAGAGGGAATGCTGTTCATATGATTACTTGCCGTATCACTCACATGAGTCCCACAACACTCCAAGGAAGTATAGGTTTGTAGGCACCTCTGATGACAAGCAGAGCTCCACCTCTCACACTCTCCTCTTCTGAAGGATATTTCAGGATTGCTTTCAGCGAGCCATGGGTATCCTAAAACCAGTGTATTAGTGAGTGTGTGATAAAAAAATGTATGTACTCCATGTGAAGGACTCCAATTTCCAGCAAGACGGTTTCAGTGGATCGATGAATGGTTCCAGAGACCTGAAACACAAATGGGGGAACACAAGGAATTGTAGACAAGGTAAGTTTACATGCTAATTCATTATCAATAAAATTGCCTGCAGACCCTGAATCAATTAAAGCTGGAACAGTGAGGCTTAGAGATTTCCCATAGAGAGTTGCAGGTACCGTGAGTTCCCTATTTGTCACTCACTCAACGTTGTGTCGATGTAGTGACACTAGGGGTCACTCTTGGGAGCCCAAGACACCTCTGGTCTTTGATAAAAGGCCAATGAAAATTAGCGAGTGTTATTTGCATGCCACTCCCCCGGACATACGGGTATAAAAGGAGCTCGTATGCAACCACTCATTCAGATTTTCTCTTCGGAGCCGAACGGTCATGCTCACTGAGCTGAATACTACTGTTCATTCACCTCTGCTGGATCTGACAGTGCATTTCAGCGGTTTCTCCCTCCTCTGCACTGGTGCACTGCAGAGAATGCCCCTGGGCGCTTCGGCAGAAATAAAAGAGTATATTTCTCTAAAAAAGTATATTTCTCTAAAAGAGCGGCACACACGGAATGTCTATTTAAAGACGCGTCTTTCTAAAGATGCTTTTCCGATTGTGCGTTATTCCTGGTTACGCTCGTTATCTCTCGCCTTCTGATGCTCCCGATCACTGTCTTTCATGTCTGAGCACTGCTCATGCGGAGACAGCGTTCGTGGATGGTCATGTTCTCATAGCGAGAATATGTCCATGGCAACGTTGCGGTTGCGGCTCGCCTTTGTAAGAAAGCAAGCCACCCCAGAGGCTCCCGCCTCGGTCCTTTTACCCACGGGTATGAGGGCAGCGCAGCTAGCACTGGGGGCAATTTGGGGACCCCAATGGGACCGTCTCTGCCGGGTATCCCCCCGCGGACCTCCCATTCCCCAGCACGCTCGTCTGCCCCGATTGGGCTTCCGGATGAGTCCGCTGGCTCGTCTCACAGCGAGTTCGACCCCTTATTCGGAGCCCGCGAAAGTGATGAGCTCTCGAGCGCCGCATCGGAGAGCGGGCTCGTCCGGTCGGAAGCCTCAGCTGGGCTCCTCCCTTCGGGGACGATTGCCCAGTCACAGGCTGACGCGGAGATGATGAGATGCTTTCCCGGGCAGCCGCGAGTGTCGGCTAGAGTGGAACTCACTGCTCTTCCCTGAACCCTCGCGGCTCGGTGATTGGTTCCTGGGCTCGCGGCACCGCTCAAAGCCACACCCCACCCCCGTTCCTTTCTTCCTGGAAGTGCATCAAGAGCTGACAAGGTCACGGGAGGCACTTTTTACTGCCCGGTCCCGATCTTTTCAGCTTGATGACACTACAGCAGACACGCTGTCATGACAGGTTACCCTCAGGGGAGAGTGAAGAATCCACCCTCAGGTGGTCCAGCTGATTTGGAGTCGATTCGACAGGCACAGGTGCACCTGTTCACCTCCCAAGAATCCTTCCCACTGCCCGCTCTGGTATGCCCTGACCGAGGCCCCCCACGGCATAGACATGCTGGCACACAGCTGGCCACCTGGCATGCGCAAATATGCATTTCCCCCAGTGAGCCTGCTTGCACAGACCCTGTGCAGGTCGGAGCAGGTCGTCCTGGTGGCACCCTACTGGCCCACCCAGATGTGGTGCTCGGACCTCACGCTCCTTGCGACAGCTCCCCTCTGGCAAGTTCCCCTGAGGAAGGACCTTCTTTCTCAGGGACGGGGCACCATCTGGCACCCGTGTCCAGACCTCTGGAATCTCCATGTCTGGCCCCTGGACGGGATGCGGAAGACCTAAGTGGTCTACCACCCGCGGTGGTAGACACAATCACTCAGGCTAGGGCCCCCTCTACGAGGCGCCTGTATGCCTTTAAAGTGGCGTCTGTTCGCTAAGTGGTGTTCTTCCCGACGCGAAGACCCCCAGAGATGCGCAGTCAGATCAGTGCTTTCCTTCCTGCAGGAGAGGCTGGAAGGGAGGCTGTCCCCTTCCACCTTGAAGGTGTATGTTGCCGCCATAGCAGCACACCACGACGCAGTCGACGGTAAGTCTTTAGGGAAGCACGACCTGATCATCAGGTTCCTAAGAGGTGCCAGGAGGCTGAATCCCTCCAGACCGCGCCTCGTTCCCTCATGGGATCTCTCCGTAGTTCTTCAGGGTCTACAGAGAGCCCCCTTTGAGCCTTTGCAGTCAGCCGAGCTTAAGGCACTCTCTTTGAAGACTGCCCTCCTGACTGCGCTCACTTCCATCAAGAGGGTAGGTGACCTGCAAGCATTCTCTGTCAGCGAAACGTACCTGGAGTTCGATCCAGGTTACTCTCACGTGATCCTGAGACCCTGACCGGGCTATGTGCCCAAGGTTCCCACCACCCCTTTAGGGACCAGGTGGTGAACCTGCAAGCACTGCCCCAGGAGGAGGCAGACCCAGTCCTGTCGTCGCTATGTCCGGTGCGCGCTTTACGCATCTATTGGGATTGCACGCAGAGCTTTAGAATCTCTGAGCAGCTCTTTGTCTGCTTTGGTGCACAGTGGAAAGGAAGTGCTGTCTCCAAGCAGAGGATCGCCCACTGGCTCATTGACGCCATAACTATGGCATATGCCGCCTAGGACATGCCGCCCCCGGTAGGGCTACCAGGGGTGTAGCTGCTCCCTGGGCCCTGACTAGGGGTGCCTCTCTAACAGACATTTGCAGAGCAGCGGGCTGGGCAACACCCAACACCTGTGCAAGGTTCTACATCCTCCGGGTGGAACCGGTTTCGTCCCAGGTAGTGGCACGCAACACAAGCGGATAAGCCCGGGATAGCTGGCCGGGTGTATCGCTTGCACATAGCGCTTTTCACCTCCCTTGGAGCTGAAGACGTGCACCATTAATTCCCAGTAGTGTTCCCAAACTTTGTTCCCTGGTTGACTTCCTCCGAGCCCTGTGGCAGTCGAGTTTTCGGAGAGACTCACTGCTGGCCCAGTACATGTGCTAACTAAGAGCCCTGTTCTGGGGTAGGTGCTCCGCATGGCTAACCCCATGCAATTATATATCTTCCGCTAATTCGTTTCCCTGTTGGCAAACTGCATCTTCCTTAGGCAGAGCCCCTCTGCCCCAGTCTCCATGTTTGTAGTAACTCCTCCCCCATTGGGCAGGATCTACCTTGAAGACCCCCCACATGGTTGGAAAGACCATGTGACGTATTTTTCCACTTAAATATCCCCCCCTCTCTTTGGGCGAGGTGTGGTCTCTGCGGTGTCTTCCCCTTGGGAGGGACACCCCCCGACTAGACCTGGCAGCCCAGTCGGATAATCCCCCTTCTTTTTTAGGGAGTGGAAAAAAAGAAAGGGAAAAGAGGCCATGACTGGGTTAAGCCTGTCTCTATCTTTTGGGTAGTCCACTTGTCCCCAAAAAGGGCCGTTCGACACTCATAAAGATGTTGGGGGAGGTTACGTGTCAACCTGGTGTGCTGGCTATTAGGCACACAGTAGTCTGCCCACCACACACCGCCAGTTCACGTAACGCAGTTCAGCCAATTGTGGTGTTTCATATAGGGACCCCTAGTGTCACTACATTGACACAACGTCGAGTGAGTGACAGATAGGGAATGTCATGTTTACTTGTGTAACCTCCGTTCCCTGTTGGAGGGAACGAGACATTGTGTCCCTCCTGCCACAACGCTGAACTACCCGCTGAAATGGCCAGACCTTATATCGGCTCCTCAGCATAAAACCTGAATGAGTGGTTGCATACCAGCTCTTTTTATACCCGTATGTCCGGGAGAGTGGCATGCAAATACCACTCGCCAATTTTCATTGGCCTTTTATCAAAGACCAGAGGTGTCTCGGGCTCCCAAGAGTGACCCCTAGTGTCACTACATCAACACAATGTCTTGTTCCCTCCATCAGGGAACAGAGGTCACACAAGTAACCATGACGATTTTTACCAGTGTATGCATAATTATTAGGCAAGTCATCTTATCTTAGTCAGTCTTATCAGATACTATTTCCAAGCATATTTGACACAAAAAAGTCAAACTTTATGAGAAACCTATTCAAAGGATGCAACACTCTTGAAATTTCCATCCTATTGAGGTGTGACCACAAGACCATAAAAGACTTTGTTAATAATAAATCAGGAGAGCCACAAAAAAAATAAATTTAAGAAGAAAAAGTGCAAATTAACTACAAAATTAACTATAAATGTGAAACCGCCAGAAGCCCTTTAATTTCCACCACCACCTATTTCCGGAGATGTAACGTACTTGGAGTCTCCAAAAGTACAAAGTGCCTGGTTCTTAGTGTCTTTGCTAAGGGGAGAAAGGCTGAAACACGTTCTTGAATTAATAAGAATCACAAGCTGAAGCATCAAGATTGGGCCAGGAAAAACTAGAAGACATTTTTTTTCAATTATTTTCTGGACAGATGTGATGAGAGTGGCTCTTGACGGACCAGACATGTGGAAATATAGCTGGATCAGTAATGCACACATGATATGGGTTTGGATCAGGTTCCAGCAGGGTGGGGGAGAGGTAATGATGTGTGCTGCTATCATTAAACATGAGCCTTTTGGACCTTTTTGGGTTGCAGATTGACAGAAAATGAACTCTAAAAACTACTGCCAGTTCTGGAAGACACTTTCTTCAAACATTGGAAGAAGAATAATTCAACAGTTTTCAAGATGACCATGATCTTCATGCAAGATAAGGCTCCTTTACATTCCTCTAAGTATTCTGCTTGGCTAGCCAGAAAAGGTTTGAAAGGTGACAGAATAATGACTGGCCCCATTCCTCACCTGAACTGAACCCAAATGAGAACTTGTGTGACCTTATCAAATCTGAGGTTTACAGTGAAGAAAAACAATCCACATCTTTGAATGACATCTGGGAGGCTGTGGTGGCTGCTTGAGCTAAAATTAATCAAGAAAACATGAACTGACAGAATTAATGGATAGGAGGTTTATGAAAGTTATTGAAAACAAGTATGCTTTTGTTGCCACTGAATATCTTGAAATGGCCAAAACGTTACTTGGTAATTTTATATATTATTTAATGAGTTATTTACTAAAACCTACTTTTTTAAATGTTCATTTTTTACGGTTAGTGGAGAAAAAAAATAAAGTGTTAAATACTTGCCTAATAATTGTGCACACTAATATTTGAGCAATTAGCTGCAACTCCCACAGAAACACAACTCTCACTGTTAGGAATCCCTAACAGCATTGTATCTGTTTAACAGTAAAATTAATAATGAAAATTACTAACTGCCTAATAATTCTGTATGCAGTATTCTCAAGGAAATGGGAAGGTAATGAGCTCACCACAGTTGTTTTAGCAGAGGAGGCAGGTACTGTAGATTCAGGTAGGTGGCAATAATATGCCCAGATTCCCCACACTAGAGACAGCCCCTTATGCGTGATTGGGTGGGCAAGGCTCCTGGTAATGTGTCAGCCTTGTTTTAAATTTTATTGTAGCAATGTACTTTTTGCAAAGTCATAAGCTCAGTTCTATGCATAATACTAAATACATCAGAGTACATATGTTTAGCAGTTATGGTCCTCACGATAGTCACAATGTGGATCCAATCTAGGGGATAGTTTATTATGCACTGTGTGGAAAAACAAGCAGTTGCATAGTGTTCGCTTACTATTCTCCCCTTCTACAGTACAAGATGGTGCAGCGGATGGCAGCCTCGGTGTGGAGCTCTCCAATTCTTTTGTTGTTTTTGTTTGTTTGTCTTGTGTTTAGTCATTTTTTTCCAATCAGTTTTACCAGGGATGAACTGCTGAACATTCAGCAGCACATACCAGACAATCTTTACCCAGTTTTTGACTATTCAGATGTTTTGCTGGACATTTTAGTCAGAGGTGCAGCTGTGTTGTTCAAGCGCGCTACGCTACGCAAGTGAGGGAAGTGAGCCGGCGCGCTGGTCAAGTTACGACAGTGTGACTTTCGAACAGTGCTGCCGAGTATTCATCTAGCAAATCTCCGCTCTCTTCCCAAAAAAAACGGACGAACTACATCTCACCCGTACAAACAAGGGCTTTTCAAATTATGCTGCCTTGTGCCTCACAGAAACCTGGCTGAGTGAAACCATTCTGGACAGCGCATTACATCTGCCAGGCTTTCAGCTGTTCAGAGTGGATCACATTGCGGAGTTAATGGGGAAAACAAGAGGTGGTGGAACATGCTTTAACATCAATGAAAGTTGGTGTACAGATGTAACAACATTAAAGAAGATGTGCTGTCCTAATTTGGAAGCTTTTTAATCAACTGTAAGCCTCTCTTCCTCATTTATTATGGTGAGTGTTTATATTCCTCCACAAGCATGTGTGAGCGCAGCACTGCAACAGCTGGCTGATCAGATCACAGACACGGAACAAACAAAAAAATTATTATTCTCGGTGATTTTAACAGAGCCAACCTCACCAAAATACAGATAGCACATTATTTGTCCCACCAGAGACAGAAATATTCTGGATCAGTGCTACACAACATTAAAGGATGCGTATCGCTCAGTCCCTAGAGCAGCTTTGGGACTCTCTGATCACTGTCTGGTTCATCTTATTCCGACCTACAGGCAGAAACTTAAATCAGCTAAACCTGTAGTAAAGACTGTAAAAAGATGGACCAATGAAGCAGAACTGGAACTACAAGCCTGCTTTGACTGCACTAATTGGAGTGTTTTTTAAGCTGCAGACACCAATCTCTGACATCATATATCAGTTTTTGTGATGATATGTGCATTCCTACTAGGACTTAATTAAAGTTCAACATTTTATGAAAATAATGTCACAATGGAAAAAATCTTGATGGTTCTAAAACAGGCTTTATTTTTTTTTAGGCAAAATATTACTTCTAAATATGACAAGACATGTTCTTAACAGGTTTTGGGAGATTCACCCATAGGTATTATGTGGAACCTGTACTTTATGACCATTTCAAAATGGGTCACTGGAAGATGTGTTTTGCTTAAAAAAATTTGATTTGTAAATGTTTACAATTTGAAATTATGATTTGTATGATATTGATTTGTTTATAAATTATATTAAAAATAAAACTGTATTTTAAAAATATAGTGTACAACCCAATGTTGCAAATGCTTACATTTTTTGTGATTTGCTTTATTGAATAATAATAAAAAAATAATATTTTTTTTTTAATTATATATATATATATTAGTTGTTTGTTTGTTTTTATATCTTGTGTGCAGTCTTTAACCTCTTCGCTGTAAATATTTGCACATGAAAGCCGTCTGTGTACAAACTTTACAAACATGTGGAGAAGAATGTGGCTGATATAGAAAAACAGCTGCCGGTATGTTAAAGTGTCTGGCAATATTTATGAGTGTTACTCAAATAAGAAACTTAAGTAGTTCGACGATGGCAGCTGTGACATCAAAATGTCACAGGCATGGTCCTCTTCAGCGCGCACCTTGGAATTCACGAGTATCAGTTTTACCGTGGAAGGCCAGGATCCATCTCTCTCCTAAACCTGGATTGACAGAACAGCACCCTATTGCCTCAGACTGCCACAGGACTGGGACAGCTAAGAGATGTGGCACTTTAGTAGATTCTGACTTGTCCGGGCAGGTGCTGAGATATCCTGCAGAGTGAGCAGGAGAACAGGTCTACAAACAGTTAGGGGTAGTGCAAGGGGAATATTCACATCCATCAGAGCTGTTATACAGCAGAAAACCACCATTTCTCTTACACTCTCATTGAATGGATTATTTTTTCATCTGTTTTCAGAAAAAGTAGGGCCTTCTGGTGTGTTACATGAGGATAAGGATATAATGTATATATTATACTGATATGAGTACTTAAATGATCTTGAATTTTGCAACTATCATTAATCAAATAAAGAGAAAAAAATAACAAAGAGACAGAGAGAGAGAGAGATGCTTTGCAGGAATTCCTCTTTGATCATGTGAACTACTTGTTTTCACGTTAATTTTACATACAGTTGGTTGTTTATTTGACTTCTGGCCATTTAATGTCCCATGGGTTGATTTTCATCAAAACAAACAGATTTAAACTTTTTTTTAAACTGACATAAAAAAGTTTTTACCAGGCAAAACAAGGCAAAAATGTAAATATCACTTGTGAGCAAAGTAAAAATGTCATTTCCAACACAGAAATGTATTAAACACAATACAGTATTTAAGATGTGGTGGAAATGTCACTGTGGTGGGAATTTTCATGACTTTCTGAAAAAATGACAAAAGTGTTAAAAGTGCCTGAAGTTGAAGAAACACCCATATACTTTATGCAAATGCATACAGGCAATGTTTTGGTAAGAAAGTACAGTGTAATTTTGTAAGAAAGTTCATAGTAAGCTGTTATTTAGCAAAGAGAGAGAAAATGGAAAATGTATTTTAATTGACAAAACAAATAGTTTTCTAAAGAATCATGCATCTAATTGTAACCCACCATTTTTGATGCATTCTAGAAGTGGAATTTTAGCTAAGCATTTTCTAGGGTAAAGGATAACTCAATCCATAGAATATTTACAACATTTTGGAGTTCTCTAAGGCCGTTTTAACATATCTTGGTGTGATGTGACAAAGGTCCCTCAAGCCCTGACAATCCTATCCAACACTGGCTGCTCACTGAAATTCTCCATGCTCTCTCATGGCTAAGAGAGTTGTCAGATTGTACTGTCAGCTCAACATTTCCACTGTCTTCCCAGTTTGGCAGTATGGCAGAGATCTGAGGCCTCACTGAGCAAACCCCACAGAGGCCACACCATAAAAAATCAAAAGTTGACTTAACTTAAAATTTCAAGGCAACTTGCTGCACAGCTTTTTTGAGTTTATTCAACTTTTGGGTCAAGTAGTTCACTTAACTCAATTTACAGAGTTAACTGTTCATTGTACTTGTACTTTTTTGTTCAGCTGATGGATTTTTTTTTAGTTTAGTAAACTTGTAATTTTTTCTTGACATAACTCAATAAAGTATGTTCTGAAGGTGTGTTTTTCATTAAAAAGGTACTTAACATTGAAAGTGCAATATGTAATATATTTACTGTACTAAATATATTCTACTTTGAAATGTCGGTTCTGGGCCTGAATTTCTGTTTGTGTTTTAGCCTGTGATCCCGCTCACTGCCCATTTCTCAATAGTATTTTGACACCCTGGGTTGCCAGATTTGAAACAAGTTAGTGGGCAAACATAGCTTGCTGCATCCATGAAAACTAGTAATACATCTAGCTAACATTGACAGAGTTATAAAAAATCCACATGAGCTGGTTTATAATTTGCAAACAATAAAAACATTGCAAACGTATACTGATCAACTTACAGTGTAAGGCTCGTCGCTTGCCATTGTCAGTTTACTCGTTCCTGTTGCGTGTCCTCAACCTGGCAACCCACGTGAGCTTCGAGTCTGGGGAGGACGGGGCGGGGGAGACAACTCTCTCCAGTAGTTTGAATTTGGACTGCAGTACCCATTTTAAATGCTTGATGTCAATGTTACATATTGCTCCTTTAAATAGGGCAATCAAATAAAGATAAACTGCAGGCTTAAGGTTTTGTTCCAACATTTTTTTGAAACCCCAAAACAGCAGCAACCACTCCATATTTTCACATGTGAAATGTCAAATACCACAATCAAAAACACAATTCATATAAAAATGTAAAAATGTGTTTCTCTGTTCAAAGTCTGGTAAGGTAAAGGATTCAGTGCATCTGCACAATTAAAGTAGCTCACAAATGCAACTTGATGTCAGAGCAAGAGTTTTGTTTTGAAGGACATAACCTTTCAGAGCAGTGATTGCGCATGTCCATGTAGAACTTCTGAGTCCTCAATATCCAAGGCAAAAAGAAAGCCAAACATGTAAGCATTTTCAGTTATGAAAAGACTGCTGACTTTCATCCCTCTGGTCTGTCTGTCATCTGAAGTATTGTTCTAGTAAAACAAAGAATAAGTAAATATTATCTGACATTAAAGGGTTAGTTCACCCAAAAATGAAAATTCTTTTATGATTCATTTACTTTTAAGCCCTTCCAGATTTGTATGACTTTCCTTCTTCAGCAGAACCGAAATGAAGACTTTTATTGGCACATTTCAGCTCTGGATGTCCATACAATGCAAGGGAACAGCTACCAAAGTTTGACAGTCCAAAAGACACATTTAGGCAGCATGAAAATAATCCACACGACTCCAGTCGATTAATTAATGTCTTCTGAACTAAATCAATATGTTTGTGTTAAAAACAAATCGATAATTAAAACTTTATTAACTTAAAAAAATTGCTTACTGCCAGCAGTCGACCCATCACTTTGCGATCACATGACGCAAGCGCAATGGTGCATTTACGTGAGAAGTCGGAAGCGCATGCTTTGTTTAAAACAGAGGAACGAACATTGCAAGAGCAAGATCATTTTAAACAGCAATCCCGCACTGGCCGGAAGCAACAATTTAATGTAAAAACTGTTTTAATTATCGATTTGTTTCTTAGACCAGCCTATCGATTTGCTTCAGAAGACATTCTTTGATCAACTGGAGTCATGTGGATTACTTTTATGCTGCCTAAATGTGACTTTTGGACCGTCAAACAGCCAGCAGCTGTATGGAACCTGTTTACTTGCACTGTATGGACAAACAGAGCTGAAAACACTGTAAAACTGGTGTGTGTACATAGCTATAGGGACAAATTTGCACATAAAAGAGAGCAAAATTTGACAAAACATCCATTTTGGAACATTTTGGCATGTCATCATTTAAAAAAAAAACAAACAAAAAAACGTTAAACAATTATTTTTAAAATTTTAACAATGCAGAAAGTTCTGTTATGGTTAGTTTATAGTAATTATAGTTAGCTTTATATAAAACAATATTAATCTATATGGTATGTCCAGGGTTGGGGAGTAATGTAATACATGTAATGGGATTACGTATTTAAAATACAAAATATAAGTAACTGTATTCCACTACAGTTACAATTTAAATCATTGGCATTTAGAATACAGTTACATTCAAAAAGTATTTAGATTACTGAAGAGATTACTTTGCATTTTATTGTCATTTGTTTCATTTAATATTTAGTCCTTTCAGATTGCCTAGGTGGGTCGGCGCTGTTTTGGCGGCACATGGAGGACCAACAGCATATTAGGCAGGTGGTCATAATGTTTTGGCTCATCAGTGTATATGGGAAAAGTGTATATTTTATGTGCTGTTACTGGTTACCTAAGTCCTTTACGAATGCATTATAAATCATTGATATGCAGTTATTACAACATGATTAAAAAGGATGTCAAAAGAATGGTGCTACTCTGAGTGGTGTCCCAACTTTCATACAGTTCTAGTTACCTAAAGTCCTCTGCAAAAACACTTTTTAATGTCTCCATGCTCATTCATAGCATACAGTATATCATTTAATGACATAAAGCCTGATGACCATTAAACCATACTGAACTTTATATTATTATGTTATGGTTTTAATGTTTATTTATAAATGCTTCATATGTGTCCACTTTACATTAAGGTACTGTATAGTTTCATGGATTATTAATGTTGAATAAGAGTTACTAAGCATTTATAACATTAAATAAAATACCTTCTCTATTTGGCAGGTATTGCATTAAAGTCACCCTTTTTATGCATATTGTTGTAAACCCTTTATAAACCCTTAACAAAGGATGCATTAATTTAAAGTGTTATCCAAAATAATTATAGATGGAGTATAGCATGTAACGCCAAAGGACATGTTACTGTCCCCATAAACAAATATTTGTACGCATGCGCAAGCACAAAATTCTAAGAAACAAATCTCCTCAAATTCCTTCTCCCATTTCTAATAAATGTGTTGTATTTTAATTTTATTTGCAGATATTTTACATGCTGTCAAAACTATAGTATTGAGTTTAAAATCTCGCAAATGTCCTTTTTATTTACTGAAAATTATTTCTAGAACATATTCTTGAGTATTGTGGGAAAAGCATCACCTGAGTGACATATACTAAATGAGCCACCACTAAACTCACTCCTTACTGAGATCCTGTCACTCCCTTTCTCATCCCAGGAGCCCTGTTCATCTAATGAGCCAGCAAAATAAAGCAGTTTTTGGGAAGTACAGCCCTCCAAATAGTCACGGTTCAGAGAACGAGTGTCACCAGTGCCGGTAAATTAGAGCGTCCAGCTGGGGCTGGCTCCTATTGAGTGCAAGTGTTTCCTAAGGCTGTGAAAAACTCTTCCAGGTACACTGCAGTGAGCCTAGCTGATGAACCGCATCAGGACCTGGCAGACCAACCCAAGACATTACAGACCGGGACCAGGGAACAAAGAGTTCCATTCACTCTGTTCTAAAGTGGTCAGGATGTGAAAGTTTATTAAAACCACTGATGTGATATTTAAAAGCAGAATCACATAGAAGGGTATTGATGTAATTCACTATTAAGGATGAGCAAATTTGCTTTTGACCTTTTCTGCTTCCTATATCCTACATATTATATTAGTGCCTAGAGATAATGGTATTACGTATTAGACATTTAGTGTATACTTTACACCACAGTACAGGTCAATTCTTTGTTATAATTGGCCTGAAAAACAACAGTTAGTATTTTAAAAACTGCATTTAATTTTTCCAGCAAATCTTTCTCTTTTTTAATTTTTCATTGTTTTTTAAGTTTGTTTAACAGTAACTTCAGAACAGAGGTCTTTATTGATCTCTTGAAAGAATTAATAGGATGTAGTTTTGTCCTTGCAAAGCACAAACTCTCTTAAGATTTCAGTTGTGATTATGCCAGCAGAAAAAGTGCTGAGTTCTCTCCGCTCTCCGCCTCTAACAACGTCAAAAGCAAGTTATTCAATCGGGCAAATAGCATTAAATAGCCATTGGGATGTTTAATCTTTTTATCTGATTGTATTAATTATATTGTACATAGTGAAATGTCAATACGGTCAAAAGTGCTGCTCTAACTGTAAAATAATTCATCTAACAGTATCAGCAATGGTGTAGATACTGCATACACAGTGGCATCCAAACGTCTGAAACCATTAGTGAAAATGCTTCTATTTTGCTTTATTTTCTAATTTAATACATATTTTTTTAATCAGTTCCAAAGAACATTGTGTTTGCATAGTCAATGCCACAAAATGTTCTTATTTGATTAGTGACCTAAACATTTTGCATCCTTTTAAATATTTCTTAATTTTTTATTTTTATTTTTATTTTTTTTATCATAACTTTTTGTTGTTTCATTGTTTTTATCCTAAAACTTTCTGTTCTTTCCCAGTTTAAATAGATTTTGAATCCCAGATTTTCAAAGAGGTCGTAGACATTTGGCCCCTACTACAGAATATTTATATGCAAAAACATAATATTTTATTTTTTATTATTTAAGAAGAGAATGGTCAGAGGATGACAACGGACACTCTATCTTAAGCATTTCTTTTTGCATTCTATCATGTGAGCAGCGTATAATTATATTTAGCGAATGAAATAACTAAAGTGAGATCAACAATATACAGTAAATATCATATTTTGTTTACAGAATAGTAATTTGGACATTTCCTTTTATAAAATGAAAAATTAATTACTGAAGTATTTTTAAAGCTTGGAAATTTTAATTGTAGTTTATTTTAGTAGACAGTTTATTATGTTTTAAATGTGGCTATATTGGCTACTTTTTGTTTTGTTTTTAGTTTTAATTTGTTTTTGTTTTCTAATCACTTCACACAAATTTAGTTGCATTAAATAAATCTAATAGGTTAGGTTAATGAGTTGTTGGGGAATACACACACACACACACACACACACACATATTTCAATTATAAAATAATAACAATATTAACTTAATATTAATATTAACTATTTTATAGATGCAAAGTCCAACGTTTTTATTTGGTCTCATTATCTTACCAGCTGCTAGCTTTTATTGCAGCGCCATCTGCTGTCTTTCAAAATGCATTGACATGAAGCCATACTCACAAGCACTGTTACTGACAAATAACTTTACAGTAGGCTATATTATATAGCACAAATGAATGTGAGTGAATTGAACATTGATATATTACAGAAGAACAGCAATTGAAATGAAAGAGAGACTGCTGAACTCACAGATCTCCTGTATATTGGTGGCATCTTCCCAACCAACATATGTCCTAAAATCCTGTAAGCACACACAAATTACAAACCACATCCATCCCTCCATTGACATTAATCGTACTTAACAATGACTGGTGCTTAAATAACGTTTTAATTAATCTCTTAAATAATTTTGAACACCCCTGTAAACATACATTACACAGTGTACGTAAACAAGGGGAGTAGCCTACCAGAACATATTTTTGTTTTCCACATTCAGCCTTATTCAACTAGTTTTGTTCAAATTAATTATTTTATTTTTAGCTGCCTGAAATTATCATCATAAACCCAATAAATGCTTTTTTTATAGGGGGTTTCACCACCCCCAGACAAAGCTCTGAAATGTTATTCACATCCATGTAGCACATAGGTGTGAAATGAAATGAGTAAATAATGACAGAATTTTATTTTATTCCTCCAAGAGACTGATGTAGTACCTTATTTATGTACTGTGATTCACAGCTCTCAATAGTTTGGCTAACATGATGACTGTGTGGCTCATTTTTTCTCTCGATGTCAGCTTGACTTTGACATGGGGTTGTAAAATTGTGTTGTAAAATATGCAGTGCTCTGTCTGCTAACTATAGATGGAAATATATATTTGTACTTGAAGTCTTTGTAGTCTTTAACATGATACTTCACTTTGACATTACCTATTCAGTGAAGTCCCACACGAGCTTCTCCAAAACAGACCTCATTTTAAGGTCAAATCAGTGCCAGCTTTACAATGACAGAGAGTAACATGGGATGTTTGTTCAAGGGCAAGGCCACAAAAACAGTCAAAAAACTGAGGTGTGTGTGTGTTGCAGTGCCACAAATTGATAAATGTCACATAATGGTTATTAGTACAAATATTACAGTAAGTCAATGAAATGTACTATGCTTAGGCAATTTCTTGTCGATGATACAGATTAAACACGAGTAAATTAATATATATATATATATATATATATATATATATATATATATATATATATATATATATATATATATATATATATATTAGGGTGCCAGTCAAAATTAAAGTTTGCAAATTGTTTGCTCTCACCCCCTAGATTTATTCTTCCATATATACAGTAAACACACACAAAAATTTAAGACAATCCACATTGTTTATTGGTGGCACAACATCCCTGCAACTGAAAAGAAAAGTGTTGAAAACGGAATGTGCTTAAAAGTGTTTAAGAATGACAGTGTATAGTGTGCACAATTCAGACATGGCTTATTTCAGTCACTGCAGAGTTTTTCAACAATGATTGACTTCTTGGACACAGGAAACTGCTGACGGTGACCTTCAACAACCTGAAGCAGGTACTGTTTTTGTTCCTCTTGGTTTGTGATAACAGAATTGAAGTTCTGTATCAGTGACACACCACATTCAGCAACATCATTGACAACCTTCAGCTGCTGTACCCTGTGACGACTGATGCTGTAATGTTCATTGCTCTCCCAGCTGCTAGGATCCTGCTGTAGGAAGTCTGTTTCAGTCTGCATGACATCAAAGAACTTGTTGGTGTTTAGCGAAACAAAGTGTGATAGTGTCAACTGAGGCACAATGCTTTCATCCAGTGATTCGACTCGAGGTGCAGGGCTGTCTTTACTAGGTTTTGACAAAGGTGCTACCATGTCAACCTTCTCAGTGGCAAAAAGAACAGTTTTACAATATCCGATCTGGCACGAGAACCAATATTTGGATTAGATTACACTTCAGTGCAGTCTATATTCTGAATTATCACTCACTGAAAATCTGCAACAAAACAGAAAGTGTAATACATTGCAACACCAGTAGAATTATAGAATTAGTAATTAACTACAAAAATTGCGCAAATGAAATAACAAAGCACAGTTACCTGTATAACTCAATTTATGCAGAAAATTTGAAGAACTCAATAACTTCAGTTTGCTTGTGCAGAAAACATCAACACTAACACCAAAGAATATATAATTAGCAGTAAAAAAATACAGTCCACAGTACCACACACTACAGGTTTCCTGTGGTTGCCATCAATATTTTGTCAGTTAAATACAAGTTGGTGCTGAGACACACTCTGTTGTGCCGGACATATATAACACAATGCATATACACTGCATACAATACATTTGTGCCACCAGTAAATTTTAAAATGTTTTCTTGAAATTTTTTCTGCTTTACTCTCGAGTCAAATGGAAAACTTTTGGGGGGTGAGAGCACGGAAAAGTTGTATTTAAATTTGTCTCATTCATGTCATTGGCACCCATATATATATATATATATATATATATATATATATATATATATATATATATATACAGTACTGTGCAAAAGGCTTGGGCACATAAGATGTTTCACAAAAACATTTGTCTTAAGATGGTTATTTATATCTTCAGCTTTAGTGTGTCAATAGGAAATATAAATGTTAGACTCCCAAACATTACTTTTGCAAATAGAAAAGATTAGAATAGAAGAACAGGGAGCCCTGCAACAGATGTCATGGCCCCCACAGAGCCCCCCACTGAACATGGAGTCAGTGAGATTACATAAAGAGACAGAAGCAATTGAGAGAGCCTGAATAGATTGAAGAACTGTGGCGAATTCTCCAAGAAGCTTGGAACATCCTATCTGCCAACAACCAAGAAAAACTGTGTCCAGGTGTCCCTAGGAGAATTGGTGCTGTTTTAAAGGCAATGGTGGTCACACCGAATATTGATTTAGCTTTTTATGTTTACTGGACTTTGTATGACATTAAGTGATAAATGAAAACTATTTATGGCATTATTTTTGAAGACATCCTCACTATGCAACATTTTTCACAAGTGCCTAAAACTTTTGCACAGTACTGCATATATATATACAGTATATATTAATCGATTAAACAGATTAATATATATTAATCTGTTTCATTGACAAGAAATTGCTCTTTATATATTTCAAACTCTATTAAATTTGAAACACTCAAAATAAACCTTGCTTGTGTAAGCATGTTCTTACCAGTAGATGGCGATAACACGACAGCGACAACCCTGAGATACAGACAGACAGGAGGACAGTGTGCTGAGCTACAGCAGTAACACACAGAAACATTTTAGAAGGTTTGACAGCTGGGCATTTGACATCATAAATGAGAGAATAACCTGGATCAGATGTATGTGTATGTGTATGCACACAGGAATATCCACACAGGCTAATCAATAAATTATTATATTTATTTGCAAATGAAAAATTATATGAATAACAAAAGTGTGTGTGATAGGCTACAACAATATAACATGATTAGCTTTTGAAACAGAAATGTTTTTCTGTCTAGTATCAATGGGCTTTAATGAAATGACAATGTTCATGAGGGTGAAATGCACAGGCGTTTGAATTAAATGGGTTCCCACCATAGTTATCGGCATAGCATTAGCTTGAAACTGAACAAAACACTCTTAAGAAGACTTTTATTATTATTATTTATTTATAATTAAAAAAAAGAGAGAAATTATCCAAATATATCTATGTAAGTTTACTTGAAGGCTATGTGTGAAGATAAAGATTTTTTATTTATTTATTTATTTTTATCGAATGTGTAAAGTGTATTAGAAACAGGTGGTGACGTTCAAAGTGTTTTGCTTCCACACTCCAAGTTCCATTTGCTCTTTGGATCCGCTTTTATGATGTGATTGTGCTAATTAATGGGGGTCTGGGGGGGATGCTTATAAATAGAAGGAACTGGTCAAAATTGGACAGTTGGAGATTAGGCGCTGACAGGAACATAACTATTATATAAATATAACAATTATTCTTGGGGATTTTAACAAAGCAAATCTCACATGTGAACTGCTCAGATACAAACAGCACATCACATGCCCCACCAGAGACAGGAACATACTGGATCATTGTTACACAACAATAAAGGATGCATGTCGCTCTGTCCCTAGAGTAGCTTTGGGACTCTCTGATCACTGTCTGGTTCATCTTCTTCTAACCTATAGGCAGAAATTAAAATCAACCAAGCCAGTAGTAAGGACTGTAAAGAGATGGATCAATGAAGCAGAGCAGGAACTACAAGCCTGCTTCGATTGCACAGATTGGAGTGTTTTTGAGGCTGCAGCCACAGACTTGGACAAGCTCACAGATACTGTTACATCATATATCAGTTTCTGTGAGGATATGTGCATTCATACTAGGACTTATTTAAAGTTCAACAATGACAAACCGTGGTTTACAGCAGAGCTCAGGCAGCTTCGTCAGGCCAAAGAGGATGCTTACAGGGGTGGGGATAAAGTTTTGTACAGTCAGGCCAGGAACACACTGAACAGAAGATACTCTGAGAAGCTGAAAAACACGTTTTCAGCTAACGACCCTGCATCAGTGTGGAGTGGCATGAAACAATTCACAAATTACAGGACTCCTACCCCAACCCTGTAGGGAACCAACAACTGGCTGATGACCTGAATGTGTTCTACTGCAGATTTGAAAGGCCCAATCTCACACCCCACACACACTCTGACCTTCACTTCACACAAACACCTCCTGCAACCCCCCTCCTGCTACTCAACCTGCACTTAAGATCTGTGAAGATGATGTGAGCCACATCTTTCGGAAACAAAAGACGAGGAAGGCTTCAGGCCCAGATGACTCACACAGATCTTCACACAGATCTTCAATAGATCACTGGAGCAGTGTGAAGTCCCATGCTGCTTCAAACGCTCAATCATTATTCCTGTCCCAAAGAAACCAAAAATCACAGGACTTAATGACTACAGACCTGTCGCCCTGACGTCTGTGGTCATGAAATCATTTGAGAGACTGGTGTTGGCCCACCTGAAGAACATCCCTCAACTCTTTCTAGATCCCCTTCAATTTGCTTATTGAGCAAACAGGTCTGTGGATGATGCAGTCAACATAG
The DNA here is from genome assembly GCF_019703515.2 of Myxocyprinus asiaticus. Lineage (NCBI taxonomy): Eukaryota > Metazoa > Chordata > Actinopteri > Cypriniformes > Catostomidae > Myxocyprinus > Myxocyprinus asiaticus. Next base: position 9,640,216 of record NC_059353.1, read on the forward strand.
CATTGCATCATATCCTGCAACATCTGGACAGACCAGGGACATATGCAAGGATTCTTTTTGTGGACTTCAGTTCAGCTTTCAACACCATCATCCCAGCTATACTCCAGAATAAATTACACCAACTCTCTGTTCCCATGTCTATCTGTCAGTGGATTACCAGCTTTCAGACAGACAGGCAGCAGCTTGTGAGACAGGGGAACTCACTTCTAGCACCTGTACAATCAGCACTGGTGCCCCCCAGGGATGTGTGCTCTCCCCACTACTCTTCTCCCTGTATACCAATGACTGTATTGCCAAGGACCCCTCTGTCAAGCTCCTGAAGTTTACAGATGACACCACTGTCATCAGCTTCATCCAAGATGACGATGAGTCTGCATACAGAAGGGAGGTTGAACAGCTGGCTGTCTGGTGCAGTCAAAACAACCTTGAGCTGAACATGCTCAAAACGGTGGAGATCATTGTGGACTTTAGGAGAAACACCCCAACACTGACTCCCCTCACCATTCTAAACAGCACTGTGGCAGCAGTGGAGTCATTCAGGTTCCTGGGCACTACCATCTCACAGGACCTGAAGTGGGAGACCCACATTGACTCCATTGTGAAAAAGGCCCAGCAGAGGTTGTACTTCCTTCGCCAGCTGAGGAAATTCAACCTGCCACAGGCGCTGCTAATACAGTTTTACCCAGCAGTCATTGAGTCTGTCCTCTGCACTTCAGTATCTCTCTGGTTTGGTTCAGCTACGAAATCAGACATCAGAAGGCTACAAAGGACAGTTCGGACTGCTGAGAGGATTATTGGTTGTTTATTGTTGTACACTGGAAGCTCCTGTCAACAAGACAAATTCCTTGTATGTATAAGCATACTTGGCAATAAAGCTGCTTTATTGAAGATACATTGCCAAAACATTAGTAACTTTACATATAAATATGTACATAATTAATCAAATTAACAAGAACAGAAACAGAAACATTTTATACTATTTGCACACAAAAAAATCATTTATTTCTAAAATATGAATGTATTCATTTTAAATGACTTTATTTATTACCTTTTTCCTGTTTCAGTGTGCATTTTCCGGTTGGTGTTTGTATTCTACTGGTTGCCTAGTTGATGGCAGAACTTCATGGCAAAACTTTATGGCAGGACTTCACATCTCTTGCAGTCAGGATTGAGCTTGCTATGGTTTCACTTAGAGCAGGTAGGACAGTTTGCCCTTGTGTTACTCTTTCACCATAAAATTTCACTATATTCCTGAGGACATTGTCAGACATTTGACCCTCAAAATTACAGCCAAACTCATGCACTCTTTTTTATAATATTGTTTGTATATTGTTTCCTTGTGTCCACCAATACTAATCCTAAATTCTACATTTAAAAAAAATTCTAAACACTAACAAAATCAAGGCAACAATGTTTTGCATGCATATTGCAAGAGCAAGAATACGTTAGTCAACTTAAAACAGTCAATCCACAAAAACAACAACAATATTCAATCATTCTATATGTGAGACAGATGAACAATGTGGAAAAGATTTGCTTGCATATTGTGAGAGCAACAACTGACTTCAAGTCAGTAAAGTCAATGTTCTTCAAAGAAAGGGGGTGATGGTGGGAATACCACAATAAGAATCTGAGTAGACCAAAATAATAATAATAATAACAATAATAATAATTCAGTATTCGTACAGTATATATGAGACAGATAAACAATGTGGCAAAGTTTTTCTTGCATATTGCGAGAGCAAGAAGCCACGATTGACTTCAAGCTAGTCAATAAAGTCAATGTCCTCCAAAGAGTGAGGGGTGCTGGTGGAAAATGTCACCCAAAAAACAACAACAATATTCAGTTATTTTATATGTGAGACAGTTAAACAATACAGAAATGTTTTGCTTGCATATTGCGAGAGTAACAACGAGACAATTTAATACAAGTAAGTCAATAAAGTCAATGTTCTCAAAACATTAAGTGATGGTGGGAAATTTTGCCAAAAAAACAACAACAATATTCAATAATCCTATATTTCAGACAGATAAGTCAATGTTCTCCAAAGAAAAGGGAGTGATGGTGGGAATAACACAATAAATATCTGAGTATACACAAAAAAAACAACAATCCTTTATTTGAGACAGATAAACAATGCAGAACATTTTTGCTTTCATATTGTAAGAGCAACAAAGTGACAATTGGCATGAAATGTCACCAATAAAGTCAATGTTCTTCAAAGAAAAGGTGTGAAATGTCACCCAAAAAAACAACAATATTCAATAAACATCCATGTGTGACAGATAAACAACATGGCAAAGTTTAGCATGCATATTACGAGAGCAACAACGCAACAATTGACTAAAAGTAAGTCAATAAAAATCAATGTCCTCCGGGGTGGGGGGGACCTGTACGGGATGAGTAAGAAGCCCTCCACGAGTCTGAAGTATGCCCACTAGTTGTCAGTATGCAACACCTATTGGACAGCCAATGGATCAAACCCTCGGCGTACCAGGGCTTGTCTACCCAAGCATGTGAAGACTGGACTCGGCAGACCATGCAGAGGAAACAAGCAGTTAGTTCAAAGGGCAAAAAGGTGATTACCAGCGGAGCATTGTGGAATGCTAAGAGCATGGCGAGACACGTAGGATGCCCTGGTCATCCAGTGCACCCCGGCATATCTCCAGTCGTCTTGACCTTGTCTTGCCACTGGGTCTTGAAAGGCAGGGATGAGAGAGTGAGGCTGATGATCTGCACAACTCTCCCTCACTTAAACAAAGTCACATGCAAGTCATGAGTTCAACGCTGTGGAACCAAGTCCTGTGGTGATGGGCGAGTGGCGAAACAGCAAGTGCAAACACACTCAAGCTGTAGTCACAAACCTGCACTCAGGCTGCCCTGGCCATATGGTCGCTCTTCACTGGACCAAAGCAGCAGTGGAGTTCATCAGCTGTCTGATTGACTGAGCAGCCCTTTTTAGGATCACTCTGCTCACCTCTGTAGCCTGAGGAAGGGGCTAGAAAAGGTGCCCTAAACATAGTCTGCTTCAACTCACCCTGGCCAGCCTGTCGCAGCTGGCGGGCATTCCTCCTTAAAAGCGGTCAAAGAAATATAAAGAGGAAAAAGGTAACTGTACTCACCCTTGGCACGTGAAATGTGCAAATTCTACTAGACAACAGAAAAGCAGACAGACCAGAAAGGAGAACAGCTCTTGTCGCTAGAGAACTGGCTCACTACAACGTGGACATAGCAGCCCTGAGTGATACTCGCCTGGCTTACAAGGGTCAGCTTACAGAGACTAGTGGTGGATACACCTTCTGGAGTGGTAGAAGCAGTGGAGAAGGACAAGAGGGGGTGTTCAATTTGCTGTCAGATCCCACCTTGTGAATAAGCTCGTCAGCCTACCAGAAGAAACAAGAAGAGTGCCACGCTGATCGGTGCCTATGCCCCGATGATGACAAACCCAGACTAAAATAATGACAAGTTCTATGACGAACTAGACACTCTCATTGCCAGAATCCCGCAGTCATAAAAGCTCATCTTGGGTGACTTCATTGCTTGAGCAAGGGCTGATCACCAGACCTGGGAGGGAATTATCGGAAGGCACGGCATTGGCAAATGTAACATCAACCTGCTGCTTAGGACATGCGCCGCACATGACCTGGTCATCACCGTCATAAGATGTCATGGATGCATCCTCGCTCAAAGCACTGGTATCTAATCAGCTACATCATTGTCAGGAAAAAGGACAGACGGGATGTGAGAGTGACTTAGGTAATGGGGCCAACTCCTGGACAGATCATTGGCTCATTGTGTCTAAGCCGACTCTGTATATCCAGCCCAAGAGGAGGCCACAGGGACAGAAAACTGTTAAGAGGCTTAATGCCACCAAGTAACACAGCAGTTCAGTTGCAGACAAATTCTCTATGGCTGACATTGGAAACCTGGGTATCATTCAACTCAGTATGCCCCTAGGAATCTAAAGAGACGTGTTTCTTCTTGATGGAGGCCAAACTCAACTTTTACATCTGAATGTCACATGTAGTGCCTGTTTAGTTTCACTTTCACATTTGAAAGTTTAAGTGGAGATTTAGAGTAAAGAAGGACTTAAAAATTGTTGTTTCTCCCCCACACCTATCATATCGCTTCTGAATATATAGATTTAATCACTGGAATCATATGGATTACTTTCATGTTTACTTTATGTGATTTTGGGAGCTACTAAGGTCTGGTCACCATTCACTTGCATTCTAAGGACCTATAGAGCTGAGATATTCTTCTAAAAATCTTCATTTGTGTTCAGCAGAAGAAAGAAAGTCATACACATCTGAGATGGCATTATGGTGAGTAAACAATGAGAGAATTTTCATTTTTGGGTGAACTATCCCTTAACAATAACCAACTTTTATTTAGTAACTTTCACTTCAGTTCCACTCAAAAGTTACAAAAAAACATTCGGGGACTGAAATCTTTTGGGGCACGAACCTCAAATGTTTTGCCCTACCGATGCCCCTGACTGAGATTTAGCATTATTTACCATATTTCATATAATTAATTTGAACTAGTTATTTTATTATCACCATTAAATATCCATAAAATGCATTATATCACAAGCAGTATCAATTATTTGCTCATAGTTAAGTATCCATTACTCTGGAGCTGATTAGAATAAAACTGGTTGGTCTTATGATGAGGTGAAAATGATGTCATATTGGTGAGTCAACAGAGCAGGTATCAGGTGTCAACACAATTACTAGGATCTAGGTGTGTCTGTATTTTCAATGGAAAACTTGTTGTACAGAAATTCAAGGAGAAGAATATTGCTATAAATGCAACAGACACAGAACAATACCATTGTGTTTACACAGATGGTTAAAACGATATGAACAGGGTTCCCAACCCTTTATGACCAATGAATTTCCATGAGTTTTCCTGCCATTTGTGATTGGATACTAATTTTAGCGCACTCAAATAGAAAAAATTCGAAATGATGCAAAGTTTTTGAGCTTAGCATAACTAAAAAATAAATAATATTAACTATCAATGTTCATCAAGTTTCCATAACTTTTTAAGATTATATTAATTTCCATGACATTTAAAATTTAAAAATTCCAAAAATATGTCAGTCCTGAAGCTATGGAAACATTTGAATGTTGCTACAACTTAAAATGTATTTCTTTTTTATATCTAAATTATTTATTTAAAAAGTAATTTCCAACATTTATGCCATCATACTGCATAATTGAGATTGTGTAAAATGAATCATTAGATCAAAGTCCAACTACATTGTCAAAGCAGGAAATCCTGTATTTTTGGTAAGCAGTGGTGGAAAAGTATTTAAATATCTTATAGAATAATGCCATCTGTTGATAAATAATTGAAGTACAAGTAGGCATCGAGTGAACTGAATCGAAAGGGAACATCTCCGGTTACACTTGTAACCTCGGTTCCCTGAGATGAAGGGAACGAGACAATGCTGTAAGCACTATGGGGAAGTGTCCTTTTACACAACCTTGCTGAAACCCTTATACAATCCCGCCAATCCTCTGATTGGCAATGGTGTCTGAGCTCTGCCCTTCAGGCGCGCAGTTGTCCTATATAAGCGGGCACTCAGTCACCATTTCTTCAGAATTTTCTGACTGAGAGACAAGAGTGAGTCACTCATATTATAAAACTCTGAAGTAGTAGTGCGGCTATCTTTCGCAATGTTTCATTCCCTTCATCTCAGAGAACCGAGGTTACAAGTGTAACCGGAGACGTTCCCTTTCGATTCAGTTCACTCGACATTGCTGTAAGCACTATGGGGAATAATATCCCATCACGCTGCACTACGTGACATCACACTCCCAGAGTTATAACACTAAATAGAGATATTCATAAGGAGTCACTTATAAGTCATATTTAAGATGGAAATGAATGTAGTCTGAGATATATATGAACCATATAGATATACACAGTATGGTTTATTAACCCTATCACAACATGGTTGGAAAAGTAGGATTCATTTGTTATGGGAGTGCTTATGACTTTTAAAAGGGTAGTTCAACAGAATATAATTAGGTGGCTGTGTTGATTTTAGTCGGTAGCCCACCCATAATAAGGGCTTGGGCTCACTCGCTTGAATGTAAGAAGTGCTCTATACAGAGAGGACTTGTGAGGAAATGGATGCCACATCCAGGTTAAATCTCACGAACGTGTTTTGTGAGGACCATTCTGCTGCCAAACATATGTCCTGTAAGGACACACTGTTTGTCCAAGCCCATGACGAGGCCATGCCTCTGGTTGAATGCAGCCAGTAGTTCTAGGCGGTTGATGTGCCATGCCCATTTTGCACCTGTCCAGGTGCCGAATGTCGAGCGTCCATTGCACACCATGCCCCAACCTGTGTTGGTTGCATCTGTGGTCACCACTTTTCTTCTGAAAATTTGACCCAGCACAACACCCTGTTGGCAGAAGGCCGGCGCTGTCCATGGTGCTAGAGCAGCCGCGATACACATGCGCCCATGGCTCCAGGCGCGATGTGGAACATGTCGCTTGAGTCAGTACTGGAGAGGTCTCATGTGTATCAGACCTAACAATATGACGGTGGATGTTGCCACTATAAAACCCAGCATTCTCTGAAATGACTTCAGTGGCAATGTTTTCCCCAGTTTGAACTGAGACAGACACCAAAGAATGAGAGTGTCTGTCGAACTCCTAAAAAGGAGATTTGCTGGCTGGTGAAAAGTGTGCTTTTTTCCCAGTTGACATTCAGATCTAGATTTTTCAGATGGAAAAGCAGCAAGTCTCTGTTTTCACTCAGTATTGCCTCTGATTGGACTAGTAATAACCAGTCATCGAGGTAATCCAAAACACACACCGTTCATTTTCAATGGGCTGAGAGCCGCATCGATAAATTTCTTGAACGTGCAGGGAGCCAGAGAAACGAAGGACTTTGAATTGATACGCAGTTCCCTCGAACCTCAAAAACCACCTGTGACGTGGTGCAAGTGGTACATGAAAGTATGCGTCCTTCAGATCTATTGACGCAAACCAGTCCTGAGAAAAGATGTGCGATAAGATCTGTTTCTGATTTAACATTTTGAATGGGCGCTTTGCAAGCATGCGATTCAAGCATCTCGGATCTAGAATGTGCCGAAGCCCTCCATCTTTCTTCGGAATGAGAAAATAATGGCTGTAAAGCCCGCTGTGTGTGTCCCAGTCTGGGACAGTCTCTGTCAAGTTTTTTATGATGAGACTGCAAATCTCTGCATGCAACACCAGTGCATCCTGTGGTCGGACCACAGATTGTAAAACGCTGGTGAAACGAGGTGGCTGTCATACAAACTGAACCATATAAACGCGCTCAATCATTTTTAACACCCGTGAGGGCTCGCCATGCGTTCACGCAGTGGGACAGCGGGCTTATTGATTCGCTGACTATTGGAGATATAGCGCCGCTCACCATAGGGAAGTGGTTGAGCATAATGTGTGGGGTGTATGATACGTGAAGAGGAAATGGCCCTTTTTCTGAGAATGTGTGAGTGTCCCGTGTTTGTACAATGGGTGCTTTTTCTCTTTTGTTAGAACAATCTTTATTTGAGTAATACACATATAAGCAACATTTTAAACAGTGTCCCTTTCCCAATGAACAGTATTGGGGAAGAGGGGAGAAACACTGTGTGCTTCGGATCGAGCCTTCCTTGGCTCTGGGCCGTGAATAACAGCGAGCTCTGGGCTCCTCTTCGTGAGGCTGGGCATGTCAGGAACGTTTCATCACAATACAATCTTATAAAGATTATCTTGGCCTGCAATATGATATTTGCCGATACTTCAAAGCCTGCCGCGATACGATTTCGATTTGATTCGATTCAGGGCCCTGCGATCGATATTCCAATATTATGTGCCTATTTTACACAATCAATTAATTTTTATTTGCCCTCAAATGCAACCAAAATATAATTTGAATGTTTTATTGAGCTCTCTGAAAAGTGCAAATTTAGTATCCACATTGGGACATCCACAACAAAATAAGGTACTTCAGATGTTGAAAAAAGTTCACACAAGTGATCATCAATCGTTTGATTACACCTTATTTTTCAGTTTAATCCAATTCAAAGTACTTACATACCCTTGACTTGTTTCCAACTATCTGTGCTATTCACGGTTTTCTTGGCTACAACTTCCACAGTTGTAATGAAAAATTGTGTTACAGTTAACTGGGATAAATGTTAGTAAGGGTGTTGATGTGTAGATGTGTAAAGTCTTATAACTGATGCTGGAGCTGAGCAGGTGATTTCTCTTTCCCTCGTTAGTGCTGTTCAGAATGTCGGCATTGTCAAGACGTTTCACATGGTTGAACATGGTGCTTTAAAATAGCAAACTGTCATGTAAAATTCAAATGGGTTGCACGCGCAACGATATTGATGGAAACCTGAATTAATTGCGCATGTGAGTCGCTCTGTGTTTGTCACGAGAGCTCACATTTTAAGGAGCACTTGGTTGACGTGCTCGCACTGATCCTGTCAATGGAGATTGCGTTTTGCGGGAAGCCTGGTTGATGTGTGCGCACGCCGCACGGATAGCAGAGTACAGTTTGGCTTCACAGACCCTGCACACATCCTTGTCCCACATGAAAAGCGTATTTAGTGCTCATAAAGTGAAATTAATGTAATAAGGTTGCTTCCTCGCCTGACAGAAATGCGTATGGACGTGGCTGACATGAGAGGATTAAAATAAAGGTACATATTAAAAAAATGTCTATATCGATATTTACGTGTTGTATTGATAACATTGGATCATTGGTTATTGGATCGATGCATTGATCCAGATAGATGAATCGTTAAACCCCTACTGCCCGGCCATGGGTTTTCCGTCGGCGTGTTTTTGGCGCTGAGACGGAGGGTGCTTATGCTTGGGCCACAGTTTACATGGCTTCACAGATGGCTCAGAAGTAGCTTTCAGCTGCGCTGGGGTAGTGAGAGATTAATTCTTTGCCGAGCACTGACCAGAATTAGATCGGGAATGTGTCGGGAAAGGGGAAGTGCTACTTCTCTTTGGCAGAAAGTGTATCATAGCTTGAGACTGCTTTTGCACCTCGAAGCGCTCTGAAAAGCCTTCCACGGCATTGCCAAAGAGACCGTCGGGCGACACCGGTGTGTCAAGGATGCTGGCTTTCTCTGCGTCATGCATCTCCGTGAGAGTTAGCCAAATATTCCGGTCCAGAACCACCAGGTTGCTCATCGCTTTGCCGATGGCTTGAGCGGTAGCTGTTGTGGCTCGCAGCACCTTGCTTATCCATTTGTTTGAGGAGCTTGGCTTAAAAATTCTGGAGCACCGACATGCTGTGGAGTGCTGAACCGGCTTGACCCGCTGCTGTATAAGCTCTTCAAGCCAGTGTGGATGTCAGTCGACACAGCTTGGAGGGGTGGGCGGGGTGGGATTTCCATCTCATGGCAGTATTATGGCAGAGATGAGCTGCAACCACCTGTTCCACCGGGGGAAGCTTTGAGTAGCCTTTTTCCTAGGCGTGGTCAACATTAGTGAGGACGGCAGCAAATCTGACCTGAGTGCGTGAAGAGTAGGGCGCACTGCAGGTCTTTGTATGCTCCGCGTGGACCTCAGGGAAGAATGGTGAGCTCCTCCGAACCGCGGTCTGTTGACGATGGCCGGTTTGCAAAAACCATTCATCCAGGTGAGACTTTTCTTGCTTTTCTGGAGGGGACCACTCAAGACTGAGCTCTTCAACCACCCTCGCGAGGACGCAAAGAAGCTCCTTGTCCGTTGCATATGCATGTTCTTCACCTTCACTGGGGTAAGGGGCAGCAACATCCTCTGACCACTCACCTGAGTGACACAACATCATCCCCATTGTCAGAGCAGCCAAACGAAATGAGGCTGTGCACTCCAATAGAGGGCCGGAGCTCATCATGTGCTTATTGCACAGGCGAGGACGTTAGATCGGAAGTTCAGGGGGCTCGCAATGCTTGCGCTGGCAGGAGATCCTCCTCTAATACTTCCAGCTCAACCTCACTGCCCCACCGTGCCTCCTCATGTTGTCCCTCAGGACTTAACACAGAAGAGGGGGGTGGGAGGGTACGAGAGGCTGGATCTTCCCTCAGAACAAGGTCAAACCTAGAGCGCAGCATCCAGAGATTCATGCCCTCGCAGTGAGGGCAGTCTGTCACCATGAGAGCAGCTTGTGCATTGGCATGGCCCAGGCAGTGAACACAGCTCTCGGGCTCACCAGGTGTCGGGATGTGCCATTCGCATAGGGTACACTTGCGGAACGACATCTTAAAAAAAAATCGGTAGGTCTCTCGGTGCAGGCTCTGACCACAGGTGACAAGTCTTCCTGTTCGCATCTTTCCAAGAAGTTCCATCCACTGTAAGTGTATCTCAATGGCGAAGCAGACAGGGTTCCAAGAAGACAAAGCTCGCAGTCTTGAAGGAATAAAATTCTGAAGAAATGCTGACTGAGCACCCGCTAATATAGGCCAACTGCCTGCCTGAAGCTGTGGAGCACCAGACACCAATCAGATGATTGGCGTGATTGTATAAGGGTTTCAGCAAGGTCGTGTAGTAGGACACTTCCCAATAGTGCTTACAGCAATGTCGAGTGAACTGAATCAAAAGGGAAACAGTGTTTACAGTTTTCGAGAAAATTAACCTATGAATGACATACTAATAGTTGTATTTGCATATTAAGCTAGGATAGAAGAAAGTATTTTAACAGAAAAAGTTACATCAGCTTTAAGGGCCATTCAGACCGAGCACATTCTTGCATTAAAAAAAAAAAACTTTGCAGTGCAAAGAATATAAAAAAATGCAATGTCTGGAGTTTTTAAAAGTTGAAGTTCTTTTTAACTTGACATGACATTTAAACCATGCGGTGCTCCAGCGTGAGATACTGAAAAAATAGCGAGATGCTGAACAACAGTAAAAGACGTCCGTGGGAAATGATTACATAGAAAATCAACTGAAATGCTGCAGATACAGATGCTAAAACTCGCTCGTGTGAACAGTGCCTTACACATCTCAGTGTTTCTTGAAGAACAGAGTTAAGTCTTGAGGCACACACTATAGCATATAAACTTTAAAACCCTTTTATTGGTTGATTCAAAACAGATAATAAATGAAAACTAATATTCTACAAGCAATAATACTGGAAGAAAAATTATATTTAATTTTAGTTAAATATATTGACCACAGTGAAATTTTGAAGCTGAATCCAAAAAAGAAATGTGGGACCCGCTATTTGCCTTTTCCACAATAACAAAATAAAAATAAATTTTACACTTACATAATTTATGTGATGTAACAAATGATCACATATCCTCTTGTGAAATGTTTATACAACCAAATGCATTGCATACCAACATCCAGCTAAGACTTCATTGGTACAGAGCCTTCCTGCTTTAATGTTGTCTAAAAGTGCTTTGTGCCCTTGCTTTTTATCTTCACCAGAGGTCAATATCTGTGGTCAGTGTATTCATCCCCCAGTTTTACCCTTGAGAGTGCAGTAACTGGGAAACGTTCCCACTGTTTATTGTGCCTGCCTTGGCGTGCTATCTGCACCAAGGACAGCAACAACAGCACAGTCTTCTGAGAGGGTTATTTTTCTTGTGTCTGACAGCCATTTTAAATTTCTCATTGGTGGCCGCTACATAGTCTTGGGTCTTCTCTACATTGGCTTGTATGTTGTCGATCTGGTGCCCCTGCTCTTCCACCAGCATGAACACATCTAGAAAGAGATCTCGAAGGTCCTTCATGTTGCTTTCCAGGTTTAAAAGCTCTTTGTGGCGCTGCTCTATCTCTGATAGCTGCGTTCGGGTAATCTTTGCATCTACCATGATGTTCTCGTTGAAGATCTCCCACTTGCCCTGCTCTATCATATTGTCCACTTCCTCTTCAGAAACCTCACGGCCTGAAACCTCCAACTGGCGAATGATGAACTGCTTGCATTTGTCCTGCTTGCTCAGGAGCGAGTCATTGTATTGACGCATCACTTGCTGGAACTGGTGGAAGAGGGCTGCGTGCTGGGCCTTCTGGATGCGGGAAGTGGCAGCACCTGGGCCCAACTCAGCCTCTGTGCGTTTGGCCCGCTTGGAAAGCGTGTCTAACTTCTTATGCAGGCTCTCGGCCATCAGCTTGATGTCTCGAGTCATGCTACTCTCTTTCTTCATGACACTGAGGCGCCTCATGGTAGCCACAAAGTTTCTCTGTTGCTGGCCGAACTTCTTGACCTCAGAGATCAGCTCCTCAATGCTCTCGTGAATGCTCTGAGCATCCTTCAGGAAGTTGTCCAGGACAGGCTCCGCTTCAAAGATGACAGCCTGCAGGCCTACCACTGATGCCGGGTCTGCATCCTCATCCTTGCTGAAAGGGTTGTTGTCCACCGGCCCATCGTTGACCTTCATCCGTTGATGCAACTCCTCCATGCGGTCCTTCATGACTGCTGAGAGAGAAGACCTTGATGGAGACCAGGTCAGATTTTCTCTTAGAAATGAGTGTTTTCTTTGTAGAAAATGTTCCTCTGCTTCTCATAGCCTGTAATTAACCACAAAAGAGATTATCGAGTTATTAACTCACTTGTCAGTATTGTCAAATATTATCTTATTTGACAGCAATTATGCTTATCTGATTGTTATTTGTGATACATTTTCAGTGCATGAGCTCCAGAAACCTTGCCTTAACATTTTTAATTCCTTAATGTGATGATTAAATTGAACTTTAATTTGAATTGCATTGCTAAGAGATCATTCTTCTAAAATTTCTAAAGAGAAATAAAAATAGACACAAATAGAAACATGCTTCAGTTTTAACCTCATGCGACCCATTGTATTTTGGCTTCGCTATACACAACGCATAATTTAAATGAATAAAAACTGACTGAATACTGTTCACAAGACTCTAGACTCAAATTTAAGGGTTACATTTCTGACACAACAACATGCCGTCGATTTCCGTGAAGCACTCCTATGGACGCAGTGCCAACAAATTTTCCTCTGGTAAGAAATCTCTTTTTTCATTGAAACCTGTTTTGGTTATAAAGAGTATTGTCTCAAGTTTTGTTTGATATGCCGCTTAAAAAAATCAGTTAATTTTTCTCACGTCAGCGCGTTGATAAACATGATGTCCACAAATGTGGAAATTTGCACTGCATTTCATCAAAAGTAGAAAAAACTTTTAAGTGCATTCAATCCTAAATTCTGACCAAAAGTTCAGTTTCAGGCTGCAGATGATGTTTGGAGCAATCAACATGTTTGGCAGACATGGGACAATGGTAATCAGTACATAGATTCAGAATTTTATAATGCTACGCTTTATTTTAACATTACAGTTGGCAGTGATTGGAGGATGATGGACATTACTTTGAATAAGAATTATTTATTCAGCTTTAGAGAAAATCAGCTGTAATGTCTGTAACATCTCAAAAACATGAATAACCAACACTCCTGGAAACATCATAAATAATTTGATGAAAACAATCTGAATTTCTATAGCTTGTTATTATTTAAAATTTCACAACTTAGTCCTGCTGTCCATATGTGTGAACATCAATCCTCTAGTTCCCTATCTGTCACTCACTCGACGTTGTGTCGATGTAGTGACACTAGGGGACACCCTTGGGAGCCCGAACACCTCTGATCTTTGAAAAAAGGCCAATGGGAATTGCATGCCACTCCCCCGGACATATGGGTATAAAAGGAGCTGGCTCGCAACCATTCATTCAGATTGTCTCTTCGGAGCCGAGCGGTTGTGTTCAGTGAGCTGAATTACTCTGCCGATCCATTCACCTCGAAAAGCTGTTGGATTTACGGTGCATTACAGCGGCTTCTCCCCCTCTTGCACTGGTGAAGTGCAGAGAACGCCCCTGGGCGCTTCAGCAGCTAAAAGAGTATATTCTTCCTACTAAAAGAGTATATTTTCCCTTCTAAAAGAGTGGCATTAACGGAGAGCATCTTTTTAAAGATGCCTCTCCGTTTGTGTGTATCCTGGTTGCGGTCGTTACCTCTCCGCTTCACCACCCCAGCGGCTCCCTACCCTGGTCCTTCTACCTACGGGTTTGAGGTTGCGTCGGTTAGAACTGGGGGCAATTTGGGGACCCCAATGGGAGCCACTCCGCCGGGTAACTCCCCACAGACCTCCCATTCCCCAGTAGACGGAGGCTATTCAGCACATCCTGCATCGGCGTGGTTCAAGACCTCGCACCTCATCTGCTTATCTCCAAGGGCGTCCTCCTGCCTCAACAACACCGGCTCCACCGTGGCCCGGCCCCGGCGTGGAGCCACCCGTAGGAAGCAGATGCCATCCGTCTCACGGCCGGCTGCCAAGAACCCAAGGAATTCTTCGAAGCGCCCCTCAGATGGGCAACCCAGGCACGTGGAGACCTGCTGCAGGCCTAGAGATGGTAAGCAGACCACTCCATCCCCCGGTGGAGGGCCTGGAGGAGAATCCTTTGCCTTTTCTTTGATTCGCCGCATGCTCGAAGGGCTATGGCACCTACATGTTCAGAAAAGGAGCGGTTTCCTCATTCCCTGGGTCACATATCCAGTGCTCATGGCCGTCGTTATCACGACCACCAGCCACCATTCCTTTATGGCAGGTATGGCACTCCAGGGGCGGCACAAGCATGCCCACGCCAGGCCGGTTCTGACGGACTGCGGGGACAACTTTCCTCCTCCGAACCTTCTGCGGAAGGGTGCGATAGAGCCTGTCCCTCCGGCCAAGATGAAGAAAGGGTTTTACAGCCCCTATTTCATCGTACCGAAGAAAGGGTTTGAGGTTGCGTCACAACCTCAAACCCTGCAAAAAGTGCAAATTTGCGTCACAACCTGAGCGCGCACAGTCGGTGCTGAACTGTCTGAAGGCGTTCAGACGGAAAACAGCGGTCCCACTGAAACTTTTTCAGAGGCTCCTGGGGCATATGGCATCCTCAGCGGTGGCCACACTGCTCGGGTTGATGCATATGAGACTGCTTCAGCACTGGCTTCAGACTCGAGTCCCGAGATGGCATGGCGCTGCGGGACACATTGCGTGGTTGTCACGCCGATCTGTCACCACTTCTTCAGCCCTTGGACCGACCTAGCGTTTCTACGGGCAGGGGTTCCCCTAGAGCAGGTCTCCAGGCACATCGTGGTTACAATGGACACTTCCAAGACAGGCTGGGGCGCTGTATACAACGGGCATGCAGCCATCGGCTCTTGGACTGGCCCACGACTACATTGGCACATCAACTGCCTCGAGTTGTTGGCAGTACTGCTCGCCCTGCAGAGGCTCTGGCCGTTGATCCAGGGCAAGCATGTGTTGGTCCAGAAGGACAACATGGCGACGGTAGTGTACATCAACCACCAAGGCGGCCTACGCTCCCGTTGCATGTCACAACTCGCCCGCCGTCTCCTCCTCTGGAGTCAGTAGCACCTCAAGTCGCTGTGATCCACTCACATCCCGGGCGACCTCAACACCACAGCGGACGCGCTGTCATGACAGGTTATGCTCAGGGGAGAGTGGAGACTCCACCCCCAGGTGGTCCAGCTGATTTGGAGTCGATTCGGTCAAGCACAGGTAGACCTGTTTGCTTCCTGGAAATCCTCCTACTGCCCACTATGGTACGCCCTGACCGAGGCCCCCCTCGGTATAGACACGCTGGCACACAGCTGGCCCCCGGGACTACGCAAATATGCGTTTCCCCCAGTGAGCCTACTTGCACAGACCCTGTGCAAGGTCAGGGAGGATGAGGAGCAGGTCATCCTAGTAGCACCCTACTGGCCCACTCAGACGTGGTTCTCGGACCTCATGCTCCTCGCGACAGTCCCCCCGGTGAATTCCCCTGAGAAGGACCTTCCTTCTCAGGGACGGGGCACCATCTGGTACCCACGACCAGACCTCTGGAATCTCCACGTCTGGCCCTTGGACGGGATGCAGAAGACCTAAGTGGCCTACCGCCCACGGTGGTAGACACGATCACTCAGGCTAAGGCTCCCTCTACGAGGCATCTGTATGCCTTGGAGTGGCGTCTGTTCGCTAAGTAGTGTTCTTCCCGACGCGAAGACCACCAGAGATGCGCAGTCGGATCGGTGCTTTCCTTCCTGCAGGAGAGGCTGGAGGGGCGGCTGTCCCCCTCCACCTTGAAGGTGTATGTAGCCGCCATTTCAGCACATCATGATGCAGTAGATGGTAAGTATTTGGTGAAGCACGACTTGATCATCAGGTTCCTGAGAGCGCTAGGAGGTTGAATCCCCCCGGACCGTGCCTCATCCCCTCGTGGGACCTCTCGGTAATCCTTCGGGGTCTACGGGGAGCTCCCTTCGAGCCCCTGGAGTCAGTTGAGCTAAAGGTACTCTCTTTGAAGACTGCCCTCCTGACTGCACTCACTTCCATCAAGAGGGTAGGGGACCTGCAGGTGTTCTCTGTCAGCGAAGTTGCCTGGAGTTCGTTCAAGGCTACTCTCACGTGATCCTGAGACGCCGACCGGGCTATGTGCCCAAGGTTCCCACGATCCAGTTTAGGGATCAGGTGGTGAACCTGCAAGTGCTGCCCCAGGAGGAGGCAGATCCAGCCTTGGTGTTGCTGTGCCCGGTGCGTGCTTTACGCATCTATTTGGATCGCACGCAGAGCTTTAGAAGCTCCGAGCAGCTCTTTGTCTGCTTTGGCGGTCAGCGGAAAGGGAGCGCTGTCTCCAAACAGAGGATCGCCCACTGGGTCATTGATGCCATCATGATGGCATATCATGCTCAGGACGTGCCGCCCCCCATGGGGCTACGAGCCCACTCTACTAGGAGTGTGGCGGCCTCCTGGGCCCTGACCAATGGCGCCTCTTTAGCAGACATCTACAGAGCAGCGGGCTGGGCAACACCCAACACCTTTGTGAGGTTCTACAATTTCCGGGTTGAGCCGTTTTTATCCCGTGTATTGTCAGGTACGAGCAGGTAAGTTCCGGGACAGCTGGCCGGGTGTACCGCTTGCACATAGCACCTTTCCCCTCCCCTGAGTTGAAGACTGCGCTTTGACTCCCAGTCATGTTCACAAAGTTGTGATCCCTGGATGACTTTCCTCCTTAGCCCTGTGGCACAGTACATGTGCTAACTAAGCCCTGTACTGGGGTAGGTGCTCCACATGTGCTGGTTCCCCATAGGTGACCCCATGTGATATATCTTCCGCTAAATCTTTTCCCTGACTGTTCGACGCTCATAAGAGCGTCGGGGGAGGTTACGTGACGGCCTGGTGCGCTGGCTACGAGGCACACAGCGGTCTGCCCATCTCGCACTGCCAGTCCACATAACACAGTTCAGTCATTGTGCCGTTTTGTATAGGGACCCCTAGTGTCACTACATCGACAAAACGTCGAGTGAGTGACAGATAGGGAACGTCCTGGTTACTTTCGTAACCTCTGTTCCCTGATGGAGGGAACGAGACGTTGTGTCCCTCTTGCCACAACACTGAACTACCGCTGAAATGGCCGGGACCTTGTCTCGGCTCCTCAGCACAAAATCTGAATGAGTGGGTGGGAGTGGTCCTTTTATACCTGTATGTCCAAGGGAGTGGCATGCAAATTCCACTCGCCAATTCCCACTGGCCTTTTTTCAAAGATCAGAGGTGTTCGGGACTCCCAAGGGCGACCCCTAGTGTCACTACATCGACACAACATCTTGTTCCCTCCATCAGGGAACGTAGGTTACGAAAGTAACCAGGACAATTTTTTTGTTATGTTTTTTTGGCTTGTTTATTAGGTGCTACTAATTACAAATCAAAAAGGGAAATGGAAAATGCACACAGCAGTCACGAGGAGGTCTCAGGGGGTTAAACTTTCCAAATCCTAAATAAGTTATACATACAGGTTTTACTTTGCAGCATATAAAAATATTGAAATTATACATTGTGTGTGTGTGTGTGTGTGTGTGTGTGTGTGTGTGTGTGTGTGTGTGTGTGTGTGATCATGTGAATGTTTTCATGGTAAAATCAGACTTCCTAGATGGTACTGAGTTACAGAAACACTATTTTTGGCATATTTAAAGGTCACATTTTTGCCAGTTGCTTTTCCATGCAATACGCCTTCAGCTGTTGAGGTCTTGTGTCAAAGGAAGGATTAAGTGAAGGCATTGATTTAAAACCTGCGCAGTATTCCCAGTCCACAAATCACTGCCGTACATTCATCATGACCATTGTAATTCAAAATGCCTGTTCTGACTCTGTTCAGAACATGATATATTAACATTCAATTGGATTTGTTTCTAAATTGCTCACTTACTGGCATGTTGTCTGAAAGGTAAGATGCATGACTTCAGAAGTTTTTATCCTGTCTGGTCTGTAGTTTTGGAAAGTGTCAGGTACTTGGGTGGGTATACTGAAAATGTTTTGCACTCCAAATCACTGGCTTTCCAATTACTAGAGGGATTTAAAACAGGAAAGACTGCAGTTGTATGCATGTGTGAGTACCGTCCACCCAAGCTCCTTAGGGAAAAGCTAATGAATATAAGGTTGGGCTTTGTTTTCTGTTGTTCCTGGATGAGGGGCCTTCTAAGTAAGTCACACAACTCATTCTGTAGCTCAGAAACCTTTAACAGCATTACACAGCATTTTCTAATCCTATCTGCAGCTTATGTTGGTTCATTGACTTGCTGTATTGTGTTAAAGTAGGTCATTTCAAACAGTTTTTCTAAGTTGCCTCTTTGTGAGTCATTAGTTCTATTATGTTTTCCATTTTATACACCATTTTGATACCCTTTCTATGCTGGTCTAACTGTGTCGGTGATGATGTCATCCAAGTTTTCTAATGCTATCTTCTGATATTAAGAAAATCACTGATGATGGCAATTTTTTCTTCCATTAGTTTTGAAAATAGCTACATTTCCACTTTAAGTGAGATGATCTTTAGTAACATAATTCCATAAGTACCATTTCATATTATATTCTCTTTTTTGAAACTATGATATTATGTTATCACTCACTACCCCTAAAACCACCTGTCCTCTGACCATAGTAGAGTTAAGAACAATAAATATTTATCTTTAAAAGAAACATTCTTACTATAATAATACTAATAAACTTTACTTTATATAGCTCCTTTAAAAGTAGCTTCTCAAGGCACGTTATAGAATATATATATATATATATAGATATATATAGATATATATATATATATAAGATTAAAAAGGATAAAGAAAAGATAAATATAATAAACGGACTATAAACATGCATATCCAAGGGCGTAGGTTTGGGTTGAAAGTTGGTAGATACATATCACAAGGAGGATAATATTCTAAATGCTGGTTTTAAGAAAATGGAAGAATGTCAGTTTGGTAATATACATTATTTCCTAGTATACACTATAATTATATATTATTCCTAGTATCAGCCAAAACATTAAAACCACCTGCCTAATATCATGTAGGTCCCCCTCGTGCTGCTAAAACAGCTCTGGACATGGAGACATGGACTCTGAAGGTGTCCTGTGGTATCTGGCACCAAGACATTAGCAGCAGGTCCTGTAAGTTGCGAGGTGGGGCCTCCATAGATCAGACTTGTTGGTCCAGTACATCCCATAGATGCTCAATCGGATTGAGATCTGGGGAATTTGGAGGCCAAGTCAACACCTTGAACTCTTTGTCATGTTCCTCAAACCATTCCTGAACAATTTTTGCAGTGTGCCAGGGTGCATTATCCTGCTGAAAGAGGGCACTGCCATCAGGGAATACCATTGCCATGAAGGGGTGTTCGTGGTCTGCAACAATCTTTAGACAGGTGGTACGTGGCAAATTAACATCCACATGAATGCCAGGACACAAGGTTTCCCAGCAGAACATTGCCCAGAGCATCACACTGCCTCTACTGGCCTGCCTTCTTCCCATGGTGCATCCTGCTGCCATCTCTTCCCCAGGTAAATGATGCACATGCACTCGGCCGTCCACATGATCTAAAAGAAAATGTGATTCATCAGACCAGGCCACCTTCTTCCATTGCTCCATGGTCCAGTTCTGACGCTCATGTGCCCATTGTAGGTGCTTTCGGCGGTAGACAGAGGTCAGCATGGGCACTCTGACCGGTCTGCGGCTACGCAGCCCCATACGCAGCAAGCTGTGATGCACTGTGTGTTCTGACACCTTTCTATCACGGCCAGCATTAAGTTTTTCAACAATTTGTGCTACAGTAGCTTTTCTGTTGGATCGGACCAGACGGGCTAGCCTTCGCTCCCACGACCCTGTCAATGGTTCACCGGCTGTCCTTCCTTGGACCACTTTTGGTAGGTACTAACAAATGCATACTGGGAACATCCCATAAGACGTGTGTAAGGGGGTTCGGTGGAAAGGAGGAGGCGAGAACCGGCTTGACAACTTAAATAATAATTTAATAAACAACTTAAACAAAATGCACAACTATAAACACACAGTACAGCTGTCTGTAATTCTCTCTCTCTCGAACTGTCGTCCCCGGCCGCCTTTATCCCTCGCGCGCCCCATCAGGCTGATTTGGGACCGGGTGTGTCTCATTCCAGCCCGGCCCCACCCTCCTCGGCTCTACACTCCTCCCGGCGTTGCCTCA
Organism: Myxocyprinus asiaticus; assembly: GCF_019703515.2. NCBI lineage: Eukaryota > Metazoa > Chordata > Actinopteri > Cypriniformes > Catostomidae > Myxocyprinus > Myxocyprinus asiaticus. Next base: position 9,660,719 of record NC_059353.1, read on the forward strand.
GGCCGGGGAGCCCTCGGCATGATGTACATCCCCCACCCTTCCTCTCCGGGGGGGGCGTGCCTTACGCCCTGACTGCCGGCGGGTCATCCCCGCCTTCCTCGACCTGAGACAGGAGGGGAAAAACAACAAAACAAAATGGCGAGGGAAAGGCTAACACGGAGCGACAGAGAGAGAGGAGAGAGAGAAAAAAGAAACTCACCGGTTCTCTGATGCGCCGTCGTGTGGTCCTCGATCACTACTCCACCCTCTCAGGCGGACTGCAGCCGCTCCTCCCCGGGCGGACCGGAGTCAGACCTCCGACCCCCAGCGGACAGAACGCCCCTCCGCGTTCCCGGCGTCCCGTGGGGACACTCCTCCGCCCCTGGCAGCGGCCCTACCACTCCAGGCGGTCGGGGAGTCGCTTCCCTCCTCCCCCCGCGGACGGCAGTCTTCTCTCGACCCCTCCGCATTCCCGAGGGATGGCAGGGCACTCCTCCGCCCCCGGCAGCGGCTCCCTCGCTCCAGGCGGTCGGGGAGTCCCATCCCCACTCGCCTCGCGGACGGCGGCCGTTCCCCGTGTCCGGGTGGTCGGGCTACTCCGTCCCCCGTCGGACGGCAGTGGCGCTCCCCTGGGTGGACGGCAGTGTCGAGGACTCTGCGACGGGAATCCCTCCTCCTTCCCGGGTTTCGGCACCAGCGTAAGGGGGTTCGGTGGAAAGGAAGAGGCGAGAACCGGCTTGACAACTTAAATAATAATTTAATAAACAACTGATTGGGGACTGGGTGTGCCTCATTCCAGCCCGGCCCCGCCCTCCTCGGCTCTACAACGTGCTGTTTTGGAGATGATTTGACCCAGTTGTCTAGCCATCACAATTTGGCCCTTGTCAAAGTCACTCAAATCCTTACGCTTGCCAATTATTCCTGCTTCCAACACATGAAATTCAAGAACTGATTGTTGACTTGCTGCCTAATATATCCCACCCCTTGACAGGTGCCATTATAACGAGATAATAAATGTTATTCACTTCACCTGGCAGTGGTTTTAATGTTGTGGCTGATCAGTGTATGTAACAAGTCACATTTCCCATTTCTCTGGCCCACCACATTAAATAGTAGCCTGATTTAAAAAATAATAATAAACAGGTTTAGAACTGACCACTAGGGCTGCACGATATGGAGGGAAAATTCCATATATAACTTATTAGTGAATATCTATATTGCTGTCCTAGTAAATATTAGACAAATTATGTTTTGTTTTTTCTCCCCAATTTGGAATGCCCAATTCCCAATGCGCTCCTAAGTCCTTGTGGTGGCGTCTCGCCTCAATCCGGATGGCAGTTGCCGCCGCGTCTGAGACTGTCAATCTGCGCATCTTATCACGTGGCCTGTTGAGCGCATTACCATGGAGACATAGCGCATGTGGAGGCTTCACGCTATTCTCCGTGGCATCCACGCACAATTCACCACGTGCCCCACCGAGAGCGAACCACATTATAGCGACCACGAGGAGGTTACCCCATGTGACTCTACCCTCCCTAGCAACCGGGCCAATTTGGTTGCTTAGGAGACCTGGCTGGAGTCACTCAGCACACCCTGGATTTGAACTTGTGACTCCAGGGGTGGTAGTCAGCGTCTTTACTCGCTGAGCTACCCAGGCCCCCATTATTTTTGTATTTGACAATGTTGACACATACTAAGTGATAGCTTTTTTACTTCTAGCCTGTCGTCCCTGTACTCAATAATCAGTCTTATCATTTACACTAAAGGAATATTGGATTACTAAATGAGGGAACAAATTTTGACATTGATCCAACAGTGGATTCTGTCTGAGATAAGAGGAAAATCTGAACAAGTTGAGTGTATATGAAATGAAGGTATTTTACATTTGCTGCACTGTTTGGATTATTTACGTCTATTGCTTATTTAATTTTTTTGACCCAGTCATTTCTTCTTTGAAAATGGTCTCTGCTAGTTGCTAGTCACTGAAAAAAAAAAAATTGTGGTGAAGTAAATCTAGCAGAAAAGATTACGTACTTTTTACATGAAATAAGTTAAAGTGTGAACTTGAAAAATATTAAGTCAATTCCACATTTGTTCTCTATTAAAACATGTACAAAATTAATGCTTTAGCTTATAAGTAAATATTATTTATTATTATTTGTTATCTTTACAGTGCATAATCATGTACAAATCCTAAATGTCATATTTATTTGCTAATTTGAGTAAATTACACAGGTAAATAAAATAAGAAAATTTGACTTAACTTTTCGAAGCTGGTGTTCCCAGCATGCACTTGGCTTGAATAATAAATAAACTTGCATGGTTTCAATGTTTGCAAGTATATTTACACAGTTTTTATTGTTAATTTTGTTGTTATGTTTAGGACCTTCTTGTTTTGTGAAGTCTGGAGTTCATTTTCTACTCAAAATGACCTTTTCATGATAAAAAAAAAAAGAAAATATCTATTGATTGTTACATCATCGTGTTTTGTGCACCAGTTGTTCAGGTCTGCATTTACTGAGCGTTATTGTTTCTATCACCATTAAAGCAAGGTGATGTTGTCTAAAAGAATACATGGTATTAATTGAGTCTCCTGTGTAAGACTTCCGTGTGTCAAGAGGTACATGACAAAGTAATTTTTATTTTTTATTTATTTATTTTTTTTTCATTAACCAACATCTTATGGAATTTTGTGTTCCTTGTCACAGTCGCCTTCGGCTTGCTCACGGGGGTTCTAAATACAATTATTATTTAACTATTTAATTATTTATGTTTATACACAATTTACAATTACACAATGATGACTCTAAGACTTTATAGATATTACAGTTTCGTTTTCTGTTAATGCATGATTTTCTGTAAAGCTGCTTTGAAACGATGTGTGTTGTGAAAAGCGCTATACAAATAAAAATGACTTGACTAAGTACGTTAAATAAGCATTAAAAATTTTGTACACTTTTAAAAGCATGGCTTAATTCAGTGTAAAATGTACAAATAAAGAGTGAGTAAAATTGACGTGAAACAGATAATTACAAAGTATACTTGAGAATTTCTAATTAAAGCCACCAAGAACTGTATGTATCCTTTACGTGAAAATATGGTATGTTAAATTTACTAGCAATTTCTGTGTGGAAATTGTTTCCTAGGTTTTTTTTTTTTTAAACCTCACTCCAATTTTTGTGTAAATGTTTTATTAATTAAAACCATTTATGCTGTTAAACAATTCATCTGCATTTATCACACCATGCTATTGTAAAAAAAATTGTTTACAATAACAGTGATTGTTACTACAATATTACTTATGGTATTTTAATGGTAATTTATGTATTCCAAAGTTAAATAGGTATAACATATTCTTCAGATAAGAGAATTACAGGACTGAATATATTCTATTAATTTCTTCCAGATAAATTGAAACACGGGGGGAAAATACCTCATTGCTTTGAATTCCTTGAAGGATGAATATTGTTTCATTTTAAGCTGCCCAGGATTGTAGTCAACACTTTATTTAGCCATTAACTTGTACAATCTAAGCTGGACCTGTCCAGAAATTCCATGGAATACTCAGCGTTCTCAGCTCCCAGGGACAAAAATATGTGCTAGTACAAGTTTTCCCTCTTCTCCAGCAGTGTCAGTTATGCCTTTCCGAGGAAAAATACAGACTCCAGGGAAATCTGGTCGAGCTAGTTTGAGACCACACCCCCAGTCACAGAGCTCTGACTAATGGAGGTTGAAGCTCGTTAGGCAGAAGATGTGAGGGTGACCTGATTCAACAAGGCTTTGAAAGAACACATGCAGTGGACCAAGCACTGCCCTCACCCTCAGCACCCTCTATTGTAGTTTGAGACAACAATAAGATCAGAAAATGTCTTTAATTACTTGTGACAAAGCTTTGAATTCCGAGGCCACATATAGAGGCCCATATTTTATTTCTTCACACTTTCCACTCTTTTTAGCACATTCATTAGCATCAGAGTTAGTAAAAACATGAGAATGACATTGGCTTTTTTTATTGTGACATCACAGTATGGCAGAAAAGGGATCACTATTCAATAACCAAGCAGATTTACTGTACATATATGGATGTGATAACTTGGCAAACCTGCTCTGAAAGTGTTGAATGTGTGACTCCTCATAACGGCACAAAGCGGACAATATCTCTTAAATGTGTAAAATTTGATTGTTACATTGAAATACATCAACCAAAAATTATTAACTCAATCTTTAAAAGATCTAATTAAGATGATGTCTGATTGTCTGCTTAAACAACAGTGTTTTCCCAACACTGATCAGATCAACAGAATGTCTCACAATATTGGTTTTGTGTTTGGCCTCAGGCTGGTATAGAAATAGAGGTGAGGTGTATGACGAAGATATCCGTGGGCCTCTGTCTCTGAAGAAGCTTGTGACTGAAGATGCCTTTGTCTAATTACAGGCATGTGGAATAAGTTATGGCAGGGTTCTGCATATGGGAAAAATCTCATGAAACTTTTTCACCCTATGCTTAAGCCTATTGTTTGGACCATTAAGAATTTTTGTTTTGTTAAATTATTTTCATTACAATTAAGCAACCCAATTCTCATTAACGTAAACAAAAAATAAAATCGTCATTACTGTAGTGCGGGTAAAAAAACAATGATACATTAATTAAATTTTGAAGCATTTATACATTGTGGTAATATTTGTTGTACAGCCTTTATTTTATGTTACTGTAATTTGAATGAAAAACATCATTGTGTTACAGTAACTTTTTAATTACAAATACAGTTTTTATAATTATGTTAAAGTAAAGAGAATCTGAAATTCACCACTGAGAATAATGGGAATAATAAATAAATAATAACAATAATAATAAAATGTCTGTATGCATTATGGTAATGGGAGTGTCACAAACAAAAAATCTTAATGGCATTTTTTTTTTTTTTTTTTTCATTTATTTGATTTTTGATTTAAATGTGACCTGTGTGTTTGTTGATATAGGAGTGGGAATACTAACCTGTGGTTAGTAATTTTGGCCCCACTTTATATTAGGTGTCTTTAACTACTATGTAATTAAGCATTTGATACAATGTACTTATTATGTACATACGTGTTGTCGCATTGTACTGACATTTAAATTACCTGCATTTAATAACATCTGTTAATCCTAACCCTAACCCCACCCTTACCCTAAACCCTAACCCTAATCTAAAACCCTAACATTATCCCTACTTCTAAACCTACCTGTACCTCAATCTCAGTAGCAGCAAATGTGAATCTTGTGTGATTTTTGCAGAACAATATGTAGTTACCTAATAAGTACATAGATTTGTATTTTAATGTTAGTACATAGTAGTTAAAGACACCTAATATAAACTGGGACCCAAATTTCTGTGTCCACTGTGGAATAGTGGCAGTCAGACATATTTTGCTGACACTTTCCATTACTCCAAACAGACATGTTTGCCTAGAGGCCAGAGGCATGCCAACTTCCCTTCAGATTAATCCCTTTTTAAACAAAAACTTTCCTCAGCTTTGGTCTGGTTTCAGCCTGGCATTAACTCATCCACACAGTGAAGGCAGAATGATGGGAAGGGAATAACTGTAGACACAACATTTCAACCCATCTTAACATCCTCATCCCACAGTCAATAAATAATGTGTGAAACATCTGACATGTGGAATAAAATTTCACATTTTGTTCCCTATGTAGTGCACAAAGCAAGACTAACATTCTATTTTCTTCATCTTAATTACATCATCAGTTTCACAACAAACTGAAAATGCAATTATATGTTTAACGACCGATATTACTGGTTTCTGTCATTGGTTTTGTATTAGCAATGACAGTCTACATGAAGAATATTATTCCTGTGGCCAATACTAGTTATGTAAGTATTCCATCTCCAGTGTACTGTAAGTTGTTGACTGCTATTACTACATAGAAAAATAAACAGAATTAAAAGATTAAATGACCTTTGCACAAGAAAGCCATGGTGGACAGATAAGAGGATCTTCACAAAGAGAAAGCAGTAAACACATAACAAACAATGCATGGTAGAACTGTGGACCAAGTCCTCCTGGCATGAGTCAGCTACAACACAAACTGTTTTTCTTCAAGACATTCCATACCTCGAACTGAAGGCATGATTCTCTAACAAGAAAACAATATTATTTAGACGTTTATTGAAAATGATCTCTTTAAATCTGCTTAGAATTGTGTGTGAAATGAAGTCACTTTCCAACAATTAAGGTGACAAGCATTGTTCTGAATATTCAAAACTAAATTAGTACAGTGGTTCAGATCTAAACAATTTTGTACATTAATGATTAGCACAACACTGAACTGTTTTTTCTTGTGACGGGTCATTGTTGGTTGGTTTATAGCACCCTCTACTGTTAAAACACTTGTTAGGGCCCCAAAAACATGTGGAAGATGTTTCTATTAGTGAATTTAGAGTTTGCATCTGTATGAAAAGGCTATATTATAATATTACACATCTAAATAATAAGAATACTATATTCTGATTGGTTAATCTTGGCACTCTACGGCCAAATATGTTTGTATAATGACCTCTAATCTGAACTTGCCATTGTCCCAGACATCCAATTTTCTACATAGCTGGGCTAGTTTTTTTTTCTCTCGTATCACTCCTATGCCTCTGTCTTTTCACATAATAAAATTATTTAATAAATCAATCATTTAGGCCTTTTGCTTATTTGTTTGGTAAGTTGCCATGCAATAAATGGGATAGTGTACAGTCTTGATCCTGATCACTTTATTTTGCAAGTTGTGACCGACTGACTGTACATCATTATCCATTACATATTTAAATATTAATCATGAGATGTGCATGTGTAATTAACTGGAGGTCCCCCAACTTCTTCATCTCTTTTGAGTGGTCTGTTTTCTTTCTCACTCTACCACCACACCGTGATATACAATGGACAAACACAGTTTTCTTAAGATCTTCAATCTATAATTACAATAAAGTCCAAATGTCCAAAATACAATCTAAGGTAGTATATAAGTGCTGTTTTATGGTTTTATGTTTCCTACAGTTGAAGTCAAAAGTTTACATACACCTTAGCCAAATACATTTTTGCCCCCTGCAAGAACTATACACTTCCAGAGTGAGTAAAAAGGCTGGAAAAATCACTCTGGACCCCACTCACCCTGCCCACTACCTTTTTGAACTGTTGCCTTCTGGCCGACGCTTCAGAGCTCTGAGCACCAGAACCGTCAGGCACAGGAACAGATTTTTCCCCCAGGCTATCCATCTCATGAACAGTTAAAACTGCCCCTTTGAGCAATAATTAATGTGCAATACACAGTTTAGTCTTTTTATATTATCCAACACATCCTACCTCTTCTGCCATTACATTCCCTTGCACTGTACATAACTGATATGTATTTAGATTTGCACTATGTATGTGTATGTGTGTGTGTGTGTATGTATGTATATGTATGTATATATATATTCATATATGTGTATGTGTGTGTGTGTGTGTGTGTGTGTGTGTGTACAGTATGTGTATATGTATGTATATGTGTATGTGTATGTGTGTGTGTGTGTGTGTGTGTGTGTGTGTATATATGTATGTATGTAAATATATGTATGTATGTATGTGTATATATGTGTATATGTATATATATGTATGTGTGTATGTGTATATATATATATACAGGTGCATCTCAATAAATTAGAATGTCGTGGAAAAGTTCATTTATTTCAGTAATTCAACTCAAATTGTGAAACTCGTGTATTAAATAAATTCAATGCACACAGACTGAAGTAGTTTAAGTCTTTGGTTCTTTTAATTGTGATGATTTTGGCTCACATTTAACAAAAATGCACTTCACAAAATAGATGGCATCATGAGGAAGGAAAATTACACCAGTTCTGTATGGAGGAATTGGCCAGAATTCCAGCAACTTATTGTGAGAAGCTTGTGGAAGGCTACCCAAAACATTTGACCCAAGTTAAGCAAGGCAATGCTACCAAATACTAACAAAGTGTATGTAAACTTCTGACCCACTGGGAATGTGATGAAAGAAATAAAAGCTGAAATAAATCATTGTCTTTACTATTATTCTGATATTTAGTGATCCTAACTGACCTAAGATGGGAATGTTTTCTATGATTAAATATAAGGAATTGTGAAAAAATGAGTTTAAATGTATTTGGCTAAGGTTTATGTAAACTTCTGACTTCAACTGTATATGGTTAGTTGCATTTTATTATTTGCATAAAGCGTTGTTTTACACCTGGACCCTGTCAGAATAGACCTAGGGCCCACCAGTTGAGGACCACTGATATAGGATATGACGAACATTATTATTGACAAAGTTGCCCTGATATCTGTAGTTCAGATGGATAAGCTCCCCTGCTGATTCTATTTTACAAATGATCCGTGCACCCATGTACTGAGAACCTGTGTCATGATATGTGTACACACCCTGCCCATGTCTGAGGAAAACAGAAAGACAAGGCAGTTACTTACATTTATAAATAATCATGTTTTGCCATCAATATTATGAACATACATTCCAACCAAGTGGACCTAAAGATATTATGAATATTGTTACAACCCTAATAACTATGGGCATATTAGACAATTAGATCAGTGAGAATGAGATTGCTATTAAAACTAGGAGCTGAAGTTCAGCTTCACCTTTGATGGCGCAGCCATTCACCATCATACTGTATGTGTCTCCATTAGGGTATGTGTAAACACAATGACCCTGATGCTGGTCATCCACCCAGCTTCCTGAGGAAGAGGAAAGCCAAGATGTTCTGAAAAAACATGTATAATTGGTGTAACTGTACGGAGAGAGAAAAAACAAATAATAATAATAATAATGTTTCATTAAAAGTGCACTCTGTAATTTTTTCCTCATTAAAAAAGTTCAACTCCTAAAGACATGAATTGTAATTTTACAATATAATAAGGAAATCATGAGCGCACATTAAAATGAAGACTCCAGTCATATCAGTAGCCTTATTAAAGCTGTTTTATTCTCAGGTGGTGAGAAGTCAGGTGGTGTAAGCTAGTCAACATGCAGGTAGCCATTATCACTCAAAAATACATGATATTTGAAAAAAAAAAAAAAAAAAAAAAAAAAATTTGACTAATGTACAGATGGAAAGAAATTGGTACTTTTGTTCACCAAAGTGGCATTCAACTGATCACAATGTATAGTCAGGACATTAATAATGTGAAAAAATTACTATTATAATTTGAAAAAAAATTCAGAACTTCTTAAACTACTTCAAAGTGTTCTCATTAAAAAATCTTCCACGTGCAGCAATGACAGCTTTGCAGATCCTTGGCATTCTAGCTGTCAGTTTGTCCAGATACTCAGGTGACATTTCACCCCACACTTCCTGTAGCACTTGCCATAGATGTGACTGTCTTGTCGGGCACATCTCACGCACCTTACAGTCTAGCTGATCCCACAAAAACTTAATGGGTTAAGATCCATAACACTCTTTTCCAGTATCTGTTGTCCAGTGTATGTTTCTTTGCCCACTCTAACCTTTTCTTTTTGTTTTTCTGTTTCAAAAGTGGCTTCTTTGCAATTCTTCCCATAAGGCCTGCACCCCTGAGTCTTCTCTTTACTGTTGTACATGAAACTGGTGTTGAGCGGGTAGAATTCAATGAAGCTGTCAGCTGAGGACATGTGAGGCATCTATTTCTTAAACTAGAGACTCTGATGTACTTATCCTCTTGTTTAGTTGTACATCTGGCCTTCCACATCTCTTTCTGTCCTTGTTAGAGCCAGTTGTCCTTTGTCTTTGAAGACTGTAGTGTACACCTTTGTATGAAATCTTCAGTTTTTTGGCTATTTCAAGCATTGTATAGCCTTCATTACTCAAAACAATGATTGACTGATGAGTTTCTAGAGAAAGCTGTTTCTTTTTTGCCATTTTTGTCCTAATATTGACCTTAAGACATGCCAGTCTATTGCATACTGTGGCACCTCAAAAACAAACACAAAGACAATGTTAAGCTTCATTAACGAACCAAATAGCTTTCAACTGTGTTTGATATAATGGTAAGTGATTTTCTAGTACCAAATTATCAAATTAGCATGATTCCTCAAGGATAAGGTGTTGGAGTGATGGCTGCTGGAAATGGGGCCTGTCTAGATTTGATCAAAAATGTCTTTTTTCAAATAGTGATGGTGCTGTTTTTTACATCAGTAATGTCCTGACTATACTTTGTGATCAGTTGAATGCCACTTTGGTGAATTAAAGTACCAATTTCTTTCCGAAACAGCAAAATCTGTACATTATTCCAAACTTTTTTGAAACACTTGACTGTAATGTTTCTCACAGTCTTAAAAATCTTTTGATCTGAAAGCGTATGCTTAAATGTTTGAAATTTGTTTTGTAGATAAAAATATAATTGTGCCACCAAATTAATTTATTTCATTATAAAACTAAAATGTAATTAAGTTTTTGAAATTGATAACTTGGACCAAATAATAAAGAAAAGCAGGCAATAAGTGCCCAGCATATAGATGGGAACTCCTTTAATACTGTTTAAAAAGCATCCCAGGGTGATAACTCAAGAAGTTGGTTGAGAAAATGTCAAGAGTACATGTCTGCAAATTCTAGGCAAAGTGTGACAACTTTGAAGATGCTAAAATATAACACAGTTTTGATTTATTTTGGATTTTGTTTAGTCACAACATAATTCCCATAGTTATGTTATTCCATAGTTTTGATGACTTTACTATTATTCAAAAATATGAAGAAAAAAAATTATAATAAAGAATGAGTAAGTGTTTCAAAACTTTTGACCAGTAGTGTATATATCCTTGAAAATATGTTCTTTTTATCATCTCATCTCATTTTTAGCATCTCAGATAATCGTATTTGTCAACAACATACATTACTGATATACTTTGAGATTATACAGACACATAAGACTTACCTTCATATTTGGAGCCATCTGGGTAATAAAATATACCTTGTCCATGTTTTAAATTCATGTGCCACTCTCCAATGTATCTGGCCCCATTCTTGAACTTGTATGTGCCCTAATATACAGTTGTGCTCAAAAGTTTGCATACCCTGGCAGAAATTGTGAAATTTTGGCATTGATTTGGAAAATAGGACTGATCATGCAAAAAAAACAAACTGTCTTTTATTTAAGGATAGTGATCATATGAAGCCATTTATTATCACATAGTTGTTTGGCTCCTTTTTAAATCATAATGATAACAGAAATCACCCAAATGTCCCTGATCAAAAGTTTACATACCCTTGAATGTTTGGCCTTGTTACAGACACACAAGGTGACACACACAGGTTTAAATGGCAATTAAAGGTTAATTTCCCACACCTGTGGCTTTTTAAATTGCAATTAGTGTCTGTGTATAAATAGTCAATGAGTTTGTTAGCTCTCACATGGATGCACTGAGCAGGCTAGATACTGAGCCATGGGGAGCAGAAAAGAACTGTCAAAAGACCTGCATAACAAGGTAATGGAACTTCATGAAGATGGAATATATAAAAAGATATCCAAAGCCTTGAAAATGCCAGTCAGTACTGTTTAATCACTTATTAAGAAGTGGAAAATTCGGGGATCTCTTGATACCAAGCCAAGGTCAGGTAGACTAAGAAAGATTTCAGCCACAACTGCCAGAAGAATTGTTCAGGATACAAAGAAAAACCCACAAGTAACCTCAGGAGAAATACAGGCTGCTCTGGAAAAAGATGGTGTGGTTGTTTCAAGGAGTTTTTTTTTTGCATGATCAGTCATATTTTCCAAATCAATGCCAAAATTTCACAATTTCTGCCAGGGTATGCAAATTTTTGAGCACAACTGTACACAGAACACAAGGTTTATCATATGCCTCCATTGTGTAAAAGAACAGAAATTGCATTAAAAGTAAAAGTATCTAACAAATGAGAAGAGTTTTGTGAGCAGAATTACCCATCCAGATCTCTTGCCATATTCATATGATCCTTGGTAAGTGTCTCCATTAGGCAGGACAGCTTTCACCTGTCCATGTCTCTCTCCGGCTTCATTTCTGTCTCCCTCATACTCCTGCAACACATGATCTACTGTTGTGATCTACTGCTGACAGGCTGTGACTCGAACATAACCAGTGAAAGTCACTCACCCCCAGGGACCCTTGCTCGTCGTCAAACTCTTCGGAGCCAACGTCTGACATGATAAATGTTAATGAGCAAAAGAATCCCAAAGGCAACCTTACGGTTCAAAACTGTTGACTGTTAACATAGCAACATGAGGCAGACACATGCGCAGCATCACTCAGATGTTTCACGCTTGTTTCAGCAATACAATATTTTAAAAGAAACAAATATTTACAATACCAGTCAAAAGTTTCTACACACTTGACTCAGTTTGTGTTTCGTGATCTTAAAACCCCAGTCTGAAGGTTTATGATTAAATGTTTTGAATTAGTTTAGTAGTTTTGTAGACTATTTAAATGGTGTGATTGAATTAATTTCTTACAGAACTCAAAGAAAAGATTAGTTTGACCGGATAATAACGGAAAAGCATCCAACAAGTAATAGCCTGTTAAAAAAATGAGTATTTCTAATGTTTTACAGATAGTGTAAATGTTTCATTTCACTTTAAAGGTGCACTTAGTAATTTTTTCCTCATTAAAAAGTTTAACTCCTAAAGGCATGAATTGTAATTTTGCAGTATTTGTAGGAAAACATGCGCACTCATTTTAAAATGAAGACTCCAGTCATATCAGTAACCTTATAAAAGCTGTTTTATTCTACATGGAGAGGGTCCGCACATGGGGGCTGCCATGTTAGAATCACATGACCAGCCGAATACTACTCACTTAATCTCAGTAACCATCCTGTTATTTGACACTTTCACTCATTGATTAAAGTAATCATGGCTGACTGTGAATACTAAATTTCTACAATGGCATCTGAAACTGGAAACTATTGATTTTAAATTATGCTGCATCCAAGCCACTAGGTGTCAGTGTAAGTCCAAGATGACACAAAGACGAAACTTACTGAGTGCACCTTTAATTATATTTAAGCCTAATGCTAGGGATTTTCCAGGATTGTCTCAGTTTTTGGCCATCTGTCCTGGAAAAATTAAATTAGCCTACAGTCTGGGATGCAAAATGTCCTGGAATTTCAATATTTTCCCAATGCGTTCACACATACTAACCTTTGTTTGTAAGCACACTATGTAAGGAGGAGAATCAAATGCATTCTTATATGAATCATTAGGAAAACCGATTAATTTTAGAGAACTGGTTTGTTCGGATGATTGAGATTTTTTTTTTTTAATTTTGTGTGAACAATCATTTAAACTTTAGTCTGGAAAACATGTCCAAAAATGGAAAGTCCTTCCTTGTACTGTAAGCTCTCTTATGTTCATAATGCCTAACACTAAAAAAAAAAAAGCCTATTTTTAATATTTACACATTTTGATTTCATAACAAATTTCAATCAAATTGAATTTTGTGATTTTTCCATTTTAAACAAGTAATCTTTAACAAAATATAATAAAAAACGTAATATTTTACTTATTATTATTATTATTATTATTATTATTATTATTATTTTTAAAACACAATTAATTTTTTTGCTATGAAATTTAAATGTTTATCTTAAAAATAGGCTATATTATTTTGTTAGTATATTAAACATTTTTATTTATTATTTGATTGAAGTATATGCTGTATATGTGGTAATTTCCATATCAAAAAAAGGAGTATCCTAAACAATTATAAATACTATGTTTTATTTCTTGTATGATGGCCAATACGTTTTTTTCGTCATTGATCAGGTGTCCAGGAATTTTACAGGGCCATGGTGGCAACCCTAACTGTAACATATCATTGTTATAACTTTTATTATTATTATTATTATTATTATTATTATTATTATTATTATTATAAGACTTTTATTATTATTATTATTATTATTATTATTATTACTTTATTATAAGACTTTTATTATTATTATTATTATTATTATTATTATTATAAGACTTTTATTTTGACAGGATTTATCTTGTAACCGAACAGTGTACAATAAAACCTCGTGACTGACCAGTTGACTCAATTTAGAAAGTCACGTGATTATTGTTTTCTAAAACAAGGATGTAAGTTAAAAAATCAGCACAGCTGCGTCCGAAACAGCAAACTAATGTTTCTGCGACCTTTTCCTGAGATGAAACATTACATGCAGATCATTTACGCTGTCCTTCATTTATGGATTCTGGAGTTACTCGTTCCTGATAACGCTCATGGAAAGCAAGTCTGGCCAGTGCCTTACAAGTAAGCTGCATTTTTCAAGTTGCCTCACACCGGGGTTTCTCAGTGTCTTGATAAAGTCGTGTTGTCCTTACAGATATACTATTTCATCTTTGTTTAGGAGAACTTGTGTGTCTTTAAGTCTCAAAAATCTGTGGCACAGTCAAAGTCTAGTTTTTAAAGACTGTAAAGCAGGCATTTAGCAATTTAATCAGTATTACTACAGAATTCAGAAGCATAAGACATACTTGATGTGACTAGGCATTAGGCACATTCACTGATAAATGTTTTGTGAGTGTATTTTTTTTATTTTTATTTTTTATTTTTTTTAAATAAACATTAAAATATGGCCATAAATAGGGCACATACAAGTACAAGAATGGGGCCAGATACATTGGAGAGTGGCACATGAATTTAAAACATGGACAAGGTATATTTTATTACCCAGATGGCTCCAAATATGAAGGTAAGTCTTATGTGTCTGTATTATCTCAAAGTATATCAGTAATGTTTGTTGTTGACAAATACGATTATCCGAGATACTAAAAATGAGATGAGATGATAAAAAAAAACAAAACAAAAAAAAAACGTATTTTCAAGGTAATACAGTTGAAGTCAGAAGTTTACATACACTTAGGTTGAAGTCATGAAAAATATTTTAACCACTTCACAGATTTAATATTAGCAAACAAAAGTTTTGGCAAGTTGTTTAGAACATCTATTTTGTGCATGACACAAGTCATTTTTCCTCTTTTTTTTTTTTTTTTTTTTTAATTGACTATATCACAGTTCCAGTGGGTCAGAAGTTTACATACATCAAGTTAACTGTGCCTTTAAGCAGCTTGGAAAATTCCAGAAAATGATGTCAAGCCTTTAGACAATTAGCCAGTTAGCTTCTGATAGGAGATGTACTGAATTGAAGGTGTACCTGTGGATGTATTTTAAGGCCTACCTTCAAACTCAGTGCCTCTTTGCTTGACATCATGGGAAAATCAAAAGAAATCACCCAAAAATTGTGGAACTCCACAAGTCTGGTTCATCCTTGGGAACAATTTCCAAATGCCTGAAGGTACCACGTTCATCTGTACAAACAACAGTATGCAAGTATAAACACCATAGGACCACGCAGCCATCATACCGCTCAGGAAGGAGACACATTCTGTCTCCTAGAGATGACCGTAGTTTGGTGTGAAAAGTGCAAATCAATCCCAGAATAACAGCAAAGGACCTTGTGAAGATGCTGGAGGAAACAGGTAGACAAGTATCTATATCCACAGTAAAACAAGTTCTATATCGACATAACATGAAAGGCTCCAGGAAGAAGCCACTGCTCCAAAACCACCATAAAAAAGCCAGAATACAGTTTGCAAGTGCACATGAGGACAAAGATCTTACTTTCTGGAGAAATGTCCTCTGGTCTGATGAAACAAAACGCATCCCAACCGTGAAGCATGGGGGTGGCTGTATCATGTTGTGGGGGTGCTTCACAAAATAGATGGTATCATGAGGAAGGAAAATTATGTGGATATATTGAAGCAACATCTCAAGACATCAACCAGGAAGTTAAAGCTCGGTCACAAATGAGTCTTCCAAATGGACAATGACCCCAAGCATACATCCAAAGTTGTGGCAAAATGTCTTATGGACAACAAAGTCAAGGTATTGGAGTGGCCATCACAAAGCTCTGACGTCAATCCGATATTTGTGGGCAGAACTGAAAAAGCATGTGCGAGCAAGGAGGCTTACAAACCTGACTCAGTTACACCAGTTCTGTCTGGAGGAATGGGCCAAAATTCCAGCAACTTATTGTGAGAAGCTTGTGGAAGGCTACCCAAAACGTTTGACCCAAGTTAAACAATTTAAAGACAATGCTACCAAATACTAACAAAGTGTATGTTAACATCTGATCCACTGGGAATGTGATAAAAGAAATAAAAGCTGAAATAAATAATTCTCTCTACTATTATTCTGACATTTCACATTCTTAAAATAAAGTAGTGATCCAAACTGACCTAAGACAGGGATGTTTTCTACGATTAAATGTCAAGAATTGTGAAACTTGAGTTTGTATGTATTTGGCTAATGTGTATGTAAACTTCTGACATCAACTGTGTGTGTGCGTGTGCGCGTGTGTGTGTGTGTGTGTGTGTGTGTGTGTGTGTGTATATATATATATATATATATATATATATATATATATATATATATATATATATATATACAAAATTTCATGACATTCACAATTATTTGAATGTATTTTAATTAATGATTTGTTATACTTCTAAAGTGTTAATAATATATATTTCTAGGAGGCACACATAAACTACTTCATATATTTTATTGGAGTGTGTATGTTGTAATTTACAAATCCTATTAAGGTAAAGGTTATGCCAGAGACTATTTTGCAGAGATGGGCCCCTTCTATTAAAATGAATGGAAGAAAATGGAAAGCTCAACCAAGGAGCTCCGGTGCCCAATGGTCAACGGATGTAGGAAGGAAGTCATGCCTTACAGGTAAACGAGCCAGTCACCTTTTAGACACAGACATCGCCTGACAATCAACTCAAGAATGTGCATGTGCATTAGCTATATTAGCTTTTTCAATCTGAGGCAAAGAAGCACAGTTTATGATTCCAGTGGTGTCAGATTTTAATGCTAATTTGAAATATGTTCTTTGATCGTAATCTTGACCAACCATTTTGATTTAGATCTTTCCCCATTCAAGTTGATAGGAGCTGTACTTTCATGACTGGAAATAGCTTCCCAAGAGCATTCCAAAGATGGCTGCCATTGGACTGATTTGCTAGAAAGACTTTGGTCATGCTCATGAAAGTTACTTGCGTTATGATACAGGTAAGGCTAAAGTGCAAGTCAGTCCACTGGCGGCCATCTTTGAAATGTTCTCGGTTAGCTATTTCCAGTCAAGAAAGTGCAGCTCCTATCTACTTGAATTGGGAAAGACAGAAATATCCAAAATGGTTGGTCAAAATTGCACTCAAAGAACATATTTCAAATTAGCATTAAAATCTGACACCACTGGAATCATAAATTGTGCTGCTTTACCTCAGATTATGCTAAAAAAAAAAAAAAAATGAAATTTTTCCAGTTTGTATAGCTCATACGCCTGCACATTCTCAAGTTGATTGTCAGGCAATGTCTGTATCTAAAATGTGATTGGCTCTTTTACATGTAAGGACTTCCTTTCTACAGCCATTGGGCATTCCAATATCTCCTGTTCATTTTAATAGAAGTGGCCCGTTTCTGCTAATTAGTCTCCGGTAAGGCAGAGACTAATTGTATTACTGTAGGCTTGGCTCATGTATATTAATGAAGTTAACTGACCCTTTGCTAGGCATTCCTCATATAACAGTGTCTTTTATAAATTTGCAGGAGACTTGACAGGCGTCCAGATGTGGATCCCTACTGCCAGGCTTTATACCCATTCTGCCCCACTGGAGATCCAGATGGTCGGATACCCTACATGAAAGACTCTGACATTATCTATGTGTTCAGACTGCAGACACCTGTGTGGGAGTTCAAATATGGTGACATCTTGGGAAAGTTTGTAAGTGCACTCATTGAATTTGACTCTTTCCAGAATGGTGTATTCGATTTAGTCTAATCAAGAGTTTTGCACTGTTCAGCATATCATGCACGATGCCATTGGCTTTGGAAGTGCAGACACTGGAAGAAACTTCACTATGGAGTGGTACGAGCTGTTTCAGCTTGGGAATTGCACTTTTCCACATGAAAGAGAGGAGATGAGTGCTCCATTCTGGTGTAACCAGGGAGCCGCATGCTTCATTGAGGGCATAGATGACATACACTGGAAACAGAATGGCACTCTAGAGAAAATAGGAGAGATTTCAGGTAAAACAAAGTGCTCTTTGTAAGCACAGAATATGTATTCACAGATTATGATCTTTAACTCATGTGTACTGGTGTTTCAGGGCTCAACAATTAAGTGGGCTGTGGGAGTAGGTAGTTGGGATTTTTAATTGCAATGCACTGTTCAACATTTTCAAATTCGCAATTAAATGATGAATTGAAAAATATTTTTATTTTTCCTTAAACATCATTTTTGTTTTTCTTAAAAAAAAAAAAAAAAACAATAATAATAATAATAATAAAAAATAAAAAAAATTTATTAACACTTTACAATAAGGCTCCATTCGTTAACATTAGTTAATGCTTTAGGTATCATGAACTAACAATGAACAATATTTTTTTACATCATACTTTAATCTTTGTTAATGTTAGTGAATAAAAATAAATTGTTCATTGTTAGTTCATAGTGCATTAATGTTAACAAATACAACTTTTGATTTTAAAAATGTGTTAGTATATGTTGAAATTAACATAAACCAAGATTAATAAATGCTGTAAAAGTATAGTTCATTGTTAGTTCATGTTAACATTAGTCTTTTTATTTGCAATACTATCTGGACATTTTAAAGCTTTAACTATGTGACAGCTATAACAAATTTTACTGGAAAATAATGTCATATTTTATAAAACATCACAGATTTGTTTTTTGTTTTTCCACCAAGACTTCCAAGATTATCACAACTCATAATTTCAGCAAAACTCCATATCAATCAGCGAGCAGAATTCAAAAACTTTAAAAACATGTTAAACCACGTTAATGTTCGCAAGGCATAAAAACGTATACAGTATGTGCAACAAATGTAAGGCAACGTCCATACTAATCCATTTAAAAATTCAGTTTTCAGTTTACTAACGTAATTGTTTTCCAAAGTATGCAGTAATGGACAGCGTTTTTGAAATACTGCATTTTTGTTTGAGGAAAATGCTGTTCCAGTGTGGATGCATAAACATAGCAAAATCAATACATTTTTAAACACATGGCCTAAGATTGTCAAAAAATATGTACTGGCCCAATAGGGCACATGATAGTTTAATCAAGTGTCCTTAAGCTTTCTCATCCTGGCCTCAAGCCATGGTTATTGAGTACTGTGATTTTTCTTTCATTTAGGCTTCATGCTGTCTCTCTCATATGCTTTTGTTTTATTAGGTGAGATGTTTAATGAGATGGCTCGTTGGGTTCAGGAGGACAATGAAACCGGTGTTTATTACGAGACTTGGACCGTAAAGTCGGACCCTCTGGATAATGCCACAAAGTGGTTTGAATCCTATGATTGTTCTCAATTTGTGCACCGCACATATAAGAAATTAATGGAGCTAGGTGCTGTGCTGTTCAGCAAAGCTCAAACGAATTACACAAAGATCTATCTGTACAGCAGAAAGCCAATGTATTTGGGAAATGACACCATCTTTACAGAGTCTTCTACAAAAGATCTCGCCAGAGATATCAAGAAGTTCTATCACTACTTTCGCCCTCACCAGTCAGTGTTAGAAGTCATTTTGAGTCTGTTTGAAGCTTATGAAAAGATGGTCCTTGAGAGGACCTTTTATTTGTACTACAACTTTGAATATTGGAAACTGCCAATGAACTATCCCTACTTCAGAATAACCTATGAGGAGATTCCTTTACCCTAATGATCAGTCTTTGCTGCTAAATAATAAATAGTCAGTTTTTTCACTATTTTCATTTTGTATGTCACCAGACAAACATTATTGATTAACTATTTTTGCTAAAAATATTGCAAATTTTTTTAACTTTCTCAGCATGTAGTGCTTTATTTTTAAATGTTACATTTTAATGTAAAACATTCACACAAATCTGCAAATGTTTAGATTGCTCTTTATTTAAAAAAAATAAAAATGTTATAATCATGTTTTTACAACAAAGAAATATGACTCTTCCAAATTTGCAACACAAGCAATTTGATCACTTGCTTACGAAAAAACTAAAACTTCACCACTTGTTTATACAGACTACAGTTATCTGAGATTTATTTTAATGGCTTTGAGTTAACAATGTTCAAAAAAAGAAGTCAGTCTAGCAAAATGATTGGTGTAAACACATTTATTTTTGTTGTTTAAAAAAACATGGATTAACAAATAGGAATACATCATCAGCCACAACATTAAAACCACCTGCCTAATGTTGTGTAGGTCCCCCTCATGCCACCAAAACAGCACCAACCCGCATCTCAGAATAGCATTCTGAGATTATATTCTTCTCACTATAATTGTACAGAGCGGTTATCAGAGTTACTGTAGACTTTGTCAGTTCGAACCAGTCTGGCCATTCTCTGCTGACCTCTCATCATCAACAAGGGATTTCCGTCCACAGAACTGCCACTCACTGGATGTTTTTTGTTTTTGTCACCATTTTGAATAAATTCTAGAGACTGTTGTGTGTGAAAATCCCAGGAGGTCAGCAGTTACAGAAATACTCAAACCAGCCCATCTGGCACCAACGATCATGCCACGGTCTGAATCACTGAGATCACATTTTGAAATTCCCCATTCTGATGGTTGATGTGAACATTAACTGAAGCGCCTGACCTGTATCTGCATGATTTTATGTACCGCACTGCTGCCACATGATTTGCTGATTAGATAATCACATGGATGATTGTTGGTGCCAGATGGGCTGGTTTGAGTATTTTTGTAACTGCTGATCTTCTGGGATTTTCATGCACAACAGTCTCTAGAATTTACTCCGAATAGTGCCAAAAACAAAAAACATCTAGTGAGGGGCAGTTCTGTGGATGGAAACACCTTGTTGATGAGAGAGGTCAACAGAGAATGGCCAGACTGGTTCGAACTGACAAAGTCTACGGTATCTCAGATAACCGCTCTGTACAATTGTGGTGAGAACAATAGTACCTCAGAATGCTATTCTGAGATGTGGGTTGGCGCTGTTTCTGTGGCATGAGGGGGACCTACGCAATATTAGGCAGGTGGTTTTAATGTTGTGGCTTATCGTGTATGCGGCTGGTTTTACATATATTGTGTTAGCTTGCAACTATACAAGCATTATCAACAGATGTATTATTTCACTGTATCCTATTCAGATCATGTCTGCAAAGCCAGTTCTCACAACATTCTTCACACAATCTAATAGAAACCAATCAATGGTTCATTGTATTCCTAAAATTGATTTACAATTTTTTTTTCAATTCGATGACAAAAGTGTGCTGTCAGCCAAACACTAATCCTTTAATTTCATTCCACTCTGACCTACTCAACAAGACAAGTTATTTGGCATTCCCCTTCCCTGTTACACCAACATATCAGTGATTATTTCCTTTCTACTTAGTAAGGTGCATATTCACTATACAAAATTAATTTTTCGTACAAAAGCACTGCGGTAATATCAAACATATTTAGTTATACAAAATGTTTCACATTATAAAATACAGTTCACTATCTACATAAACAGCGTTAATTGATAGACGACAAAGACTAGCTAAACTGAAAGGTCTTTGAACACTACCTTTAACTTGCGGTTTTTGTGATCTTAAGATGCATCACACAAGCAAGGCCACTAAGTAAGTGAGGGAAAGCCTCTCTCTCTCATTCACTAAAGGGTTATGGCTTATGTGTTTAGAGGGCATTGTTTAGGGATTGCAACTGAGATCCACCCTAACAACATGGACAAACTACATAAATCAGTGCCCAATAAAACCAGAATGTGATTCATATGAGATCTGAACATGAATTACCATCCTAAAGCTAAATGCAATGCTGTTTTGCACTGACGTAAAAATTATTACTTTTTTTTTTATTTAAATATTTTTACAAATATGTGATCCACCTCTGCGGTTTTGACAGCACAACGTTGAAAACACCCTGATCTAAACAGACACAATTTAATGTAATAGTGAATTATGTACAGATAGCAAAATAGATGAGCATCTGATGAGCATCCAGGACAAAGAGTCCATTAAAATCTGAATCATGAGTGATGAATATCTGCTTAAAGGGATAGTTCACCCAAAAATGAAAATTCTCTCATCATTTACTCACCCTCATGCCATCCCAGATGTGTATGACTTTCTTTTTTCTGCAGAACACAAAGATTTTTAGAAAAATAACTCTGCTCTATTGCTCTAAATCATTGAAGGTTCAGAAGCATATAAAGGCATAAAGTAACCCATATGACATCAGTGGTTATATCAGTATCTTCATAAGCGATTTGATGTGGGTGAGAAACAGATCAATATTTTATCCCTTTTTTACTATAAATCTAAACTTTCAAATTCTTCTTTTGTTTTTGGCATTTGCATCCTTTGTGCATATCACCACCTACTAGGCAGGGAGGAGAATTTATAATAAAAAGGAATTTCTTTTTATTGTTTTGCAGAAGACAGACATACACATCTGGGATGACATGAGGGTGAGAAAATGAGGATTTACATTTTTGAGTAAAGTAGCCCTTTAAACTTATTACTATAACCTCGACTAATTTAAACAGTTTTTCACTTTCCTTCAAAACTGAACTTTTTTTTTCCTAAAGTTAATACACAGTCATCTTTATATATATATATATATATATATATATATATATATATATAAAAATGTTATGTTACTTGCCTTTGACTTTTGATAAAATGTTCTATAGGCAAATAAATCAACAAGAAACATATGACCCAAGGTTAAACAATCAATATAAGTTAATTAACAAAAAAGCATATCAATAAATTACACTGATGATCAAATCTAATTACAAGAGTACAAAGATCCATCTTGGATCTTGGAAAAAAATTTGCATATGGTAATGAGAATTTTCTTGGGGAAATGTGCATAATTTTCATGAAAATATCACAATGCCAAAAATCTAAATGGTCCTAAAATAGGTTTCTTTTTCTTTATCCATAATATAATTTAGTTTCTTCTTTTAATGTTGGGATAATATTTTTTTGTGTGTGTGTTTGAGATTGACCCAAATGATGATTTGCAAAACATGCCAATGATACAACACTCCACAGTCATTATAACAATTCTATATACAAAGTCAACAATAACTGTGAAACATGTAAAGACCACACACAAAAAGCCATTTAGTCCATATAAACAAAGCTGACTATTTCACCAAGTAGGCATCATATCTGGGAACCAAACGCGCCCCAAATGCTTGGATACCTCCCAGTGGATCTCGTCCAGGCTGTATTTGTGGTCTGGGATAAGCACCTCCTCCATGATAGACAGCTGAGAGAGGCGACGGCCGCACATCCTCACGAACTCCACGAAAGCGCTGCAGGAGACCTCGCATTCACCTAGTCCAATGGCCGACAGCTGCTGGCAGCGCTGGGCAATACGAATCAGCTCCTCATCCAATGGACGGAGACCATTGGCGCACACCACCAGCTCCACCAGTCGTGGGCAGTTCATGCCGACGCGGCCGAGCACCTCCTTACTGACAGATCGGCCGAAGTAGAGGTGCGTAACGGGAATCTCGTCACGGAAGAAGGGTCCAAATTCATCTTCGTACAGGAAGAAGTACATGACCAGGTTGAACTTGGGTGAATGGCGCACCATGGCATCCCAGCTGCTCTTCTTGATGGTGTGGAACAGCTGACCAGGGTTCTCGCTCACCACATCGATGCGGAGGTGCTCGAGGTGCACGTGTTTCTCTGAGGAAAGTGCCAGGAGGAGTTCATCACTCAGTAAGTGGTAGTTGAGAGCCAGTTCTCTCAGACCATGACACTGATCAGCTACACACAGAATACCTGAAACGACAGAAGAGTAATCTGAGACTACAAATATGGAGCTTTTTCCACAATCTCATTTGTTGGACCTCATGTCATGTATGCATCTGACAAATGACTATTTTAATAGAATAAAATTCATAGTTGAATGGCAACATAAAACAGCGTTTAATATTGATTTGTTACATTATTGAAAATCAATGGGTAACAATGAAATCAGGGAATGATTTGTTTTGTGTAACATTCTATTTTAAGTTTTTACAATCCTTTCTTCTATGAGAGCATTAAGAGAAACATTTTAATAGTGTCTTTGACACATTTTTCCTTTCTGAAGTTTAAATCAGAGTTGGTAAGTTTGATTCATTTTTGTGAACAAGTTCAAAGGGTGTTTCAGTGAATTGATTTAAAATTCTGTTTCAACTATTTGTTTGCCACACCCCCATCCATAAAAATGTTGTTTTATAAAATGTTTTAGTACAAATAGATGTAGGAAAATACTGCTGTTTATTACCATGTATTGTAATATTGGTGCATAAATATTCAGCATTCAAAACCATGGAAAATAGCACAAAAAGCTGAAATTTAAAATGACTTGATATAATGAGATATATATATATATATATATATAAAATGTGTTTTAGCTGTATCACCTAGCCATGGAACACAAGCGTACATCACACAATTACCACATCCATCTGAAAGAGTGACATACTGACATATACTGTGTGTGTGTGTGTATAATATATATATATATATATAAAGACCAAGAGTCATGACCAGACAGGATCATACTTTGCTATTTGGAGTAGATTTTTTTTTTATTTGGTAAACCCAGCTCACTCAGCGATACTCTGTAACAATTTCAAAATATCTGGATGAGATCTCTCTATTGATATCCTCTATTAGGGATGTCAAAAGTACCGGTCCTTTGAAACCAAGTTGATTCTAAAATAAAATAAAAAGATGTCACAATACCAGTGTTTCTGCAGTACCGAGCACCGACTCAATTCAATACACGCACACTGTCTGACAAACACAAGATGAATACTCACAGAAAAATTTGACATATTTGGGGAAAAAATTAATGCACAATTAATCTAATTAAAATCTTAAATCCTAGTGTGACTATTAAACTGCAAAAGGATGCAATTTAATTAAATAAATATACTGACTGCATGTGCTGCACGCTTTACAGTGAATGTGTGAATCCGCTCATATGCTAAAGTCACCCCATTAAGAGCATCACACGCTCTGCGTGATGTAATAGATGACAGAACAGAGCGCTTATTCACTGTGAAGCACGTAGTGCCTGCAGACTATATTTATATAATTAAATTGCAGCATTTTGCGCTTTAATAATCACACTGGGCCATTTAAACAACTGCTTATCCAGAGGTGTAAAGCTACTGTCAAAAACACAAACTGAAAATCCTTCATGTCAAAACAAAAACTTGATTCAACTTGCGAGAGAAGTATGTAAATACTGTATAGTAAAATGTAATATTCACTAAAATGTACATTAACAATAATTATGTTTAAGCAATATCTCACAAGTAGGGATGTTATTGATTAATCGATAATCGAATCACTGTCGTTAATAATTAGATTGATTAAGCTTATCAATTGTCTATTAATTTGTTACAGGATAAATGCGTTGATAAGGCTATCTATACAGTCATCCGCCACTAGAGGATGTGCGCACTGCATGTCACGTGTTGTCCGCATCACAGAAGAACCACAATCAGTGTTTGAGCATTTCTAAATAAATTAACATTATGTTCTGAACATACACCATGTTAATGTGTTAAAGTACTACATGACAACAAGCACTGTTGATCTGCTGATCTCCTCGTTTCATCCCAACCTACAATTAGGTCTGTGATCGCCAGGAAAGAGAAGGTCCATTCAGCTGACAACTCATCAGCACCAGAGGAACGGTGTTATGTAGGCTACTGTGTTTATGCAGCATGTTATGATTTGACTTAATTTGAAATAAAAAAAAAATAAGCCCAAAGGTCTGAAATACCCCACGATCCACAACGTGACATTTTAATTAACTCAAATTTGTATCTTGTATACAAGTTATTATTAACAGTAATTCATTCATTCAAAATTCACAAATTTATACTAAACAGCCTAAATGTATTGAAATACACCGACCTAAATATATTTGAAGAGGAAAATGCCAATACTTGCATTTATTTATTTTTTTCTCTTCTCCCCAATTTGGAATGCCCAATGCACTCCAAGTCCTCGTGGAGGCATAGTGGCTCGCCTCAATCCGGGTGGCTCACCACGCGGCTTGTTGAGCGCGTTACCGCGGAGACATAGCGCATGTGGAGGCTTCACGGCATCCACGCACAACTCGCCACGCACCCCACCGAGAGCGAGCCACATTATAGTGACCACGAGGAGGTTACACCATGTGACTCTACCCTCCCTAGCAACCGGGCTAATTTGGTTGCTTAGGAGACTTGGCTGGAGTCACTCAGCACGCCCTGGGATTCGAACTTGTGACTCTAGGGGGGTAGTCAGCGTATTTACTCGCTGAACTACCCAGGCCCCCCCAATACTTACATTTCTAAAGTGTATTAATTTAAATTATATTTAAACAGTAGGCTGCATGCACATATTATTTGAAATTTTACTGGTACTGGTACAGACTACTGAAATGTTGGCATCATGAAAACACTATCCTCTATAATCCTAAAAACACAACCTTTTACATGACAAAACATTCCAGCAGTGGTTCAGGAAGTTATACCTGCAGGAGAAACATGTGGACAGCTGCTCATCTTTAACAGCTTCAGTGTGTCACTATTATTTGCCACCAGAACCTTAAGTGAAGGATCATCCACTGGTGTGTCATCAATCTTCAGCGATGAAAGAGACTTGGAGTTGACAAACACCACCGTTAATGCAGAGATGAAGTGGGACTAAAGGGAGGAAGGATGAGGGAAGAGAAAAAGACGTGGTCAGGATACAAGACACTACATTGTTTCTAACACACAAGTCAACTTTAAAGTATATTTACATACCTTTGGTAACTCCATGAAGCTTGGTCGTGCTGTGGAGATGAGTCCAAGGGTCTTCAGTGAGCAGTTCACCAGCTGAGATAAGATATCGCACGCAGCCTCTGCTGATTCTGTACTGCTGTCCACCTGTATACGCACAAACATCCAGCATACTTTCAAGCAACTGCACCATTATATTTTAGGTTTTGTCAGTTGTCAGGATCACATGCAAAAGAATTGTAGCTCAAAATCTGATTGGATGAGTCACACTTGAAACAGTTTTAAAATAGCCAATATACAAAAATGTACTGAATTATGTATAATGCTTAAAGTCTACATATCTGCTAGAGACTCATTAACATTAATGGGGTCATATCATACATGTATTATCATTTTCTTCATTAGTCCACTTAAGTTATAACGCACCACACCCAGTCATAATTTGTTTTCATGACCATTTTCCACCCTCTCTCTGAATAAAACGGGTTGTGTTTTACTGTTGTGCCTTTAAGTTTTAGATATAAATGCACTCCTTGCATGTGAAATTAGCAACAGCGCTATATACACTGCCTCGCCAAAAAAAAAGAATTGCCGTTTTGATTTAAATAAGCATATACTTAAGAGCCTATGATTGACACAGCTTAGTCTTTTTATATTATCCAACACATCCAACCTCTTCCGCCATTACATTCCCTTGCACTGTATATAACTGATTTGTATTTAGATTGTGTATGTATGTGTGTGTCTATATATTGTCTATTGTGTATTCTATATATACTTTTTTCTTTTCAATATTTATTTATTTTTTATTCAATTTTTAATTATTTTTTAAAAGTCTTGTTGCTGTTTTGTATTGTTGTGTACTGGAAGCTCCTGTCACCAAGACAAATTCCTTGTATGTGTAAGCATACTTGGCAATAAAGCTGATTCTGATTCAGAGTGGGGGCCTGGGTAGCTCAGCAAGTAAAGATGCTGACTACCACACCTGTAGTCGCAAGTTTGTATCCAGAGCGTGCTGAGTGACTCCAGTCAGACTTCCTAAGAACCAATTGGCCCAGTTGCTAGGGTGGGTAGAGTCACGTTGGGTTATCCTCCTCGTGGTCGCTATAATGTGGTTCTCGCTCTCAGTGGGGCACGTGGTGAGTTGTGCATGGATGCCACTGAGAATAGCGTGAGCCTCGAAACGCGCTCAACAAGCCACGTGATAAGATGCGCAGATTGACGGTCCCAGACGCGGAGGCAACTGAGATTCGTCCTCCGCCAACCGGATTGAGGCGAGTCACTGCGCCACCATGAGGACTTAGAGCGCATTGGGAATTGGGCATTCCAAATTGGGGAGAAATAAAAAAATAAAAAGAGCCTATGATTGGATCATTATTGAAGTGATTAATATGTTTCAGCTGGCAACAATTCTTTTAACCCTAACTGATGCAGTGTGTAGCTTCTCATTTCTTAAACAACTGTGGTCGTGGAAAAGATGTTACTGTGTTTCAGAAGGGGCAAATTATTGGCCTGCATCAAGCAAAGAAAACAACTAAAGAGATTTGCTGAAATCACTGGAATTGGGTTAAGAACTGTCCAACGCATTATTAAAACCTGGAAGGATAGTGGTTAACCCTCAGCTTCGCAGAAGAAATGTGGTCGGAAAAACTCTTGAATGATCGTGATCGGAGACCACTAAAACGCTTGAAGTCAATCGAAAAAAATCGACAGTAGAACTCACGGCTATGTTTAATAGTGAACGTAAGAGCATTTCCACACACACAATGTGATGAGAACTTACAGGATTGGGAGTAAAAAGCTGTGTGACCACAAGAAAGCCACTTCAATTTGCATGGGAGCATAAAGATTGGAATGCGGAGCAATGGAAATGTCATGTGGTCTGATGAGTCCAGATTTACCCTATTCCAAAGCGATGGGCGCATCAGGGCATGAAGCGATGCACTCGTCATGCATAGTGCCACTGTACAAGCCACTGCAGGCAGTGTTATGCCGGATTCACACATACTCCGTGAGCAGGGCATGAGCGTGGCCTCTTTTCAAGGTTCATACAGCAACGGTGGGCAGTCACTTGCACTTGTTTATCAGAGTACTTGGTCTTGATTGGTTAATATATCAAAGCCCCTTTCAAAGCAAGTCAGTCCAATCTGTGGTCATCTTTGGAACGCTACAGCTATTTTCTTTGTAAATAAGCAGCATAAAAGTACACCTCCTATCTACTTGAATGTGGAAAGACTGAAATTTCCAAAACGGTTGGTCAAGATAATGATCAAAGAACATATTTAAAATCAGCAGTAAAATCTGACAACAATAGTCCCATAAATGGTGCTGCTTTACTTCAGATTACGTTAAAAAACACTTTTTTCAGGCTGGATCAGCTAACAAGCATTGTTATGCATTTGCAAAGGTGTTCTGATCGGTTTTAAGCATGTTGTTTCCTGATTTGATTCCTGATGATATGACCCCTTGAACAGAACATGTTGCTGTTGTTTAATGCCAAATAACACCCCTTAAACATAGTTAAATCACTATAAAACACAATTTTACACTTTAGAATAGCATTAAGGTCAGCTTGATTTATCAGTAATGGTTAAGGCAGTAGTTGGGAGCAGCACAATGCCCTTCAGTGACAAACGTCCTTGTGAGCCACTTACCTTGAAGCTGACATACTGTAAGTGATTGGAGTGACGCTTAATGATTTGCTTTATTAGATCAGGATGTGTGGCCTTCAGGTAAGAGCTGGCTGGTTGATTGAGTTCAAACTCAAAGCATCTCCATAGCTCCGGCATATGGAAGGCCTGGTTCCAGCCATGGCAAACCTGCGAGGCGAAGGCGCGGTCCAGGAGAGGCAGGTACTGAAAGATGTGAAGCAGGATCTCTTGGGGGAGTCGAGCCCAGTTGAACACCAGCTCTCCAGACTCTTCATCCGGCTGTTTGACTCTCTTGCAAGGCTCCATCAGTCCCTCACAGGAGGAGGTGCTGTCCTCCCCATCTCTGCTCAACCTCCTTTTCATTCTTGAGGGTAAAAGAGAGCTGTACAGTATGAGAAATTAAGTACAATCAGGCACAAACACATCATAGACCTGTTGTCAGAAGTCCATTTCTATGACTCTTGGATTCAGACTGATTCACTACTTAATCAATTAGACCGATTTTTAAACCACCGAAAAGAAACGACTCAAACGAACAGTTCACTCAGAAATCAAACATCACTATGGCTTGTGAGGTAATTTTCCTCTTTAGGTTTCTAAAGTCATTTGTGATTACTTGATATGGATTTTTAAAAATAATCTGATTCAGACTGATTCACTAATGAATCACTTAGAGCAGGGGTGTCCAAAAATTTTCGGTCAGGGGCCAAATGCGGAAAAAAATAAGGTGCCGCGGGCTGCATTGCTGTAATAATTTAAATAATGGCTAGAAGCTATTAGATTGCTAATATGCATAATCTTTATATTGTACGCTTAATATTATGCAAGTTTTAATCATTTTTTGTGCTCTATGGTATGCTTGTGTAGGCCCTACATGTAAATAAAGGATAGGGTATTTCAATCACAAAGAACTCTTATAATGGAACAGTGATGCATCTTATACAAAATATTATACATTTTTATCTTTTTGACATCCATTCAGTGGCACTGCAAAGCACATATAGAGCTGCTATAAGTGTTGGGTGTGACCCATCACAATAATCAGAATCAGATTACATTTAATCATTTTATGAAGTGATGCAAGAAATTACTCTTTATTTTTCAAGGAATTACTCTTTATAGCTCTACAGTTATAACTTCTGTTCTGTTGTTACTTGCGTTACAAATACGATTTTAATTTGATCAAAATGATTGAGCTTCATTTAATTTTGTAGATGTGCATGTGCAAGCTGAGTGCGCACATCAGGAACAGATGTGCATGTGTTTTAAGCGCTCTCTTCTTCAGTGTGGCCTCACTGAAATGGCGCTGGGAAGCCTGTGAATCATTTTTGTTTCAATGAAATATCAGAATGAACCAATTAATTACAGTATACTTCCCAGCAGTGCCCGAATTGATTCCAGTCTTATGGGGGGTGTTGTGCTTAACGGTATTTAGGGGCACAGTCGGAGTTCAGGTTGATACAACTGGTAATGTATCACAACAGAGCATGCATGCATTAAAAATTACTACAGAATTCATTAACAAAAGATTCTTCATACATGACAAAGGACATCTTCTCTGATAAACCTTTTTCAAATGATTATTTCTTAAATTAACCTTATCAGTCCTGACAGATCTCCTTAAGCCACTAATAAAACTAATAATATATTGATGACACTTTATACTTCCATTTGCCATTAACAAACATATACTGTAGGTAGGCCTAATTCTTAACCGATTAGTAGCTAGTTCATCAACATTTAATTCTTTCAAATCAAACTTTCAGGACATTCATTACTACATGAATGTATTTTCAGTTTTAACTGTCTATTAAGCGTTGTATAATGCAGGAATGCTTAATGAGTTATTCATGAAAGTTATTCAGTGTTAATGTATTTTATATTAAAACATAAACTACCAGAAAGAAGCAATTCTGCATCTGTATATGCTGTATTTTTTATTTTATTTTATTGTTTTTCTATGAAAATGAGCCAGACCAGCGGTTCCCAACCTTTTTACCTTGAAGCCCCTTCTACTTATATACTGTATGTCTATACATACAGCATATGCAAAGGTTATACAATGCACGTTCCCAAAAATCATTGTATCATAATCATAATTTTGCATTTCTCACATGGATGCGCGCTCTCTCTCACCTTGAGCTCTATAGGTTTGCTCGTGTGCGCGCGCGAGAGAGCACTATCATGGATAGCGGTGAGAAATGCAAAATTATGATTATAATACAATGACTTTTGGGAACGTGCATTGCCACGGATTTTGCATAACCGCGATAGACATGATACTTGATACATTTCTACTGGTCTACACATTGACGCAGACCCATGCAGCTGCTTGATTGTCTCGTTATAAAGCATCAACAAGGTATGCCGTTTTAAGAGGTTTTTACAGTGTTGCAGTGCGTGGTTATGATGTTATAGAATTTTCATACCTATTGAAGATCCAAGAAAAATAAACCCACATGCATTCTTCAGGAGCACCTGCATTAGAAGCAGAATACTGTGAATTTGGTGCATGTCATCCTCACGCTGTTGTGCAAAGACGCTGTTATTGGTAGAGTGACATTTCGTGATTTATTTTTTTATGTTTGAGATTTTGCTTATCACGTTGAGTTAGACGAGGACGCTGACATGCTGTTTACTGTTATTGCGCATATTATGGATTCGCACATTTTAATTTTACTCACTATATTTCTCAGAATCTTGCATGTGAGTGCAAGATTAAAAACAGAGTCTATTTTTGACTTCTTAAGGGGGGTCCCTAATGCCTTATGGGTGGTCCCCCTCCCCTCAATTGGAGCACTGCTTCCCAGTGCTACAGAGGACGTGCTGAACCAAGCAGCTGAGTATGATCGGTTCAGCAGCTCTACTCAGTTGTATGATGTGAGGTATCGGGACATTTTTACAAGAACAAGTACATATGAGTAAAGTATCTAACTTGATGTCAGTCCTTTAATAAATGCATCATTCTTCATTCTTGCAGTTCACCATTGGAAATAAGGAGTATTCCAAACTCCTGTTGAACTCTACCAGTGTACACACTAGCGGAGACGATGCGCTGTGAATAGCGACATCCAGTGCCCAGAATATGAATTTCAGATCATTTCTCATTAGCGGGCCTAATTCTGTTCTCTCACGGGCCGCATCGGAGCAGTCGGAGGGCCGCAGATGGCCCGTGGGCCGGACTTTGGACACCCCTGACTTAGAGCGATTTATAAACCGGTTTGACTGATTCACTGAAATGAAACGACTCACACGAACAATTCGCTCAGAAGTCAAACATCACTATGGTGTGTGAGGTAATTTAACTCTTTAGGTTTTTAAATGAATTTGTGATTACTTGATATAGATTGTGTTTATTATTGTTTTGATTCAGACCGATATATGAACAGGTTTGACTGATTTACATAACGCTCACAAATCAAATAGGCTTGAGCACTTTTTACTCTACATAAAGAGCTATATGTACATCAATGTACATCAGCCTAATTGTCATAACTTTTCCAGGCCTGGAAAAAAATTAAGAATTACATTAGATGACCAAATAGTGTCTTTGAACATGACACGAACGCTATATTATTATCAGAATGTAAGGTTAATATATACATGTTTACAATTTTCCATTAAAACATTTTTTAATGAAATTACAACCAAACATATTTCTGCTTAGCTCAACATGTGTTGGCAGCAAAATCAATTTAAATGAACCCACAGCGGTGTAGTTTTGAACTTAGATTGACCTGCAATCATTGATCTCAATGAGTATGAGTTGAACTGACATGATGAAAGATACTATTCATGGAGAAAAACATGCCCGGCCGAATAAAGACACTGCACACATGCAGCTACTCATAGAGACAGTGATTTAGTTAGATTAAGCCAACAGTAGACATGCTGCTGCTGCTGCAAATCCCCAAATTACCTGTGTTGCGTGTAACGATCTCAGTTCGCTCGCAAACAGTGAAAAACAAACACAATCCTGCTTATTCGTCCGAATGTCAGACCGGACCCGAACCTGAAAACATCAGACCGGATGAGAGCAGACGCACTGGAAGCAGATGAGCGCAAATTTCCTCAGCAATATCTTGTTTTCTTGGGAGTCTGTGTGCGTAGCTCTTGTTTGTTGCGGGTTGACCTAATTCTGCTGTGCCGCGGGAGATTTCCAGCGTCCCCGCCTTCCCCCTACCCAGAGCTGAAATGGCGATGTTGTTGTTTTAGAGACGACGAGCATGAGCAGTAATGGGTTGCTGAGAACTGTTGCCACTAGACATACAGTATTCTTCCTGCAGGGGGCGCTCGGCGGCTCAGAAACTTACATCACCAGCATTCAAATATCAGCATGTTTTTCTTACTAGAGACATTTATACAATATGAAGTATACGCGTTTTAATCGTTTATTTCAAAAAATATGGTATGTGACCAACAAATGGAAATACGTTCAAGAAATCAAAAAAAAAAAAAAAAAAAAAAAAAAGGGATTACATAAATGCCCTATCCAGTCATCACGAACGACTGTGATTGGCCCAATCTGAACTGCGCGGAGAAAAGTAGACTTATCACATGACGTACTTCACCAACAGTTTGGAGCCCGGACATTAATTTACAGTAGCCACAGAAATTAAAGTATACAATGAAGAGTTTTATTTTTCTATTATTATTTAGACAGTCGGTCACTAAGCTTCATGCTAATTCCCATTCTATCAATTTTATTTCTACGTTCCTGTGCCACATCAGGCCATATTCAACTCTAACAGTACTAATGTACTCTGTCACCTCTTCCATTGAGTTGCAATGTTCAAACAACTATATCACTTTAATATTTTATTTTTTTAGCTGAAATGTTCCAAGAATGGAGGAAAGAAAACACAACACTCTTTTTGTAATGTACCTTGCTGAACAGAGAACCCGGTTTATTACCATTCAACTCCATCCACAGATAATAATACAAAGCAGATTCATAAGTTGCAGTATTTTGTCTTTTACAGCAACTGTTTATCACACCTCAAACACTCCTATATGCCTCCAAAATGACCACTAATTATTCACAATTTCTAATATTTACTTTTGTTTTGCCTCACTGCTCCTTTGGTTTGGTGTGAAGACTGGCCCCAATCAGTCGTGTTCTTACAATACAAACGCAGAACATATACTCACCTTTTGTTTTTAAAATGACAGAAAAGGGTTTACACCACGTCATTGAGACAAAAGGCAGACACTGCAGACATTAAGCCCCTCTATAACATTCTGACTACAGAAATGATATTTTACTTGCCGGGGGGAAACAACAGCGTGTGTATCACTGTATAAAAATGTACAGTGTCTTTATTGACATACATTCCATGTTTACATCTGCGAGGAGGCACACCCAGTATTGCACTTCATTAAAAGTTCTGGCTCAAAACATAACCCAGAATATCAAACGAAACTGAAGTGTAGAGCAGCAACATTGGAATACACATATGAAGGGTTACTGTCATTATGTACAAGAGTAGATAAATCGTACACTATTTTCCTCCCAGTGTAACATTCGAAAGTCTTCTTATATCATTTTAATATTTAATCCCATCAAACCATGATGCACTCTAAAGAGAAGGAATACTGTACAGAATTAAAAAAAAAAAAAAAAGTCAGTTTACATACAACAATATAATCTTAATTTTGTTTTCAAGAAGCTGAAATCATGGCCCGTGTTTTGTCTTTTTTTCACGGTGGCCATAAGCAGTCTTGGATTCGGTTCAAAACTCCTCCATTCATTGTTATACTTCAGTGGTCAGGAGGTGTGCAATGTTTATGGGAGCCGCAGGGTTACAACGGCTGCATGCAAACACGTCACAAAGGTTTTTCTGTTCTTTTGTTTTTTTTTTTTCATTCTTCAGGGTCTAAAGAGAGGGGACGCACCCTGGAGCACGCTGGCCAGTCACAGCCCCTTCAGAATCGGACATCCGGTGTCAGCCGCCACACTCGGGTGAATATATATTTATATATAGAGAGAGATATATCAACACAGGATGCTGGCGTTTAGAAGGTATGGGCATTTCTACACACACCGCAGCCCAGAGCAAACTCCTCTCCGGTGGGAGGATGAACCACATGCAGGGGACACTCACTTCCTTCTAGTTGTTTTCCTTTTGGTCCTATGTGAAAGGAAGAAACAAAAACATGTCTTTAATGTCTTGCTTTTTTTTTTTTGGTTAAAAAGTTTGTAAAATAATTGAAAATAGCTTGTAACTAAAAAAAAAAAAATAATTCAGTGGAAAATAAAACCAAGTGGTTGGAAGATTTTATTTAAGCATTTAAAAAAGGGATGAAGCATTAAGTTTACCGGCTGGACAATGAGGCAGCTCTTCTTTTGGGACACTGGTCATCCTCTGGAAATCATCATGACATGCATTGCAGAAATGTGTGGTCCCAAAGCAGAAGAAGACAGCCACGGAGCAACAGTAACGGCATTTATACTCCAGGAAATCTGTCCCATGTTTAGAGCACATCTGCAACAAAAATACAATATAAACAAACTCATTCAAAACAAGTGTTTTCTTTTTGCTATAATTTCACAGTACAAATACTAAGAGGATTAATCTCACAAAAAACATTTCCAGGTCACATTTCATCAAATTTTTATATATAGATATATATACAACATGGCACTGATCACAGCAGAGTTTTTCTTTGGGAGAAACTCCAACAAAACTACATCTGGTAAGAAACCTAATTAAGTTTTTACATTGAAACGTGTATGAGTCAAAAGATCAGTCTCTAGTTTCATCCAGTATGCCATTTTTTACATTTGAGTGATTTATCGCAGAACGCCACGCTGCTAAACACAATATACACCAATGTGCACTTTAGTGCATTTTTTCCTTAGAAATCCCATATTTACAGTGCATTATCACATTGAGAATCAATGGGCTCATCCAATAGCTGAAAAATGTTGCTTTCAGAGGCTTTATATTGAGTTAAGATGAAAATAAGGTGCATTTCGAACTCCAGCACACTGGAGGTTAAGTCTCACTAAATAGGGAGCAAGGAGAGCATCCTATAGCTCTCTATGCAGCATTCAATCCTAAAATGTCTCTAAAACATACTCTAGTTCCACTGACCTGTGCTCTGGACACATCCGAGCATCCTCCACAGATGAGCTCACTGGGATCATAATCATCACCTTGTCCTGCTTCAGCATCACAGCGCGCTTCACCCCCAAAATATGCCTGGAAGAGTTAGAGGTTATCACTGGTATCACTAGAATGCAACAGCTGGAGAAATGGCTTCCTTACGGAAAATTGTCAATCTGAACTGATTATATTCTGCATTGTTTCCTATTAAAAAGATTAATACTTTCCCATTTTATTTTTTAAATCTGGTCACGATATTCTTGCTTGCATTAAAAAAGAGAATGTCAAATGGCTTTGGAACAACATGATGGTGAGTAAATGACTGAATTTTCATTTTCTGTACACTAATATGAACTATTCCTTTATAAATGCATTACAATCTGGAAGAGGTATGCAAACCACGCAGAAAACATGAAGATCGAACCTTCTTGCACTTGTAGCACACATAGTATGCATATCTGTTCATGGCAAATGCAGCTGGGTCATTGTAGAATCGAGCTCCAGGCATTGTGATGGCTTCACTCTTGTGTAGTCCTTCATACTCCAGCCTCATTAAAGCCTTTCTCCTCACATCCTCATACAGCTCTTTGATGGGGTCCAGCAAGTCTTTCAGTACAGAGTGGTTTATTTTGTTCTAAAAAAGAAAAACAAAACAGAAAAGACAAGTATATTTTAAATGGCATGTCCAGTGTTGGATATTATGAGCAGCATCTAGTTACAAAGTTTTTATTTTAGAAAATATCCTGGTCATATTTAACCCCAAATAAAAAAAAGTAAAGTGTAACTTAAAGAATGAAAACGTGCACGTGTGATCTCAAGTGTAGATTAGATGGCGTGTTGCAGTCTCCGTTTAAGGCCCCGATATACTTCCTGTGAAGTTCTAGAAAGAGCTATCAATCTGTCAGTCATTTCTATGTCCGGGTCAGGTGAGGTTTCCCATGCTGAGTAAAATTAAGTCGCAGGCTCCACTCCTGGTGGTGCCCTTCTGTCAATTCCTTTAAGTTTCAGCTTTGCAATCATACTCCCCACAGAAGCCAAATGCTGATGGGTTCCCGCACGCTGCCCGATCATCTTCGAACCTCTGACTTTCGTTCTTAATTAATGAAAACATTCTTCGCTAATGCTTTCGCCTTCGTCTGTCCTGCGCCGATTCAAGAATTTCAACTCTAGAGTCACAACACGAATGCCCCCGGCCATCCCTCTTAATCATGGCCCAGTTTTGGAAACCCATAAAATATAACCGGAGTCCTATTGTATTATACCTAGCTGCGGTATTCAGGCGGGCTGCCGCCTGCTTTGAACACTTGAACACATTCAATTTGTAAGTTTTAAAGGTAAACGCTCCGGGCCCCAAGAGACCAGACACCTAGCTATGGGCATCTGGGGGAACCTTGTGGCAGGGTCCAGGACAGGCGGTGGCTCGCCTCGCGGTGGACCGCCAGCCCACTCCCGAGATCCAACTACGAGCTTTCTAACTGCAGCAACTTTAATAAACGCTAAAGTTAAGTCATTATTCACTTCCCCTCAAATCTGGTGCTTTATGTCCTTTTGAAGCTCGATAGTAAAAATCACAATCTACTTTAATTTAATGGAAAATGGCAGCTTGGACATTTAGCAAAATATTTCCTTTTAGGCTAAACAAAAGAAAAACATTTGAGCTACAAGGAATGACAAAAGGGTGTTGTAAATGAAAACAGAATTGTAATTTTTGGGTAAACTATTCCTTTAACTCTTCTCAAGCGAGATTACCTTGCAAATAGCGCAAGACATAAAGCCGAAGGTTATCCTGGGCCCAAGCCAACGGTTCTCTAGAACCCTTCGTGTGCACTGGAGATGGAACACGTGACTGCAGTCCATCTGAAAACATGGAAGAACAGATACGTTTTACAGACTGATCTCTTATACGTCACTCTTTTTGCAAAACATGCAGTGAAATAACTCTTGTACCTGGATTGCTGGGGCAGCAGAGAGAGCCTCAGTGAAGCAGATCATGCACATATCATCAGCGTCCTGTTTCAGACACGCTGTGGTTTTGTCACAGCCATGCAGGCAGGGAAGACACAACTCTTCATTTTTGACCCCACCACACGGATGACCACATGGATGAGTCTTGCTGCAGGCCAGCTTTGCATACTCCTACACACAAGATGTAAAATGTAATGATATGTTATGTCTGAAATCTGTTGAACATTTAGTCGTAAAATAAAAAGTAAATTATTCTGACATGATGCATGAAAAATGCAACATGCGAGTTTATACCTGACAGTCTTGGTCTGAACACACACTTCCTACAGCTGACAGCTCTGTGCCATTTCTGGTGCCACAGAAGCGGCACACGTCCGAACTGCTGGATGCTGGTTTACCTGGGGGACAGTAAGATGATGCCATGTGAGTTATAACTAGTGGTCACTAGTCACAAAATCACCAACTTAAATTCTGCACTGTTACTTTGTTTTAAAAAAAAAAAAAAAAAAAAATTGGTATTATGTCTGTCAGAGCAGTAGCCTAGCGGTTAGCACAGAAATGTGTCAGAACTGCTCAGAAATTATTAAATTTTGGCTGACAATTGTCACAAATAATTGCTATTAATGATAACTGCCTATTGATATATTTATATAAATTACTGTTGTCATGAATACTAAAATACTGTACTACAGCAATACATTTCTCTCGTAAATCTTCACTTTCAAATGTAATATTACTGCAGTCCAAAATATGTTTGCTATTACGTCAATTTTAAGGCTTTAATACTTCACGTGGTTCTCTTTTAAATCCACAGTACGTATTATGTAAAGCACTGCAAAGGAAAAATGCTGGATATGCCTCATTAAAATGCACATTACATGGTAATTCTGTATTTATTCATCTATATATATCAAAATCTACCGTGATGGTAGACAATTTAGAGCTTTAATTTCAAACGTATCCTAACATGTATCCGTAAATGTATCAATTTATAGCACGTAGTAAGTGTTTCAGACTGATTCTTGTGTTATAATCTTATGCATTACCAACAGATAATTTTGTATCTGTTTTGATTTCATAGGTAAAAGACATAATTGTTATAATTGAGAATTAATGTAAATTCAATTCTGTTTCCATTTAAGTTTTTGACATAGATGACACGCTGTGCTTTTTATCTGGTTTGAAAAAATGCCCCTATAAAAAGTAATTCCACTATCTGTAAAAATGTTTTTAAAAGTAAAACAAGGAAATGTCACCTGTGTGCTCACGGAACTCCACCATGGCCTTCATGGTCTTGGAGTCAGCCAATGCCATGAGCCAAAAGAGTTTGGTTCTGCCACAGCCTTCATGTAGGTCTACCTTAATGGCCTCCTCCTCCTCCTTAAACACCTGCATATGAATGAAATGTGTTAAGAACCATCATAGATCCCCATGACATTGTTAGATCTGTGTGTGTGTGTGTGTGTGTGTTTAGATTGACCTGTCTCTGGTGGGTACGGGTGCGCCGGTGCAGATGCAGGAAGCGGTCACAGTCAGTGCACAGGTTTCCACATGCATTACACAGAATTATGGCTGCCGTCTCCCCGTCATCATGGTTATCACACATGGGCTGTGAATAAACGTCAGGGTAAAGGTGAGGAACCCATTGTCAGAAGAGTGACTGTAATGTACTGTTATATTAACTGTGCCCAAGGGGCATATTAGAGCCAGTGTGCTGTACCATCTGCTTCTGCTGCCCGTCTTTGCCCATCCAACGCCCTGAGGATAATCGGTCCACGTGGTCTTGATCCAGCACACACAGCGAGGCCAGTGCCAGCCACATCTGAAAAGAGGAAAGGCAACAACCTTACATTAGTGTTTTACTGTTTCTTACCACGTTAGTGTTGCATAAATCTGCAGAAATTTTGTTCCACATTGCAGCTTATTCTGGCCAATAACGTTCCAACTACACATTGTAATCATAAGCCTTAAGAATGCCTAAACTCATAAATTATAAGTTTGCAACTGATTTAAGAGTCTTTCACTAAATGAAATTAGTTGGAGAAAGTATTTTAGGCCATATCCACACCAATACGTTGTCGGTTGAAAACACAATTTTCAGTTTCTTAACATCATCGTTTTCCAAAGTATACCGTCTTTTAGGGAGGTCCCAATACCATTTTTGTGAGAACGAGTAGGAGTACCCATTCTTCCTTTTTGGTACTCGCCAATACTGTGTCCGACACCTGTTTTGTTTTTGTTTTGTTTTATTTGTCTTATTTTTTCTGAACTTCATATCAACGGTTTATTTAAATGTTAGCATCAAAATGTTTCAATAAATGAATTCATTAAAACTTTAATCAAATTAAAATATAACAATTAATTTACATAATATTGCATTATTTTTATCAAATGAAGTGCTTTTATACAGAACCTCACAGCACAATCCAAATTACAGTTCTCACAATTCAAAATACAGAGTTATTTTTGTCAAATAAAGTACTGCAAAACAAAGCATCACAGATGTGAGATACTGCTTAAATATAATACAATTACTATTGATTTATTATTATTACTCTTCTTATTATTAGTAGTAGTAGTACAGTG
This sequence comes from Myxocyprinus asiaticus, assembly GCF_019703515.2. Taxonomy (NCBI): domain Eukaryota; kingdom Metazoa; phylum Chordata; class Actinopteri; order Cypriniformes; family Catostomidae; genus Myxocyprinus; species Myxocyprinus asiaticus. The sequence goes on from NC_059353.1 coordinate 9,701,861, forward strand.
ATTATTACATAACTATGTACAGTAGTGATATACACTATATTGCCAAAAGTATTCGCTCATCTGCCTTTAGACGCATATGAACTTAAGTGACATCCCATTCTTAATCCATAGGGTTTAATATGACGTCGGTCCACCCTTTGCACTATAACAGCTTCAACTCTTCTGGGAAGGCTTTCCACAAGGTTTAGGAGTGTGTTTATGGGGATTTTTGACCATTCTTCCAGAAGCGCATTTGTGAGGTCATACACTAATGTTGGACGAGAAGGTCTGGCTCGCAGTCTTCACTCTAATTCATCCCAAAGGTGCTCTATCGGGTTGAGGTCAGGACTCTGTGCAGGCCAGTCAAGTTCTTCCACACCAAACTCGCTCATCCATGTCTTTATGGACCTTGCTTTGTGCACTGGTGCGCAGTCATGTTGGAACAGGAAGGGGCCATCCCCAAACTGTTCCCACAAAGTTGGGAGCATGGAATTGTCCAAAATCTCTTGGTATGCTGAAGCATTCAGAGTTCCTTTCACTGGAACTAAGGGGCCAAGCCCAGCTCCTGAAAAACAACCCCACACCATAATCCCTCCTCCACCAAACTTCACAGTTGGCAAAATGCAGTCAGACAAGCACCGTTCTCCTGGCAACCGCCAAACCCAGACTCGTCCATCAGATTGCCAGATGGAGAAGCGTGATTCCTCACTCCAGAGAACGCGTCTCCACTGCTCTAGAATCCAGTGGCGGCGTGCTTTGCACCACTGCATCCAACGCTTTGCATTGCACTTGGTGATGTATGGCTTGGATGCAGCTGCTCGGCCATGGAAACCCATTCCATGAAGCTCTCTATGCACTGTTCTTGAGCTAATCTGAAGGCCACATGAACTTCGGAGGTCTGTAGCGATTGACTCTGCAGAAAGTTGGCGACCTCTGCGCACTATGCGCCTCAGCATCCGCTGACCCCGCTCTGTCATTTTACGTGGCCTAACACTTCGTGGCTGAGTTGCTGTCATTCCCAATCGCTTCCACTTTGTTATAATACCACTGACAGTTGACTGTGGAATATTTAGTAGCGAGGAAATTTCACGACTGGACTTGTTGCACAGGTGGCATCCTATCACAGTACCACGCTGGAATTCACTGAGCTCCTGAGAGCGGCCCATTCTTTCACAAATGTTTGTAGAAGCAGTCTGCATGCCTAGGTGCTTCACTTTATACACCTGTGGCCATGGAAGTGATTGGAACACCTGAATTCAATTATTTGGATGGGTGAGCGAATACTTTTGGCAATATAGTGTATTTCTATCATACTTTTTTCCATTTAAATTTAGCTTTTATTTTGAAGTGTTTCTGGGTTGATATGATGGTCAATCCAGAAAAGCTGGTTGCTACGTGACTCAGAGTGATTATTAAACTGCAAAAGGCTGCAATTTCATTAAATACATATATAGTCTGTATGTGCCACGCGCTATAACGTGATCACTCTGTTCACTGTCGTCTGCTACAAACAGAGCGTGCGATGCTCATAATGGTGTTTTCCGTGTATGAGCCAAGGAGGAGCTTTAAAAGTTACGTGCAGCCGGTGTCTGCACAACACTGTCTCCTCTCCACACATTCACAAGGGTTAACATTTGAGCACAGCTCATGCGAACTATATATTTATCTCATTAAATCGCAGCATAACGTGATATTAATTTGTGCGCTGAATGTTTACGTAATGAAATTCGTAAGTCAGATGGTATCGGTTTTTGGTATTGAAGCATTTTTACAAGCATGAGTACAAGTACATGAGTGCGGTAATGGATTTGATTCCGATACCAGTATCGGAATTGGGACATCCCTTCCATCTTTGGCTGAAAATCTCAGCTTTTGGTGTGGATAAGAGGCATAAATTAATGCGTTTTCAACCGAAAACATATTAGTGTGGATGTGGCCTTAGTACGGTGTTCCATCTGCATTGCAAGAAGAATGCAGACCTTCACGGACAATCAATCAGTTCCAGTATTTTCTATAAAAAAATATCATAAATAAATGGATGACTGAATGAATGAATAAATAAAATATAAAATATTTAATAAGAATGGAATAAGAACCGTTTTTTGCTTCCCAAGTTATAGTTAAGGTTTGCCATAACTTTGGCAAATCCAGAGGCTACATCGTCCCTGGAAGCACTTATCGTTGTATCCTTTGAACTTGTAAACAAAAGCTCTGAGTCATACCCGAGTGGTGGCAATGCAGCGCACTGGAGAACGGTGCTCCTCTTCCATCTTAGTGAGGGCAATGATGGTCTCAGCTATTGCATTTTTAGTCACCCTGGACCAGGCATCAGAGAGATGCCCCTGGAGTACAAACACAATGTAAATGATGGATTAACTTCAGATGATAACATTATGGAGTGCAAGACTACCTGTATACATTTGATCATTTATACTTGTGCAGTTGAACAGTATATCTGCTGGATATGGTTAAGATGAAGATTGGGATTCAGGATTAGATGAGCCATTATTACTCACAGCAGCCATGTCTTTGACTAGTTTAATGATGATCTCAGCGATCTGTGGCGGCATGGAGCCCTTCATCCACCAGTGACTCTCTCCACGTCGTATGTAGCTACACAAACACAGATATAGTAAAAAATAAAAAGTTTACAAATAAAAACTTAACTGTTTTATTATTCTCTCTTAACTGAGAAAGGCTTTTTAAAATGTAATTCATTAGCCTCTCAACTGTTGGCCCATTGTAAAGGCTATGCCTAGCAACCAAGATTAACACTTGGCAAGTGCCAAATGGAAGTAAAAATTGGCTTCGGCGAAGAAATAAAACTATTTTCAACATAAAAGCAGCTTTATGAGGAAACGCAACATATACATGGATTTAAATCGAATTGTGAAACACAATAGTCTGACCATCATTGATGTAAGTGCGCGATTCAAATCCAAGATATACAGACTGCAACTTGCATATCTTCTATCAACATTTACCTCAGTGGGAAATGTAAATGTAACACTGACCTTGAGTTAAAGATCATGGGCAAGGTGACTGTAGTGACTCCTTTGCCTGCAGCCATACCAGCTGTGCCCACTATAGTGGTGCCCTTAGCTTTGAGCTGCACTGTGAGGGCCTTGCCGATGCAGCCCAGGAACATATCTAAAATGCCCAGTTTGGTCCAGTCACCCTTCTCAGTAGAGTGAATGATGTCACTGATGTCTGCTGGTGGCAAGGCCTTCACCCCGATGACACTGGCCAAGCGCATGGGTGTGACCTCAGGAAGAACGCGCCTGAGCAATGATGTTACCTGCGTGGCAAGAACAATCAATAGTTAAAGACACAATTTTCCATACATTTTTGCTGTAACAAATGCATAGCTTTGAGAAGTTTGATTCATTTTAGCAAATCGGTTTTAGTACAATGATTAATATGAAAAACAAATGAATCAAATTTGGACTATTTGTTTCATCGAAACGGTTCAAACTGATTCATTTAATTCAAAATTTTATTTTGTTTCAGTTTTGCAGTACAATTAAGCAATAAGCCACTAGAGGCCGTGCGTTACTGCCATTTCAAAACTTTGCTGTTTGTTTGAGCAGCCCGACCCAGCAACATTGGCTCAACCAATGGCACGAGTTTGGGGTGGGACTATCTGTTTGTTTTCCTCGCAGTCGGGCGATTTACAAATGCTTTGAGAGTTGGTTTCACTGAAGAGAGACGGTTCAAAAGAATGTTTTGTTGGCAACGTGAGAAACACAAACCTGTCTCTGGACACGCGGTGAGGCAGTGTGAAGCAAGGAGAACAGGTCCTGTAACAGGGTGAGTTGCTGGGCAAGATACTGCCTGCCAACGTTAGATCCGCTCAAGGCCAGCACCATTGATAACAGCTCAAAGCAGTATGCATCAGAGGAGGCATCATCATCACTGGGCTGAGAGTTTGCATTCTCCTTGCTGGAGATGGCATGCTCCCATTCCTCCCGCACACGTGTGGCCTCCATGCGGATGGCCTGGACGATATGGGCACATACCTGTGGAGGCAAACAGTCAGAAGGATGTGGAATAACTTCCATTTCACAGAAATTTGTCTGGTAACTCAGAGGAAAAGGATCTACCTTGATGTCCATTGTCAACAAATGTAGCATCCTAACTTAACTAGAACCTCACAAGTGACCAATTTGTGCATCATACAAATAGTGCTCATAAATAGTGCCCAGGAGAATCAACTCACAATTGACAACACGATACTCTAATAACCACATAAAATACAAACACAAATACTGGGTAAAACACTCCATTTATAATTAGACTGAAATTTTGTAATCCATATTTTTTCACTCACTTTATCCACCATCTCGGATGGATTGTTTTACTGGCCTCTTAGCAATTATGTCATTGCCTTAGAATATGGCCTGAAAAAGGTATCCTAGAAGGCAGCATAATTGAGCACCCTACTTCTTAGAACAGCCTTTGCATAAGTAGCAAACCTGTGATCCCTTAAAATACTGCCCACATAAGGAAGCACACTAGGTTCTGGAAAAGAGCCATAGAGAACACCGTAGTTTTGGTTTTGTTACCTGTTTCTGAAGGTTGGTAAGCTTGCTCCTGCTAAATATAATGCCAACCATATGCTCCTTCAAGTCTGCATCAGATGGAGCCTGAAGACAAAACATTTGTAAAACAATTAAACAACCTAATCTTGTGCTTTAACACTTGATAGACCATTTGGGAATGGATGCAGTAAGCCACCAAACACTGTAGATGCTGTTACTGACCTTGTCTTCTCCTTCAGGTGACGAGAGCAGGTTCTTCTCCTCTTGTTCTGGTGTTGGTTCTGCGTCCCCACAAATTAGTTTTCCAAATACCTACACAAATACAAAAAGACTATTATAAAATTTGCAGTCCCTCAAAAAATACTTTGAATTGAGTTTTTAAAGGTGCTTTGACACTAGAGCTTTTGTTTTTTAGACATCAGATTTTGATTAATTTGGTTGGTGTGAAAGTGGTCTTCCGAACTCTGGTGCAAACCAGTGAAACAGATTTGGCTTGAAAAGGTAGTCTTAAATGAGTCTCCTGTGACCACTTGTGACTGAATTTTGCAGGTCTAATTTCATGACTACATACAGTACACTTACTAAGTCACTGTTACACAACAACAACACCACCCAAAAGCATGGCACACTATTCACACTGAATTTGAGTCCCATCACAAACGTTACAATTCAAGTTGAATGCTCATTGTTATAGTTGATTGGTAGTATTAATAGAACTTTGGATGTTCATGCTTCACTTGTCAGGCAACCAGAGATGTTCCACTGAGCACAACGTTTAGGATCCCGTGTAATCTGTGCTATCCACTTGTGATTGGATCATCTGAGAAGTATGTTAACACAAGGTGCAAACGGGATCACTGGTATAATGTGAAAAAAAACAACCAAAAAAAAAAAACCTGGACTAGGGTGAGGGGGTGGAATCAAACTCTGTTTTAAAACAACCTTAGTGACCTGATTAAGAGTGGTTTTCAGTCAGTTTCGACTCACCTGTGATGTAATAAGGCGGAACACACGTAGTGTCTCAGTCTCACAGTTCTTCTGCTGGGTGACACTGGATGATATCTGCCCAGCAATCTTAATGCTTTCACCCTCCTTCCAGCCAAGCACTTTCACCTGCCGTACCCGGAGTGTGTTCTCAGGACCCTTCAGCTCGATCTTGATCACATGGTGGTCTCCTCCTGGCAGCTCACTGGTTATCCAGCCCATGTGCCTCGAGTCCAAGTCAATCTAACACAACAAAAAGTCCATTGAGTGAAAAATTAGCCTGGAGGGATCCTGATGCATGTCTTGTGATCTATATCTCCATGCATACATGCTTTGTTTATTATTTGGTTGCTGCCTCATGACTAGGAGTTTACAGCATTGGTCAACTCTTTGACCACAAAATTAGATCAACATGCAGAAATATAGACTAAAAGTCTTACCTGTTTAATCCTGCAGAGATCTTCCACAGCCTTGCCACACAGGAACGTCATTGACGTCACTTTATTCTGACAGAACAGAGAGCACAGGTTATGTAAATCATTGGCTGTTTACTGCTACATACATTAATATGGGAAAATCACCCAAATCAATTAAAGGTAGAAGGGAAAGTTGGATGAAAGAAGGATGGTGCTGTCAAGCCAGCATGATGCATGTAGAGCATTCATTAATTTGAAGCCTGAGATTGGTAAACTCACTCCAATGTCACGGGAGTTGTCTACATGGACAGATACATAGGATGCATTGACGCCTTTGACACAGCTGATGGTGATGCTCTTAGTTTTGTTCTTATCTTCATCTCCAGACTCCCAGAATGTCTCAGTGGAGCTGTCAGTCAGACTGCCGATCATGGCTGGTCGGCTGGATGTTTTAATGTCCACCACACTAGTCAGATCTTTCAGACAGGTCACCACACACAGTTCCTGCGATAGAGAAGAGCCAAGTTAATGTGTGCAGCAAGACAGCAAGTCTATGCTTTCAATCAACACAGATGATGTAGATCCTACCTGACTGATTGGTTCATAGCCTGATTGTACACTGATGTTAAAGCTCTCCTCACTGTCCCCATCATCTGATTTGGACAGGATATTGTTGATGTGGTGGAACACGTTACTCTGGTGCAGGAACTGATGATCTGACTGTTTGAATTTGAGGCTCCAACACCTGGTGTCAGAGAAAAAAAAGAGAATTCAACCTCAGTACTCAAGGAGTTACCATTACACTGATGCCTGCTAGAGCGGCCCTTGCAGCAACACTGAGAATACAATGTGAACATATGTTGTATTATATGTTTTGAATTGCGTTCTGACATATTTCGGAATGCAACAATGCACAAAATAAAGCTTGCATAGCTAAAAGCATTTGTGTTCACATTCTTGTGTAGGTTATGTTTTGGGCCATAGGGTTAGGGGTTTGTCCATATACCCCAAGTATGAGCAATAGTTATAGTGATGCTTAAAGCCTACAGTCACAATTAAGTAAGATAGTATAATAGATTCGTGCTGGTGGAGCTCTGTGCGTAGGTTCAAGATACCTAAGAGCCATTTGTTGGAGTGAGCTTCCACTGGGTAGAGACATCATGAGGTCAGAGATGGTCTGGAGCAGACGGTGAAAGGTGTGGGGCAATGGGTGAGCCGCCTCACCTGCGATGAGAATGTCAGAGAGAGGGTGCTCGCAGACACCCAAATCCTTCTCCTGCAAGACAGAAGAAAACTCCCTGTGTCAGAAACCATCTCAAGTGAACAGTGACTTGTTAATAATCCATCTGCATTGTTATAGTCAGGTCACACCTGCTCAAGGTTCTCCTTGTTTCCTTTGTTCTCCTCATCCTCCTCCTCTTCCATCTCAAAGGGAGATGGGGTCAGAGATGCCACAAAGTGCCACAGGATATCATGGAGGGAGGTGGTCTGAGTCACATTGCACAGCAGCCAGTTAAAGGCCTGAGAAGGAAACGCAGAACAAAAGGTTTGCTAATTCTACAATTTTTGGTAAATTACCACACCTTTTGATCAATTAACTTCCTTGAGTTAATGAGTATGCAGTCACAAAGAGCAATTTATAGCTGATGAAAAATTAACTAACAGTAGTAACTAGAAAAATTTGCTATTCACTAAAGAGTTTTCCATAACATTTTAAGACTTTATAAATTTCCATGTATACAAGACCTGGAAACCAAACTTTTTTAAAATTTCCTGATATTTCCAGGTTTTGCATAAGCAGGGGAACCCCCTTAATTCATTTTAAAGGTGACATGTGTAATTGTTGTGCCACTAGCGGCACCAATTGGAATTGCAAAAATAATCATTTACAAACAGGTTTCCCGAACACTACCCCATCCGCCATTGGTCGGGAAAAAACAGATAGTCCCGCCCCAAACTCCACTGGATTAGCCAATGTTGCTATGTTGGGCTGGGTGGGATACTCAGATCAATATCTTGATAGGGCTTTCAGGGGAATCAACCTATGAATAGCTTACTTAAAGCAGTCTCTACATATTAAACTTTACTATTCAGGACAGTGAAAAGAAAATTTGGAAGAATGAGACATGATTGCTGACCTCCATGGCAAACACCCTGCAGGCTGATTTGCGGAGTGCATGCTTCATGGCCACCTCCAGGCCCTCAAGGTCATGATGTTGGATTACAAATGCCAACACAGGCCACTGGAAATTCCTTTCACCCTTGCTGAGAGAGCCGTGGGCAGAGATCAGTCGAGACAACTCAGGAGAAGGGTGACGAAGCAGAGACGACCCAACTTCTGCACAGACCAGATGAAATTAACTCATATATACGCACTAATTTACATCAATTTGGGTTATTATGATACTAGCGTTTAAGAAGTCAACACCACACCATTGAAATTTCATGATACTCAATGCCAATTTAAATGTCACAAATGCCAAACACATTTATTTAAAAGTTTTCATACATATTTAAAATTAAAACAATAGTATGACTGTTCGACTAGCACTTTTCTGTTATACTAACACAGTGTGCTAACCAGGCACAACACAAATGAACAAGTCCTACTTTGGTGACAACTGGTTCATAAATATTTTTTTTAGGTTATGTGAATGGACACTACAGTAAGGTTACGGATGCAACGTCAAGTCAACAAAGTAGAATTCATAATTTCATCATCCGTGTACAGAACTGTGTTGGTAATATCAATACCGTACAAAACATCCCTAATGCCCCAATACAAATTTTATATTCACTAGAAAAGAACTAGTAATAAAATGCTGTATAGAAACAATGTTATATGGCAACAGTATACCTGATTATGTGACATGGTTATGTACAGAAAATAGCTTCTCAGTGACCATCATTATCGTAATTAGAGTAGACCATCATTATGGTACCTGCATCCCCGCTGTGTACCCTTCGTCTGGGCACTGCCTTTACCCGTGCTGGCGAGGCTGAGTGCTGTTTGTCATACTCTGAGGCCACTACTGAATATGAGCGCTGGAATACTGTTCGCTTGGCTGTGTCACTGTCTGTGATTGGGCTAGTCTCCAAACTAAAGAAAAACAAGAAGTGTGACAAAAAAAATCTTAAAAGAGAAAATAAGTATCACCTAAAGGTAAACGGTTTATAGAAATTAGTTGAGTAGAGCACAGCACTATGGGAGATGAGAAGCCTGTTACAGTACCTTGGGGGCATAGATTTCATATTACTTCCAGGCTCTTCAAAAACATTGGGGCAGGCATCTGGAGTGACTGAGATGTAGGGAGCGGGTACTGATGTAGAACGCAGGTAACGCATCTCATCCTGAAACAAGTTGTCATCTTGGTACGCCCCAAAGTTCTCAGTGTGCTGGCTACAAAAAAGACATCAAGCAAGGCTTCATGAGATACTGAATAATTGAATATGAATAATCTGATTTCAATATTGAATTATTACAATGATGCTGCAATTTCTAAGCTTCAATCTAGGTAAACGGAAGGTATTTACCGTGCTAGGGTTTGCAGATAGAGACAGCCCATCTTGTTTGGAATTTCCTCAGACACTCCCTCCTTGAGACTGGGTAAATGTGTGTGGAAGGGTTTGGGTGGGTGATGGCAAAGCAGGCTAGGCTCAGCAGCACTGCTCAGAGATAGCAGGAACAGCGCATTGGCACGGATAACCTGGTGGGCCTCCATTGTGGGCAGAGCCCTCGGGGTTTTCACCTGGAGAGGTTTCTTCCTTGACTGCTTAACCTGATCCAAGAACCACAGGGTCAAACCAGAGTAAAGAATAAGCTTCAAGTCTTGGATGGATTTTACAATGTTTAAGACATGCAATATTTACAAATATTATGCATCTAAATACAAAGAGATGCATTGGTTGTGAAAGGTATACCTTTTCCCTTGCAGCTGTTTGTTTTTCTCTCAGGTACTTCTCTCTACAACGATCACACACCAGGTACCAGGTGCTTCCTCCAATCCCACCATCTCCACAGTTACCAGCCCAGCCTCCACAGAAGTGCCCAATACTGTTATAGCCCTGACCTCCAGCATACCGGCCACAGCCTGAGAGAATACAATAATGTTTACAAATTTCAGTGAAACAGCTCCAGATAATAATGGAAAAGCAATGCCTGCTGAATTAGAACTTAATGTAGATGGGACTGTACCTGGGTGGGCCTGCCTCATGTGGTATGTAACAGGGTATGGGTGAGACTCTCCACATAACTCACAGATGGTATCCTTCTCTGGGCCTCCCATAGCTAACTGTGCCATCTCCCCAAAAAGGTTCCCCCTAGGGTGCACCTCAGCTTTCTCCTTCTTCTTTTTCTCTTTCTTTGTCTTTTTGCTGTCCTTTTCATTCTCCTTCTTTTTAAGGATAGCACTGGAACCTGGACTGGGGAAGATCATGTTCTGTGTAGCTGCTTTAATGGTAGCCATAGATATGTCTTCCCAGAATGCTACTAGGTGCTGGAGGGTAAGAGGCAAGATAGACTTGGACCTCATGGAGGAATGGCTGGTCATCTCGTACAAGACTGCCTCACTTTTTCCATCCTCACACTTCTCAGGCAAGGGAGGTTCTTTCAACATGGACAGAACCTTGTTCTTGTTGATGCTACCCATCTTGGATATGTCTGGGCCATGAGGTGATATGTTGAACATGTTGAGGGCAGAGGATATCTCCAGTGAGTGGCGGTTCTTCAGTTTGTTCTCTTTCTCGTCAAAGCCTTGTTGGCAGCTGAGAGAGTTGCGGATGGGTGCATGTTCTTTGGTCAGCTCAGGGTTGAACTTGAGGAAGGAAGAGCATGCCATGGCATCATGTACTATGCCTTCGTGCCACAGGAAGGCAGCAAAGACAGCACGAGCACACTCTGCAACAGATGGCGACATGGCCTGCTTGGCAGGTTCAGTGGGACGCAAGTTGTCACCCTTGAAGAGTGGCCCTGATTTGTCCTTTTTGGGTCTCACATGTCTGCTGGAGGTTTTACGGCTGACTTTGGGTGAAGAACGACTCTCAAGCTCCTCCTTGACCGGGGCTTTTCCAATACTGAAGTGCACCTTGGAGGAACCCTCTTCGGCATTGTGCAACTCTGCATTCTCATCATTGGCTTCATCGTTGGATAGCAAGGCGCTGGACCTACACACTTCCACCACCTCACTGTGGAGGTTTTCCTGAACTACGTGGGGAGATGGGGCTCGGTTCTCTGCATCACTGCTTCCTCCTTTGCCCTCTTTGGGTGGGAGTTTTGGCTTGGGTGAAGTAGACCTGCCTCTCAGAGGCTCCATGAGAGGCACTTTCTTCTTTCTAAGAGTGTCAGGGTCCAGCGTATAGGAGTCAGATTTGGATCTCTCACGAGGAGGATCCAGGTGAGCTTTAGAAGAAGGACTAACTTTAGAGGGCAGATTCTTATCATGAGGAGACGAGGAACGTGGGGAACTAGTGCTGGAAGGGCTGGATCTGCCGGTGGTTAAGGTCTTTTGTTTGGGTGAGGATGAACGAGAGCCAGGGTTCGGAGACTCGGCCCTAATGCCTGAAGTTCGGCCATCAGCTTTCAAGGCTTGTAATGTGTTGTGGTTAGGGGAATGGGAACGGCTGTGAGAGTCAGAACGCAGTTTTCCCGTGTCTGATTTTAGAATGAGGGCTTCACTGGCAGACAGACTGTCATTGTTCTTGCTCTTCACCTGGTCAACTGTTCGGCTAGAGTGACTGTCAGATTTGGAAGAACGGCTCTCTTGACGGTGCTTGCTGGCTGGAGACATGGAACGACTAGCCATGTTTTCCCTGTCACCTGCATATTGTAACACACCAACAGTTAGCAATGCGCAACTCATTTGTGCAGCAAGGCACCCCATTATGGCTTTTCAGACCTTTTTACATACGACGGGAGGAAAAAAAATTAAGACAAATGAAATATGGAACTTAAAAAGTTAAGAAAAAAAAAAAAACAACAATTTACAAACAACAACAAAAAAAAAAAAGAAAAAAAAAAAGGGAAAAGCAAAATAGAAGATGAGAGAATGCCATCAACTAGAATCCATTGAAATCCAAGAATGACTAAATTTCTTATATTCTAACTAGGGATGCACCGTTATTGAATTTCTGGGATAACCGATAATTCACAGCTCATTGTGGCAGATACCGATATTTAAAAACAGTTTTAATTTTTAATCCTTTAACCTGGAACTGCTAGCTAATTGATTAAAAGCTTCTCATTTGAAAAATATGTCATTTAAAAGCTTGGAATTTGGACTTGCTGCTATTTAAGGTTTGGCTGATTTAACATGAACCATAAATGTGCCTATATTACAGATGGATGCTGCTTAAAATAAGAAATAAATGAAAACACACTTGCATAAATTGTATGGTGCCCATTTATATGAGTGTTTACGGTAATCCTGATGACTCACTAACAGAGAGAGAATAATGAACTTCAAACAGCTGTGATAATGCATTAAACCAAAATGAGGTGATAAATATTGTTACGAAAATTAAACAACAAAACACATAATGCAAACCCTAATCTCTGTATACATGGTGTAATAGTTATGCTAGCAGCCAGACTGCGTGCAGCTGTGTTGTGTGTGTGCAATGGATGTGTGCTTATGCGCATCTCATTCAAAGATGCATTTCAGCGCTCATATGTGACAGTTCCACTGTATGATTTATGAAACGTGAACACAACAATCATAATGGAAATAGGTAACATCATACATATTGAATAGTCACGAGTCACAACATTAGACAAGTCTCAACTCGTAAAATACAAGCAGATTCGTTTCAATCACAAACTAATGTTTTTAGTAGAGCTGTCAGAATTAACACGTTAACACATGCGATTAATTTAAAATGTTTAACGCAATAATTTTTCTTCATCGCAATTAACGCATTTATCATTAATACAGCCTAAACACTGGTGTGAAGGATGGAACCTTTGTAATGTGTCCACCCGGAGTCATTACACTGACGCACACGCTACAGCGTCAGAGCCCTTCTACCAAGGAGGGCCTTCAAGTTTAGCATACGTGGCAGTCCCACAGTCATTCTATGGGCGGAACAGTCTTAACAGGCTAAAAGAGACAGTTACGCTCTCGCCTATGATAGAGCCGTGGAGGTGTTATCTCAATAAATAAAAGAATCTCTGACAGCAGTATTGGAGGAGGGAGTGTGGGCCAGGATCCTAAAAAGCATCAAGTCTGCATCTAGAGATGCAAGGGTCTGTCTGATGCAATTTAAGATTTTGCATTGGTTCTAATGGACCCACTCTAGATTGTATATGTTGGGTCTTAAAGACACACCCACCTGCTGGTGGTGCCAATCAGAAGACGGGGACACAATACATGTATTTTGGGGATGTGTAAAGATCCAAGAATTTTGGTTGAGGGTTCAGAACTTTATGAGTGAGGTATTGAACACCGAACTTTCATTTAGCCCCAGACTTTATATCCTGGGTGATTGGATGACTCTGGACATTGGGGACAGTTATTTAAAAAGTTGGTTCCTAGCCAGAGTCATGATTGGTATAAAAAAATCATCCTCAGGGGATTGAAGTCAGCTGGGGCACCCTCATTTGGGAATGATGCGGGGAGATGGGCGAGGTGGCGGCATTTGAGGAGATGTTTTTTTAGAAGGCTGGGGAAATGGGATTTGTTCATCAGGAAATGGGGTTTTTTTTGTTGCTTTTTTGGATGGTTCTCTGGGAATGGCTGTGGAGAGGGATTTGTAGTTTAGTTGGGTATGTGTTTTATTAACTTTGTTTGAATGTATATCTTGTTTTTTTATGTAATTTTTGTATTTATTTTATTTTGATGATCTAATTGTTGGTGACCACAATACTGCATGTTTGTGCAGTAAGGAGCTCTTAGCTCTATTTCAATGTACAAAACAAGCCAAGATAGGACTTATGACAGAAATCAAGTATTTTTCAGCCTATATACACCGATCAGCCACAACATTAAAACCACCTGCCTAATTTTGTGTAGGTCCCCTTTGTGCCGCCAAAACAGTGCCAACCCACATCTCAGAATAGCATTCTGAGATTATATTCTTCTCACTATAATTGTACAGAGCGGTTATCAGAGTTACCGTAGACTTTGTCAGTTTGAACCAGTCTGGCCATTCTCTGTTGACCTCTCTCATCAACAAGGGATTTCCATCCACAGAACTGCCCCTCACTGGATGTTTTTTGGCACCATTCTTAGTAAATTCTAGAGACTGTTGTGTGTGAAAATCCCAGGAGATCAACAGTTACAGAAATATTCAAACCAGCCCATCTGGCACCAACAATCATACCACGGTCCAATTCACTGAGATCACATTTTTCCCCATTCTGATAGTTGATGTGAACATTAACTGAAGCTCCTGACCCATATCTGCATGATTTTATGCACTGCACTGCTGCCACACGCATGGATGATTGCTGGTGCCAGATGGGCTGGTTTGAGTATTTCTGTAATTGCTGATCTCCTGGGACACACAACAATCTCTATAATTTACTCAGAATGGTGCCAAAAACAAAAAAACATCCAGTGAGGGGCAGTTCTGTGGATGGAAATCCCTTGTTGATGAGAGAGGTCAACAGAGAATTGCCAGACTGGTTCAAACTGACAAAGTCTACGATAACTTAGATAACCACTCTGTACAATTGTAGTGAGCAGAATAGTACCTCAGAATGCTATTCTGAGATGTGGGTTGGCGTTGTTTTGGCAGCACGAAGGAGAGACCTACACGATATTAGGCAGGTGGTTTTAATGTTGTGGCTGATCGGTGTAAGGTGGATGGTGAGTTCAAGGAGGCACTCGACGCTGGTGTTGCCGCCTTGACGCGAATCATGAACGCAGCTTCACGATTGCTGTAACAAAGTGGATAGCCAGTCTACCGGCAGATTAATATTGTGGCGGATGAGAGTTTAAGAGATTTAATACACATTGCAATGAATATTCAACTTATGGGGAAACTAGTTCTTTCAATTAGTAAGCCTCCCACTTAGACTTCGGGAAACATTTGATGTGACCTGAATAGGTGATATTTTAGTGCATTTCTATGTTTATATTGTGGAAGGCTTTGTTTGGAAATGTTAAAGACGACCTATTATGGTTTTTCAAATATTACCTTTCATGTAGTATGTTATATAGCTGTTTGTGAATGTAAAAAAGTCTGCAAAGTTTCAAAAATCAAAGTGCACGTCAAATGGAGTTATTGACTCCTAAAAGAAAGAACTGATTCTGAACACCTGAAACGAGTCGTTAGTAATTCCAGACTTCCTGTACTAACCTACGTAATTTGGTAACAAAAACCCGCCTCTGGTCTTCATTGGCTGTTCGCGAACAGCTATGACCCGCCCTCAAACACTACACTAAGTGGTAGACCAATCACAACAGACTGGGACATCTGACCAATCAGAGCAGAGTAGGCTCTCTGAAATGAGGAGTTTAGAATGAATCCTTTAGAATGGATCATTGAACGAGTCGTTTTTGACACTGGGAAAAAAAGGTAATGCTGCAATTTAAATTATGAGCAATTAAAGTGTTTTTTTGACCTTGGATGCATGTAAATCTATTGTATGAGACCTTTAAAATAAAATTAGGCATGTTTAAAAACCATAAAAGGTGCTCTTTAATAAAACATTATATTGCTACATATTGTTTTGTTTTCTTCCTAATATGGAAATAAATACATTTTAACAAGAAGTATATATAGTGTCAAATTTTAGCACTTTCAAAATATGCGATTAATCACGGTTAACTACTAATTATTCATGATTAAAACATTTAATCGACTGACAGCACTAGTTTTTAGCCATCTTGAGTCACTGTGAATATTTTTCTATGAACCGTGTTATGTTGTTTTGGGGATTGTTTTAATTGCAATGCTGTGCTGCAAGTAATGATGGTCAATTTCCCACATTCTGTTAATGTTTCATGAAGTAATAAGCGAAAATGATCGCCTCGAAGTAACTTACATAAACTACCGTTCAAAAGTTTGGGGTCACTTAGAAATTTCCTTGTTTTCGAAAGAAAAGCTTTTTTTTTTGTCCATTTAAGTAACATCAAATTGATCAGAAATACAGTGTAGACATTGTTCATGTTGTAAATGACTATTGTAGCTAGAAACAGCTGATTTTTAATGGAATATTTACATAGGCATACAGAGGCCCATTATCAGCAACCACCAGTCCTGTGTTCCAATGACACGTTGTGTTTGCTAATCCCAGTTTATCATTTTAAAAGGCTAACTGATCATTAGAAAACCCTTCTGCAATTATGTTAGCACAGCTTAAAACTGTTGTGCTGATAAAAGAAGCAATAAAACTGGCCTTCTTTTGACTAGTTGAGTATCTGGAGCATCAGCAATTGTGGGTTCGATTACAGGCTCAAAATGGCCAGAAACAAAGAACTTTCTTCTGAAACTCAATCTATTCTTGTTCTGAGAAATGAAGGCTATTCCATGCGAGAAATTGCCAAGAAACTGAAGATCTCGTAGAACGCTGTGTACTACTCCCTTCAGAGAACAGTGCAAACTGGCACTAACCAGAATAGAAAGAGTGGGAGGCCCCGGTGCACTACTGAGCAGGAGGACAAATACATTAGAGTGTCTAGTTTGAGAAACAGATCCTCAACTGGCAGCTTCATTAAATAGTACCCGCAAAACACCAGTCTCAACGTCAACAGTGAAGAGGCGACTCCGGGATGCTGGCCTTCTAGGCAGAGTTGCAAAGAAAAAGCCATATCTCAGACTGGCCAATAAAAATAAAAAAAGATAAAGATGGGCAAATGAACACAGACACTGGACAGAGGAAGATTGGAAAAAAGTTATGGACTGACGAATCTAAGTTTGAGGTGTTCGGATCACAGAGAAGAACATTTGTGAGATGCAGACCAAATGAAAAGATGCTGGAGGAGTGCTTGATGCCATCTGTCAAGCATGATGGAGGCAATGTGATGGTCTAGGGGTGCTTTGGTGGTGCTAAAGTGGGAGATTTGTACAAGGTAAAAGGGATCTTGAAGAAGGAAGGCTATCACCCCATTATGCAATGCCATGCCATACCCTGTGGACGGTGCTTGATTGGAGCCAATTTCCTCCTACAACAGGACAATGACCCAAAGCACAGCTCCAAACTATGCAAGAACTATTTAGGAAAGAAGCAGTCAGCTGGTATTCTGTCTATAATGGAGTGGCCAGCACAGTCACCGGATCTCAACCCTATTGAGCTGTTGTGGGAGCAGCTTGACCGTATGGTATGTAAGAAGTGCCCAACAAGCCAATCTAACTTGTGGGAGGTGCTTCAGGAAGCATGGGGTGAAATCTCTTCAGAAATCCTCAACAAATTGACAACTAGAATGGCAAAGGTCTGCAAGGCTGTAATTGCTGCAAATGGAGGATTCTTTGACGAAAGCAAAGTCTGAAGGACTCAATTATTATTTCAATTAAAAATCATTATTTCTAACCTTGCCAATGACTATATTTCCTATTCATTTTGCTGTATTTCCTATTCAAACTCATTTAATTTAATGGAAAACAAGAAAATTTCTAAGTGACCCCAAAATTTTTAATGGTAGTATACATGTTTTTGTTGCATTTTCATTTATTGCCTCATGAAACATAAAACCAAATATGGGAAATGTCATGTCGTTACTTACAACAGATGATCCCGAATTAAAAACCAGCCCCAAAACAATGTAACAAGGTGCAGATATGTTGAAATAATCCTCATAGTAGTGATGTCCAGTTCATGAATGAATCGTTATTTCGAACCGGTTCTTTTCAGTGAACGAGTTGAACCAGTTCACCAAATTGGACTGAATCTTTGAAACAGTTCACGTCTCGAGTCAACACTGATCCACAAGTTTCTCTATCTTAACCTGTCTCTCGGACGTGCCTGACACTCCGACTTGAAATTAGCTGATACCCGGGAGTAATATGATCCTAGAACTGGTGATATCTGCTTTTCCTAACTCTTCTTTGCAATGAACTGCTCCAACTAGTTTACAAATCGGACTAAACATTCTGTTCACAACAGTTCTCACATCACCAGTACAATGAGTCGCTCGCAGAAGTTCTCAAGTTAACAGTACACTGAACTGAGAATCGCCTCTTTCAGAGGTGTCCAACATACTTAGAACTGATGAGCTGCTGATATTGAGCATGCGTGTGCATGCGATTAAGGGGGGAGAAATCTATGTTTCTGATGTATTTTGCTGAACAGCAGAAAGTATAACAAATAAAACACACTGGAAATATGTTTACGACTTTATTGTATTACCGTTTTATCAACGTATTTTTATGATCCAGTTGCAACAGTTCTCAACACTACACTGTTCCGATCACAGCAGTTCTTGAGTTAACAGTACACTGAACTGAGAATCGCCTCTTTCGGTTCAAAATACTCAGAAATGATGAGTGAGCTGCAGATGAGCATGCGTGAACCGAGGACTTGAACGAGGGGGCGAAACATTTCAGTCGAGAGATGTAAATGAATTTTATTTTTGAATATTGTGCATACAGGTTATATATGAAGTTGATATGAGCTGGATCATGGTTTCTGTAAAAAGGGTGAGTTCATTAAGACTAGTTTATTCACTTTATATGCTTTAGACACCTAGAGCATCCGCCTTTGTACATCAGTGTGAGTACTGGGTGCTTTTGGTGCAAAACTTTAATGTAGAAAACTTATCCAAGAAGTAAGATCACTGAATGAAACACTGATGACAATAAACACACTTTTTATTATAACTTCACTGAATAAATTGTAATAATCAGCAATATGTGCTTATGTTATATTGCTTTATTGAATGTGTTTGAGTGTGTATTCTACGACGCAGGGTTATTATCATTTATTATCAAAAGAACCGGCGAATTGTTTTTTTGAACTGGTTCATTGAAACAAACCGTCCGAAAGAACCGGTTTGCGGAATAGAATCAGACTTCCCATCACTATCTCACAGGGCAACATGAGCTTGTCTTTTACTCACACAGAGACATGGTGTGCATGCACGTGCACCATCTTTGAAGCTGCCCAAGTACCTGCCTGAAGGAAATAAGTTGCAGTCAGTCAGAGATTCTCAGCCGCAAGGAAATTAACCGTAACAAATTATCTGTGAAAATATTGGCGGTAATTCCATTATTGGCGCGATAATATTTAGATTTTCACGGTTATCGACCATATATATATAATATCGGCCTCCGATATATCGTGCATCCCTAATTCTAGCATTCAACTTCTACTATTTATGTTATTCTAAGGTAATATTATGCATTAATATTTATAATATCACAATGGAAAGCACCCAGCTCATGGGAACTATTTGGTCAGTGCCTTTAAAACTGCCCACATATATATTCCAAACCACTAAATACTCAGTTTCCATGTCTAAGAGGGGAAATAAATGGATTGTGGAAGAGAGGATGACATGAAGCCCATCCCTGTAGTGAGTCTCCAGGGTGATCCCAGGAGAAAACATGCATTACCCACCCTTTTGTCTGAGAACAAGAGATGAGAGAGCGGTGCCAGGCCCGGTCGCACTGCTTTTGTGCACACGCTCACGTGAAGCAAGGCTGCGTGATGAAGCATCTATAGCGGAAAACAGTGGCAAGGAAAGTAAGCAACAAGGCTTGAACCAAGGAAAACCATCAGAGAATGAGAAAGGAAATGAGAATCAATGAATGAGGTTGAAGAGAAAGTTGAGAAAGTTCAGTTGAAGAAAATGTACTGGATGAGACAAGGAAAGAAAGAGTCAGGCACTTTTACACCTGGTATTAATATCAGTCTCGGGTGAGTCGATAACAAGTGGTCAAGTTAGACAGATCAATGTTTACACATGGTATTAACATGCATCTCAGATGTGTCTCCAGCATGACCAGTCGTCATCGGATATCAATGAAAAGGATTTTTTTTGGCATCACACTGTTGTTTCCAAAAACAACAGTGATCCACTTGTGATCGGATCACACGAGAATAAGATATACCAGGAGTACACCAGGTGTGAACCGGGACAGAGGGGCATGTAGGGACTGTGACAGAGACATAAACAGAGAAAAAGCAACAAGTAGCAGGACAGAGACTGCGAGAGAAACAGGTAGATGGTAAAAACAAGTGCAAGAGTACAGCAAAATTGGGCATTAACCCGTGCAGGGAGGTTCGCAGAGTTTGAATAGAATGACTGAGTTAGGATATGTTAATGTATCTGGAATGCACACAGATTTAGAGTATTCTGGCTGTGGAAAATATTAAGACACTTGCACCTTAAATTCCAAACAAGCCAATTATATTTTCCTTTTGCAGACATTAGTGCATGTTTGATTACACTGTGGGTTATAAAAGCCCTTTGTATTTTTTGCTTGGACAGATTCTTGGACCTCTTGGGAATTTCTTAAGAAACACTGAATGATCAAATTAAAACACAGTACATGTTGCAGGCAAAATAAAATTGCAATCAAGTTAACAGAAACATTTGACATGTAAACAATATGTAGCTACAGTGAAAACACAGAGCAGGAATTAAAAAAATATTACTGGACCACTGGAGTTTAAATGAAAACGTGTCTCGTTCACTAACCATGCATGTTCACGTATTTGACTTAAAACCTGCGTGCAAACGTTTCCACGCAGACATCATGATTCATCAAAAAGTTTACACCTACATTTTCCAACACAAACATGCCTCATCATGACATAAGAAACAAGGAATGAGTTAAGCAGAAATGCTTTTTATGTATTATTATCAGAAATGGGTAACTAAGTGACCCTAAATCAAGTCATATTTTAGAGTAACAAGTGCGTTATAGCTTGATCTGAGATATAGTGTGTATTATGTTCATTACTAACTACAGGTAAACACTCCCTCGTTTAGAATAATCTGGATTTATAAAATTTAGAACGAGGGCAAGAACAAATTTATGTGTGTATGCACCTGTTGTGAATCCGGCAGAAATTTTGCACAATAACTTTTTCTGCGCACACAAGAAAGAACACTTGTATGAAATGATTAGTGAAAGAGAAGCACTGTTACAAGCTACAGTGGAAACACAAATGTTATAAGACCACTAGTTTAAATGACAATGAGATGTGGAAGAAAAGAATGACCAATTCAAACACGACAAGCAGGCGGGTGAACAAAGGCAGAAAAGCAGGAAAATAAGCCTGAATGGAACTCAACACAACCTGAGGGACACTGAACAAAGAAGCACTTCAGACAAGAACAAGCAGCACCTGTGCAAGCAAGCACCGCCACTACCTTATAGATGGACAGACTTACTCGGAAGCTGTGGTTGCGGTTGAGGCTGCTGGGAAAGGGATTGTCCAAACACAAATGGGCTGTGGACAAGGGAAGAGGGAGGTTTGGCAGCTTGCTCAAATACGGAAGGAGTTTGGAGGAAAGGCCCAGATTGAATGGAATTCAGTATGGCACTCAGCCGGTCACCTGCAATGCGGAAGACAATGGGAGTGCTGTAGCTTATATGATCCTCAAAAGGAGCCATACAAAACGCTAGTCAGTTTAACACCCACACAAGCAGGCTCACTGTAAGTAATGGGGTGTGTGAGTGGGTCGGCTGAACCAACGCGATGGGAGTAAGGGATGGGCCGGGAAAAGCTGTAGGTCAGGTTTTCATGAAACCTCATACCTGGAACATCTACAAGGTCACAGATGTATTGGCAGACACAGAGCCAATCCTTTCTTCATCCCTTCTAAAGTGCAATTCAAGGAAAATCTGGTTTTGTTCCATATTATGGTTGAAGTATTACAACATATCTAAGAAACCTGACATCACTGAAAACTAACGCTGCTATATGAGGTGAGCTGTTAAAGTCAACATGAAATGACTTCCGCAATGTGATACAGGATATTTAATGAGGAAAAAAATGTAGTATGGAACTTGTTCATCAGTAATTGATTGGGTCTTGAAAACTCCAAAGTTTTCTTTTCCAGACCTGAATGTGAGTTTGCAGTCAATTTAATCCCCTCCTGAAACACTGTCAAAGCCACATTTAAGACGGCTTTTTGACCGGGACTTGAGGGCTTAATGTCAAGTTCACCTTCAAGAGGATCTCGATGTATCCCAACGGTGACATTTCTTTGTCAATGGTATCGTTATTTGCTATTATTTCTGTAACCTTAATTAAATTAACGTTAATCGGTAATTACGGTTTCCACACCTTTTCACCAATGAATTATGGTTATCATAATCCAATAGCCTATGCAGCCCTGCTGACACCTGCCAAAAAGGAAAGTGGTTTCAGAGGCGTTACGTTCTGATAAAAGATTATGAAGACTTTTTTTTTTCTTTGAATCATGTGCACTAATCAATTTGGACTTCATGTTGACTTTAAGCTTTTATTCTATTTTATCATTTATTTCCCATCAGGGGTTTTTATTTAGGTGTATTGAAACTCATTGAGTATAAGAGGTGATGAAGGAGCCATCAGACATGATGCAACTTAGCAGCAGTCTATGGGTAAAGCCACTAAGCAACGGAGCATGAGGACAGAATGGTGAGAGGCAGTGGAGTATAAATGGGTAAGACCCAGCCGCAGCACACAGAGTCTTGCCCATGCACACAATGATGCCTTCACATGACACAGACAACAGCCAAAACACAGATTACAGCATGCAGAACACAATTACTTTGATTACACAGAGCTGAATTAGAACAAATAATTGTGTTTTCATATTAATCACTTGGTGCATGTTCCAAATATTCCACAATATTCTTGAGGATATAAATAATAGGCAATAAATTATTAAAAGGCACAGGGGTTTATATGGCACCTAAAATTCAGTCAGTTGTGTCCAAAATTTGGACTGGTAGTGTACCAGTCAAGAGAGAAAAAGGGGAGAAAAAAATCTGATTCATAGCGGGGAACTTTTAACTCTAAGGCTGAAATACACCGGGAACTCTTATTTTGAAATGTAGTGCTTCAGTGCTTCCAGCTGCTCATTCAAACAGACAACGGAAATAAAATGTGTACTCCTGCAATAATCTACAACGTATGACAATATAAACAATTAAAAGGAAACATTGTCATATTTCATCAACACTACATCATCATCAACAAGAGTTGATCATTAGTGAACGCTTGTCATAAATTTTCGATATAGCCTAATGATTGCGAACTGCTCTGCAACAGCAGGAAACACTCAAATGCCCCCACGTGCTTGGAGAAAATACAACAGTGAAGCCTTTTCACTCTAAAGGATGCAGCGCATGCATTTATTTAATTATATCGTATTCTTTTAAGGTTGATAATCACATTAGGTCATTTAAAGGTTCCTGTCTTTCTGCCCTCAAATTTAAGGCTTCTTTAAATGATAATTAAGACTTTTGTTGCATCATTTAAGATTTATAAGACTTTTTATTACCTTAAATTTTGGAAAACTGAATTTAAGACATTTTAAGACTTTTTAATGATCTGGGGGAACCTTGGTTAAGACAGATGTTTTAATAGCATCTTTGATTTAAACTTCAGTATCAAAAATTATGTTAAGAATTGACTTCTATGAATCAGTTCAATATGTCTGTTTTAAAGAATGAATTCAAAACTCTGATTCAACGATTCATTTGTATCATCACTCAAAAAATTACCATTTTAAGCAACGCCAGATCTTAAATATATATATATATATATATATATATATATATATATATATATATATATATATATATATATATATATATATATATAGAATATCGGCAAAAGTCTGAAAAATAACAATTTGATTTAATTAAGCTATAATGATCATGCATGTATAATCGCTAGGGTTTCAAAACAACAAAAAACAAGTGTAAAACATTGATAGATATTTCTGTGAACAGTTCTGAGATTAATTTATCATAAAACAATGTCTGACAGATGAACCATGGTATGAAAAATGTTCGGTTTGCAGACATTTTATGTTCATCTCAGTGGGATCTTTACTCCTACCTTTGTTGTTGGAGATGCCGTAGTCAAAGCCCTGAGCTCCTGAGCTGCCCCTGTTAAATGCCTGAACCGAGAACGGGCTCGGAGGAGGGGTTTGCGCTCCATGCTCCAAAATCACTTGTTCTGCTCCAGACAGAAGAACATTTGTAACCATCGATCACTAAAATTACTGATTTCCAATTAAAAGGGATAGTTCACACAAAAATTTTAATTCAGTCAACATTAACCCTTTCTTCTATGAAATACAAAAAGGGAAATTTTTGAAGACTCTCCTGGCCGCTCTTATTTAACTAAAGTAAATAGGGACGAGTGCTGTCAAGCTCCAAAATGGACAAAAAAGCACCATTAAACTATCATTAAAGTAGTCCATACAACATGTGTGTTATATCAGAGAATATACAACAGTTAGTTCCGGTCCTCAAATCTGATTGGACAAGATACGTTCCTTGAGTACTGATGTCTCACACCATTAGCACTCGGACACTTCACTCTTTCTATCACTCCGCTTATGTTTGTGGTGTTCTAAACTAAAGTGTAAGAGCAGCGCAGATGTGTAAAAGAGCTAGATGTATGTCTTTTAATTTTTCCCTGTGACATTAAAGATTTTAGCCAGCAGGTGGCGACAAAAGACCATTTTAATGTGTTATGAGCCAGTAAAGTTTGACGTGAATTGAGTCACATCAGTCAACGTACGTTTTTTTTTAAGTCACTGGCATTGTCTCTCACTCCATGATCGCTCTGATTACTACTACAACAATGCAGCTGGGAAATACAGTTAAACTAACAGCGTCAGCATTAAGGCTTATCACAGCTGAGAGACACAACAGATGGAAAAATCAAAAAACATACTCAAGGTGCTTAGCTAATACTGGAGTTTCTGCGTTGTGATGAGATCTAATCAACATGGTGGAGGTGAGAACTGTTTCTATAGTGAATGACTCTTGCACACCGGCTACCGTGAAATACTCAGGGGAGACCCCCACTCGGACGTCTATTTTTATGGAAAATAGGATGTATTTGACAATCTGTGTGTTATGAGCCAGTTGAGTTGACGTGCATCGAGTCAGCACTGACAGCATCAGAGAGCGGTTTCTTTGAAGTCATCGACATTTGTCACGCACTCCATGATCGCTCAGATTTCTACTACACTACAGCTTCAGCATCTTATAAGACTTATCACAGCTGAGAGACACAGCAGAAAGAGTAATCACACAAACTCAAGGCGCTTGCCTTTTACTAGAGTTTTCCACATTGAAGAAGATACAACATGGCGGCGGAGAGAATGGTTTCTATAGTGAATGACTCTTGTGCATAACCTGCGGCCTTGTGCCTGCGGTCAAATTTGCTTGTGTGATATTGCTTAATTATTCAGCCCAAGATGGAAACTGAATGAGAAAAATTGTTACACCCAATATGGCGTTCATAGAAAAGGAAATCCCGCCTTACAGGTAAAAGAACCAATCACCTTTTTGATACAGACATCACCAGCGCAATTTATGATACTATTGTTGTCAGATTTGAAAATCTGTTCTTTTTTTTGGGGGGGGGGGGGGGGGGGGGGATTTTTCCCCCTTTTTCACCAAATTTGGAATGCCCAATTCCCATTGCGCTTTTAAGTCCTCATGGTTGCGTGGTGATTTGCCTTAATCCGGGTAGCAGAGGACGAATCCCAGCTGCCTCTGCGTCTGAGACCGTCAACCCGCGCATCTTAACACGTAGCTTGTTGAGCGCGTTGCCACGGAGACGAAGTGCGTGCGGAGGCTTCACGCCATCCACCGCGGCATCCACACTCAACTCACCACGCGCCCCACCGAGAACGAACCGCATTATAGCGATCACAAGGAGGTTACCCTATGTGACTCTACCCTCCCTAGCAACCGGGCCAATTTGGTTGCTTAGGAGACCTGGCTGGAGTCACTCAGCACACCCTGGGATTCGAACTAGTGAAACCAACCCCAGGGGTGAAAACCTGCTCTTTGATCGTAATATTGACCAACTGTTTTGGAGTTTTCAGTCTTTCCCCATTCCAGTAGATAGGAGCTGTACT
Organism: Myxocyprinus asiaticus; assembly: GCF_019703515.2. Taxonomy (NCBI): domain Eukaryota; kingdom Metazoa; phylum Chordata; class Actinopteri; order Cypriniformes; family Catostomidae; genus Myxocyprinus; species Myxocyprinus asiaticus. The sequence goes on from NC_059353.1 coordinate 9,727,769, forward strand.
TTCACCCTGCTTATATTGATAGAAAATAGCTGCCCGAGAGTATTTCGAAGATGGCCACTGAGTGGACTGACTTGCCTTGAAAGGGACTTTCGTAGTATTCAAAGTATTCTAAAGCCATGTAATAGCCTTGTGTAAGGAACATACCAAAACTGAAGCTGGTATTGACAGATAATCTTCCTCTCCACCAGATTTCTCAAATCTCTTTTGCGCTTGTTCAATAAAAAAATGGTACCTTTTTAGATTGACATCACTGATGGCAGAGAGAATTTTGGTCCGTTACTCACGCAAAGCAATTGTATGGCTTCAGAAGACCTTAGCACAAGTCATATGGACATATATATATATATATATATATATATATATTTTTTTTTTGTCCTTTTTGGAGCTTGACAAATCTTGGTCACTTCACATTTGTTGTATGGAAATAAACAACTTTTGTTTGTCACGGAAAAAAGAAGATAATATGGGGTTTGGAATGACATTTGGGTGAGTAAATGATGACAGAATTATTTTTGGTGAATGATTCCTTTAATGCCACGACAAAGACCAGAGGAGAGAGTGTTTGTTTGTTAGCTTTACCTTCCTCATGGCATAGGTACTGGTTTCCCCCTTTGTCTCGGGCCAGAGACCAGGCCTCCCCCTCGTCGCTCTCACAGAACTCCACCACACTGTTCTTATCCAGCTGAACCCACGTGCCCTCTGAGTTAATCACCTGATACAGACACAGCTTTATTTACCTTCCCTCTCTAAATACACACACCTGACACCATATCAAACCCGAGGAGCAAAACCATTTAGCACCCAAAACAGAGTGGCGGCGGCTCTAAAATAACTAAGTGCATTTAGATAGTTGACAACAAATATATGAGGTACCATTCAATTCTCAAGATTTATTAACTGCAACCTGTTCGAACAAAGACATAGCTTTGAATTTTATTTGATTTGTGTAAAGGTTTTTTTGAGAGCAGCATAGCAGTATTTGTTTGAGTTGGGTGACTATAAGAGAGCATTTGAGGACAGCATGACACACCACACCCTCTACCGAGAGAAGAGGCAAAGTCCAGCACTTCCATGATCACACATGGAGACGTTTAAAACAAAATAAAGTGTGTTTACCAAGGTTGTGCACATTTAGAATTTAACTGAAATTCCATTTCAGTTCCTGAATTTAAATTGATGCAGCCAACAGGATGCAGAATTGTAAGATGAATTTGAATTTAAGAAAGTTGAATTAAAATGGAATGAAATTCAAAGAAATTCACATAACTGCTGTAAGCGTAGTTTTAAACTAGCTATCATGCACAAAATGTATGGGGTATTTCCAGAGACATTAGATAATATTAACAGTCAATGTTTGAAATAATGTCACCTATAGCAATTAGAATTTGAATTCCCATACATTTTACTATATATGACCATGGTGGAAGAACACAATTCCCAGAATGCTCTAATTTCTAAATTACTATTTCCCAATGGAAAATGGAATATATAAGCATAATTATCTAAATGAATGATAATATTTGTTTTTTGTTGCAAAACTTCAGCTGGACTCATTAAATTCTTCTGCTTTGTTATTGTGTTGAATTTCTTCAAATTGTAATTCAGTTAATTTCTCTTCCTGACGTTTAAATTCAAATTCAACATCCTTTGGGGCATGGCCAATTCAATTCAAACTCTCATGAATGGAAAGGCAGTCAATTCTTAAACTCTGAATTTTGCCCAACCTTGGTCTTTTTAGTGGGAATTAAGAGACGACTTCAGCATTTTGCAATTTACAGCTTAAATTTGTTATCATTTTATCACCAATTAAGATTTATTAATTGATGCAAACACATTTTCAAGTTAAAGCATGCCAGATTGCTATTCTGTTAGTGTGCAAAAGCTGAAGCCATGCTTGTTGGTTCTTGAGAGGCCAGAGCAAAAACACACCCACCCCAGAGCCATATCATATACGGTCTCTATAAAGGTTTTTACAAAGGGTTCTCTATTTGTTAAAAGAAAAATCAAGAATTTGTGTTACAGTAACTGCAGAATTAGCAAGAAATCTAGCTAATTAGTCATTTATTGGCAGCCACAGTAACACAGTTGGGAGTCCATACCTCGCCTACCGCCTTGACTTTGTTCCCCAGAACTAACATTCCAATGGGGATACCTCTAAGGTTTGGGCAGCTTCTGATGTTGTGACCAGAAGGTCCGGTCTTCACTACCTTATAAAGACCCGGTCCACCAGTCTGGCCCGCACCCAGGTCACGAACGCTGGTCTCATGAGAAGGGCGGCCACTGGTCTCCTTCCCATTATCATCTGAATTTGACCTGCCCTCCTGCAAAACCAAAGAACACAGGTTAATGTTTACTTTGAGAAGTTTAAAAGCAAAAGGCACATTATATTTATTTTCTTAAAATGGACAGATTCTAATATTTAATTCAATCCATTTTTTATTTTATTTTTTTTTTTAGGTCAGAAGCCATTGATTTAGGTTCATGTCAAATAAGGATGTCTGAGACAATGAAAATAAAATCTGGTTTATATCTTAGAAATGCAATCTTAGTATTCATGTTGGTTTCATGTTTTAGAATTTAAAGAAATTAAAAATGTCAAGTGGTGTAACTGTCATCTAAAATGTAATTAAAAAAAATAAAAATAAACTTTAAAACATGGGTGCGCACATCTTAATTATTTTTATTTTTATTTTAATGTATTAATTTATTTATTATTTTATTTTTTTTTTTAATTATTAAGTTTTATCGGAGTTATTCAGTTTGACCACTTTAACCTTGCCATGTCATTAAAAAAGACCTAAATATCTGATATTTAAAAAAATAAAAAATAATTACTGACCTTGACAGAGTCATGAGGGTCTACGTCTACATATAATTTCCTGTTTTTTTGGTTTTTAATTTTCCATTTTGTTGATCATGACAGTAAAATGGCTTCCTGCATGTTGGTTACAACAAGGTGACTTTGACTGTCTTTTTTTGTATTTTTTTTAGGACAGTTACACCGCCTAGACCTTTTTTTTTTTTTTTCTCAAAAATTTTTTTTCAGTTCCGAAACTGAAACGGTGTATTCAAGTCATTGTCTGTACGAATTGCATTTTTAAATGTACTTTGGGGGAAAAAAATGGAGCCAGAACAGAAAAAATGTCATGTCACTGACCCTTTATGATAATTTGCAACCAAAAGGAAGCTGCGGTATTGCCGCTTAGATCAGCAACTTATATAATAGCCAATTGTGGTTCTACATAGAGACAATCTCTACAAATCTCAACTTAACCAAATAATAAGTTGCTAAAAGAGGTTGTAGGGTATCATTTTAACATACAGTATATAACAATGTGGTCCGCTGCAAAGTACTCAATATAATTTTAGCATGCTTTTTATAAACTGACAAATATGAATGTGTGTAAATAAAGAAAAACATGCATTCACATCATCTGCTATCCAGAAAATTTTCATGCGACTGACTTTGTTCTCAGTTGTGAATTAGAACATGAAAACACAAAAAGCTACCAAATGTTAACATAAATGAAATGTAATGATCATTAGATAGAAATTTGTTATAAGAAACTCTACGCATCCAAGATAAAGATGATAAATTATGTTGTGTTTTATGCTGTTGTTTCACTCACACGATACACAATTAAACATGCAACTTTGAAGATGCTTTAATACTACATGTAAATTCACAATCTGAAACGTCTCAAATTTCACAAAATAATGAGAAACACAGATAGAAAGCAAAGCAGCAGCCAAGCTACACATACACCTTGCCTTCCGACAACTCACCTGGGGAAAACAAGATAAGGACGTCCAAGATAAAAAGTCGATATCCCTGACTCCTTGGCTAGCGCTAAAGATACTCTGAGCAACAGATTATAAGCAAGTCAAAACACGGTCGGGTACAAACACAGATGGTATGGTTTGTCATTTTTTTGGAAGAGATGGCTTTGGTACTGTGGCTGTATGATTGTGTATTTTATTTATTTTTTCAAAATGATGAGACAGTAAAAGAATTAAAAGGTTGAGAGATTGTATGGAAAACTGAAGGAATGGTTCACCCCAAATGAAAATTCTGTCATCATTTACCTACCCTTCATGCCCTGGTATACTTCATACGAAATCGAAGATCAAATAGGTGTGACGTCATTTAGAACAAAATCTGTCCAAAAAGAAGGTGGTTTGTTTCTGTGGTTCGTAACAGCTCGCCTGGGTGAACTTTTAGAAATAATACTTACCGGCTGCTAAACACCTTCTTACTGCCATTGGTCCACATCATCGGTAGGTGCGACATGGAGCTCCACCTACCTTGAGGCCAACAGTTCATTTTGTTTATGTTGTTCATTCGATCAAGATCCGTCAACATGAACACACCAGCATGCAGTCATTAGCGAGCCGGTGCAAATTTACCTACATCTAGAGACATTTTCCAAGAACAAGTCATGCTGTTGTTGTCGTTGTTGAATTAGTCTACAAAAGGAATCTACACAAATACTCTCAAGTGCCCATTCACTCATGTACCATATGCATTGAAAGCCATTTACACATCTGCCCAAAGTAAGGTATGCCTCTCTTATCATCATTTTGTCTGTATTCTGCACATTAAGACTCTTTTATCCAACAATCTTTGCGGTAGTATCAGTGTCATCATAAATTACAACAACAGAGTGTAATCGGCACATATTATGGCCGTGTATATCGTGTTGGCGCATTAGCATCATGAATTCACAATGTAAACAAGACAAATTAAACATTTTCTACTGAATATATATATTACTTTAAATCATTCTACTTATAGAATGAGGCATAAAGTCACTGATAGCACATTTTAATGTCACATTAGTTAAGGCTTTACATGTAGTCTTAAGCATCCACATATTTAAATGTACTTCTAAATGCCTCCAACAGCAGTGTGACCAGTGTCTGAATATTCGCAAACAGTATACCGTTGCTTGGCTGATTGTAACGTTTTGTTTTTTTTAACCCTGAATGAGGAACGCAGAAGAAGTTCTTCGGAAGTATATCAAGGCATTTACTGTATGTTGTTCCAAACTCGAATGACTTACTCTCTTCCATGAAAAAAAAAAGAAAGAATGAAGAATGTATTGGCCATTCTTTGCTATACATTTACAATGAATTCAAGCTTCAAAAAACTTGCAAAAGCATAAAAGTATCATAAAAGTGGTCCATATCATTTATTCATTCGCCAGTCATTGTAATTCTATGGAAAAGAGCAAAGAGCAAGTTTGGAGGGTGATAAAATGATGACAGAAATTTCATTTTTTGGTGAAGTATCCCATTAAACAATCCTAAAACTAATCTCAGAGTCCGTTGGATATGCTGAAGATTACGATTCTGAATGCTCCAATTACAACTCTCAACAAAATTCAAATCACATCAAAATAAATCACATACATATGAAGAAAAAAGAAGATTCATAATCTTCCAAAAAAAGATTGGTGGTGTGTCATGCTGTTCATACTGGGACTCTTGATGTCCCAGTATTTTCATATCCAGAGGTAATTATGCTCTCAGAATTATGACCCACTTTTAGGCCAAGCAGCATTCAAACATGGCTTTTTCATGGTAGAACCTCATTAAAAGTAGCTGGACTCCATCAGCTAATTTAGTTTGAAAGATCTGAACAGATCAGCCAGTTCTGTTGTAAAGATTTCAGTGCCATGGAGGAAATTTAAGCATATGAATCTTGGCTTTGTTGAGAGGCAAATGTTTCCACAGGGCTGCACTGATGCAGATCGTATTTCTATACTGTCATGACCGGGAAACAGCATAGCTTTGTACATTGATATTCAGTATCAGACAAGAGCTGTCTTCACACCACATTTGATGGGTAACACAACAGTATGCATGAGTTAGTTTCTCTCTACGAGGAGTTAAGAAAAGTGAACTGGACACATGCACACATCACACTAGGGCTGGGCGATACTGTATATTTAATATTGAAGGTAAATTTGCTGCGGTTTTGCAGCCAATATAAAATTTAACAACATTGTGATGGTTTAAATGCACCTAATGGAAAATTGTCGTTCTGTAAATTAGTTTCATAATCTTTCGATGCCTCATGTCTTACAAATATGAGAGAATTACGAAGCGTTTCTGACTTAAGTTCAGTTTCAAAAACGTTACGTATGTAACCGTGGTTCCGTAAATTCCGGATGACCGCCAGAGACGGTGTTACAGTAATGGATGGCTGATCGCAGTGCCAGCCAGATAGGTCGAAAAAAAGGATACCAAAGAAGTCACGTAGTGACGTAAGCCGAGCTGAGGGAAATATAAGTCTGAGTGAACAGGAACTCTGGCGGTCATCCGGAACTTACAGAACCACGGTTACATATGTTACCTACGTTCTGTTACATTCCTCCTGACCACCAGAGACTGTGATAAGTAATGGATGACCAATACCAACAAAGTCATGAGGAATGACTCACCAGACAACAGGGGTCATCAGTGGAGAACAGGAGAGCTCACATCATGGGATGAGGCAACACTGACATTGTAGAATCTTGCAAAAGTGCATGGGGAGGACCAGGTGGATGCAGCACAGATTTCCACGAAGGAACACACCTGAAGGCAGCCCATGAAGAGGAGACTGCCCTGGTGGAATGGCAAGTGACTGTCTCAGGCAAGGGTCATAAGACTTCTTGTATGCTATGGTGATGACCTCCACAACCCACCATGACAGCCTCTGTTTGGATAGAGGGGTACCCTTCTTAACACCCCAAAAACAGACAAAAAACTGATCAGATCATCTCCACTGTGCAGTAGCCTCTACATAACATCTCAAAACCTGCACGGGGCGCCAGGAAAGAAAACGTCCATCAACACTGGACTTAAGTGCTGTTGGTTGGAAAGAATACAGCTCAATAGACTGATTAATGAACTGATGCAGGAGCACCTTATTAAGGAAGGTCGGTTTGGGCCATAGGGTATCACCAGCACCTTCCGGTTTCCATCTCATACAAGACTGACTCACGGACAATGCATGAAGCTCACTAACCCTCTTAGTGGAAGCAACGGCCAGGAGGAAGGCCGCATTCAAAGACTTATACTTAAGGTCTGAATACTCCAACAGCTCAAGGGAGGTAGACAAAGAGATTCCAACACCAATGGTAAGTCCCACACTGGGGAATGGGGAGTGCGAGCAGGATTAAGATGCCTTACACCCTTAAGGAAGCTGCAAATCAAACTGTGTGAACCCAGAGACGAGCCCCAAACGGGCGAGTCAGGTCGACGCTCATGAACCAGTGTCCCTCTGTCACTGACCGAGCTCATAAACCAATGTCCCTCTGTCACTGACTGAAGAACGTCGGCCATGCACAATATGCGAAAGAGGAGCCACTTTAAGATTCTGTCTCCTTAAATCTAGAATTGGACTGAAACCTCCGTCTTGCTTTGGAATAAGGAAGAAGGCTGAGAAAAAACCGTCCCTTTAAACTAAGGGTTGTACTTTCTCTATTGCTCTCTTCTCCAACAAGGAAACAATTTCTTGAGAGAGAGCCATTGAATGGACTGAGTCTACCACCACAGTCGGAATGAGTCTCGAAAACTTCGGGGGCCGGCATCGGAACTGAAGAGAATACCCTTTTGTTAGAGTCACCAAGACCCAAGGGTCTGATACCGTCTCTCTCCAGTAACTCAGATGACGAGCCGAGAAGCGTCCGACTGCCGGCCCAAACACTTCAGGCCTTGAAAACACTGCCTTTTTAAGTTGTGGAGGGGCGCTGACGTGGTCCCCCTGGAGTACAGAGGGAAGTGGGGCTACCCTGAGTATGATACACTTGGACATCGTCAGAGTCAAGAAATCTCTGCTATGTATGAGATTGGTTGGTGGGAATTTGTCGGGAGCGTGGCTGTGTAGGTGTGTAATGATGATGCGCAGGCATAGTTGCCACCCTGAAATTTGGGGCATGTTGCACCTGTGTTAGTTGCTGGGTGGTCGCAAACAACTTCACATGCTTTCACAAATCTTTTGAGACGTTCAGACCAAAAAGATGTCCGGGAATGATGGGTAGGTCCCTCAAGGTCTTTTTGTAGTCCTCGGGTAATCTGGCCTGAGTGAGTCATACCTGCCGGCGAGCTGTTAGAAGCGTTGCAGTGAGAGAGCCCAATTCCTGTGTCACTTGACCCATGGCCAGCAAAGCTGTCTGCAAGAACTGTGGAACAGAGGGATCCACATCAACAGACTCTAAAGAGTTATTGGCCGTTAGAATCCGTTGGCAAATAGTGTTTTCTGCACGAGTGATATAGGCAACAGACTCGTATGCCTTCTTCAGAACAGAATCCATGTGGCCACACTGGGCACTAGGGCACCGGGTGTTCCCTCGCAATGGTTCATCCAGGGACACCACCAAGGTGGTGACCGGCTGTTCAACTTCTGGTCCATTTCGCACCCCAATGGACTGTCTGTCCTCAAAATTCTGTCACAAAGTCTTTACATGCAGCCATGGAAAAATTATCTGTAGGTAGAGACTTGCAGAAGAACACATTGGACTGAATAGGATGGGCAGGGCACTCATCAAGTCCAAGACGAGCCACTGCCATTTGAAGCACTGTCAATGTGTCATCCACTGGAGGTGGAGTAGTCCCTGAAGAATGGTGTGAACCTCCAGAGTCACCCAAGTCGGATCCAGCTGGCACGTCCTTCGGATCATCAAACTCGGCAGCTTCAGAGCCAAGGTGCTGCTGAAATTCAGAAGCACACATGGAAATAGTGACAAGGTGGGAGCTATGAGGAGGATAATGAGGGGTGGTATCCTCTTCGTTCGTTAAACATGATTGAGCATCCTCAGTGGGGCCCTTAGTAGCTGTAGAGACCAAGCCTGCTGACTGAAGGGACTGCAGGAGTCACTTCATCGCCGCCATATCTGAGGAAATGTGAACTGAAGAGGAGAGTCTACCAGCGTTGACCTCTGAATTTGAAGGATCTGGAGAGATTCTGTATGAAGGCATGGTCTCAGATCACTTGCCAAGTGTTCTCTAACCTCATTAGGCATTATAGGAGAAGACTCAGAGCTGTTATCTTGGCAAAGGGAGGTTGCACAAAGTATTGGGGAAAAAAAGGGTGCCAATAATTGTGCCACACATGTATCTGACAAAAATATTTGTTATTAAATAAAACTTGTGTTGTATTTGGAATTTGAGGACAGATATTTGTGAGCATTTTGAATGAAAGACCAAAAGGATAAACAATAAGGATATATTTTCACAGCCTTCTTTTCTCATATTTACCAAGGGTGCCAATATTTTTGGCCACCACTGTATATCACCCAGCCCTAATCCAACCGAAACACTCTTAACCATCCTTGCATCTCAGTGACCATGCCAAACAAAATTACAGAGTTGCACCACATGCAAGGACACATTTTGTTGGCCTTTGCAATTAATCGACACAGAATGCTTGTAGACATTTGGGAGTGGGTCATTGTTTGTCCTCCATTCACTGTAGAAGGAGCCAAACTTACATATATATAGTCTGATTATCCTAAAACTGGACAGAATTAAGATGACAGTTGTACACCTATAAATCCCGTTCCCAAATGAGCTGTGGGGGGGATTTGGCCAATCTACGCAAGGGGAGGCCATTTACTTACATCGACAGGGACCAGGAGGCATCTACCCAGATGCTGGTTAAAAGAGATGCACCAGGCTTCAGTGTAGCCATTCATGCTGGGAACATACTTCTTTACTGTGTCATCATTCAGTCTGAGCCAGACCCCATCATCATTGTGGATCTATGGGAAACAAGCAACAGAGCAGAGCCATGCCCTCCTGTGACTGCTAACACGCCCCTCGCATGAGCCTCCAAGGCTGCAGAAGCAATCGCATTAATAATCAACTGGATTTACAGTGGATGCCCATGTGTTGAGGGAAAATTAGATGTCATCTACAGAATGTGCGTATGTATGTATTGCAAACGCTAATGCCAGCAGAGAACTACTGTAAAGGTCCTTTCACATTATTCCTGTGGTGTTCCTGTAGCTCAGCAGGAAGAGCAAGGTGCTTGCGACGGCAAGTTCATGGGTTCGATTTCTAGTGTCTGCCCAATGCATAAATGTAAATGACTGGTGTCAGGTCTTTCATGCACCGCTCAAAACAAGCATCATGCACATGACAAGCATTGCAGATGTCACAGAAGGGTGATTTTATAAGGTTGGTAAAGAGTATGATAGTGGGAAGAGTACACAGTAAATGGTGAAAACATTTATTTGAACTTTGAAAAAGGTCCTGACAATTGTTATGATGCATCACAAAAAGAAAACTCTAACTCATTGGGTTCATGAAACTTAATTCTGGATGCTCTTGGTGAATTAAGATTAGCTCAAGAATGGAGTCACAATTTCAGACTGGTCAACTACTCCAGGGCTTTAAAATGTATAGTGTCGTTTAAATTTTTTTTTTTAAACATTTAATTAAATCACATGCATTTATGTGTTAACTTCAGCTCTTTACTTACAAGTTGGACCTGTCATTGTGTAGACAGACATTGCAATTTTCATGCGTACTGTCCGAGAACCACTGCCTACACTCTGAAAGGTCGAATGGTGTCAAAGTCTAAATTGTCTGAACTTGTAGCTGTTTGCTCTATAGAGTTAGACACATTGGGCAACATTTTGAGTCATGTGAAAGGACCTTCAGAGCAAAAGACAGCACTGCGGATGTGAGATTGGATAATATAGGAGCTATCAGTGATTAGAAATGCAGCGATGGGTTATTTTAGGAATGAGCTGGGATTGACAGTTCCTATTTGAGATTGAACTGCAGCCTCAAAGTCTCCTGCATGTAAATGAAGCAAAGCATAAGCAAAGAAATGCTAATTCTGACAAAATCAAAAGTCCAATTGAAAGCTCAAAGACATTCAGAAATTGTTTTAAAAGCCTTTCAAGTTTTAAAACAGTAATCATTCATAATTATGTTCACTCATTAAAGGAAGAGAAAAGAAAAAAGGACAGTTCTTCGATTCAAAACAGTTTGGCCCTATTCTAGAGTGTTTTACCTCGTCAATGAAAGTGATGGTGCCATTGACTTGGACTATGCCTATCTGTTCACTCTGCAGGGAAGGGTGACTACGCACACGCAGCCCTGCGCTGTCCTTGGCCACAAATTTGCGCACCTGAGAGAAGCAGAGGGGGAGAGAGAGAGTGACACAGTGATAGTGAGACAGACGAGAAGTTAGCAGGAAGCTGCAGTCTGAGTGCAAGAATTCACAGCAAAGAACCCAACCATCCTGTCAAATGAGTGTTCCAGAAAACACATCATCCAACCACTGCATTTACATGCACAAGAATATTCTGATATTAATGAGATTCATTAATGGTCACATACCGATTATGAAAGCATTAAGTAAAAGCATTACCCTCATAACCAGATTAAGCCAATATTCCAGTTTCTAGAAATCAGGATAACACAGCAGGCATATTCAGTAGAGGCATAATCAGAATATCTGGAATATCCACGATAACTGAATATCTACGCATTGTCCAAACAATGGTAATTCTGGGTGATATTAGATTCAGGCAGTTGAGAAAGATTTACAAACATTTTACAAACCTTAAAGAAGCATCGTGGCCTATATTTGTGAGTCTCATCAATTGCAATAGAAACTGAATTAAAATAAATGGCAAGAGTCGAGTCTCTTCACTATTTCCGGAAGAAAATAGCAGGAAAAGAATGTTCATGTCTTAGTTTATTTGGTATATGCTGATTACATGTACACCGGAATATTCCAAAAGCGTTATAGAATAGAATACAGGCTTAACCAGAACATGGCCCTTAATCAGAAAATGATGTGCATGTAAACATGAGCTTTGACAACATTCAGCAGGAAAGAGCAAGAAAGTAAATTGACTTTGTGCAGTAATATTGCTTGTTTCCCAGCTATACATAAAAACATGGTGAATAAAATAATGAACTTCTAGGCCTGTCGCGATTGTTAAATAATCACCTGATCGCAGTTAACTGATCTAACCATGGTTATTTGAGATAACCGAGATTACTGCGCACTTACATTTTACATTTATGCATTTGGCAGACGCTTTTATCCATAGCGACTTACAGTGCACTTATTACAGGGACAATACCCCCGGAGCAACCTGAGTTAAGTGCCTTGCTCAAGGACACAATGGTGATGGCTGTGGGGATCGAACCAGAAACCTGTTTACCTGTTTTGTGCTTTAGCCCATTACGCCACCACCACTCACATTTTACTGGCCAACTAAGGGAATTTTAATAAAATATATAAATGCCATGAACTGCGCATTTAGATCTCATTCAATTGAACTCAGACCATCTCAAGGAGCCACACCATGGATCGCACCCAGAGCAGCTCCTGAAGAGCGCATGAAGATTAACCGCTTCTGAAGTGCTGGGATGTACGCACTGTCTGCGGAAGTTCACACCAAACTCCCTCAAAATATAACTGAGGATTTTGATAGTGAAAACAAAGCTGTTCGGTTTCACTTTAAAGATCGTGTAATGGCAAATGTTCTTGGTCATTGCTGGTTCATACACGCACTGTTAATGACATGCAGTGACAGAGAGGAGACAAGCACTTACTCTATTTCTGTGGAGATGATGGAATGAAGAAACATTTACAAATACACACATAATCACGAAGGTTTTCCTTCATGAGAAATGTTGGTTTTAATCAGAAACCCTTAAAATAAAGTGTGAAAGTCAAGAATTTACAACAGAAATATTTTACTATTGCATAATCTAATCTAATCTAATATACTGTAACATAACATAACACAACATAACATTAGAGCTGTCAAAACTACAGCGCTAATGCAAGCGATTAATTTTAAAAGGTTTAATGCGTGAATGTTTTTTTTTTTTACTGGCATAATGCATTTAACAACTTTGACATTAGATTTCGACATACTGTATTATTCAGCTCTGTGTGAGTTTTGAACACTGGTTGGATGTGTCCGGGGACATTACACTGACGTACACACCACAAACACACACACATTAACAATGAACAATTGATGGGGAAAGAACCTCTCACAAAATAAACCCAGATGGGACTTGTGACAAAAAAAAGTACTTTGCGTCCTTTGTAATTTGTTTGCCATATAAGCACGTCAAGTCTTAATTATCAGCTAAAAGCCAACCACACAATAAATGGGACTGATGAGGTATTGCTGCAGCTGGCTAGCTTCCGTGCAATCTCTGCCGACATGCTGCTCAAAGTTCTAACAATTTCAACTTTGACCCAGTTGCTGCCAATCTTTCGAAGTGTCAACTAAAGATTTCTGGCCAGTTCGGATGAAGTATCATTATGTGGGCAGTGCCAGCGCTAAATGCAGAACAAGATGTTGGTCATTTTCGGAATGGCATACTATTATACTACTCGTACTATTTCTGTTATACATAGATATAACAGAAGAAGTAAGAGCTGTATGGGTAGTATGTCATTCTGAACTTGACCGTTCTCTGCAGCGCTTGATGTCCTAATGCGAATCGTGTGAATGCAGTTTAATGATTGTCGTAGCAAAGTGAATAATCACAACCTGCCAGCTGATTAATACTGTGGAGGATGAGGGATTGAAAGATTGAATGCGCATTGCAACAAATTCTCAACCTCCCACTCAGACTTTGGAAAACATTTAATGTTACAGTACTTGAATTGGTGCTATTTTAGAGCATTTCTATTTTTTCTTTACTTAGAAACTAAATGCATTTTGACAGGAAAATAAATATTGAGTCAAATTTCAGCACTTTCAAAATCTGCAATTAATTGCGATTATCTATGAAAAATCATGCGATTAATCATGATTAAATATTTCAGTCAACTGACAGCACTACATCTAATCTAATCTAATATTAGTATAATATATGATATAGCTATTCAGGTTGGCTGTGTTCCAAAAAAAACTGTGTAAATGTAAAATGGACCAAGACTTAAGCTGACAAAAAAGAGAGACACATTTGTAAATAAAAGTGTTTGTAAATATTTTGGTATTTAAAAAATTGTTTCTCAAGTCATTTTTTTACTTTTGAAAGCCGTACAGCTTAAATATGAATAAATGACATTTTAAGGTGTATGAAGCACACATGCACCTTAAGAAATATGACAATTTGCATGACATTTAATCATCATAATCTTGAAAGCCCTAAAACAGACAATTAATCCTCTGCCAAATTTCATAATCGTGATAGCCCAATGAACTTCAGAGTAAAATATATCTGGTGGCCACTTCCACAGTATTAAACAATGAACAGCTGAAGCATTTAATTAGAGATGATATGCAGTGGTCGGACCGGACATCACACCGAGTCTTCGCACCACTCCTTTACTGCTACAAGTCGGGACCTCACCTTGCTAGGTTGAGGTTCAGCTTTGGGTTTGACCATCTGTGTGCCAGGAGGGATCATTCCTTTGGGTGGGTCTTTGACTTCTACCTCCAGACCAGCATCTGAACAAATAATACTCTAGTCAGCAAAGCCATCATGACTCATGTGAAGCACTTCAACTACATTCTGTTGGAAAGCACCAAGGATTTTCCTGGGATACAATGACTATGAATCATATTTCACCAAGTAAAATAAGATTATATAAGAAGTGGTGCTCGCCACTTTAATCACTTTAACTAATGCCTTTAATTACCACTACTTACAGTGCTGTGAAGAAGTATTTGCTTCCATCCTGATTTCTTCTGTTTTTGTGTATATCTCATACAAAATTGTTTCAAAAATTCAAACAAAATCTAATATAAAACAAAGGCAATCTCAGTAAACACACACACACACACACACGAAAAAAAAAAAACTGTTTTTAAATGATAATGTTATTTATTGAAACAAAAAAGTTATCCAATACCAACTGGGCCTGTGTGAAAAAGTATTTGCCTAAAGAATTAGTTCTAAATCTATGAAACTGCATTCATAATGGGGTTCAGCTGGACTAGACACATCCAAGCCTGATTACTGCCAGCCCTGTTCAATCAAATCAACACCTAACTAGAACTTTTTCTGCAGCATGAAGCTGGCTAAAAGGTCTCACCCAGTAGCACACTATGCCAAAGTCAAAAGAAATCCCAGAAATTATGAGGAAAAAGGTGATTGAAATATATCAGTCTGGGAAGGGTTACAAAGCTATTTCAAAGGCTCTGGGTCTCATCTGAATTTTGCCAAAACGCACCTTGATGATCCTCAAACCTTTTGGGAGAATGTTCTTTGGACTGATGAGTTGAAAGTGGAACTGTTTAGAAGACATGGCTCCCATTACATCAGGAATAAATGAAACACAGAATTCCACAAAAAGAACATCATACCTACGGTCAAGCATGGTGGTGGTAGTGTGATGGTGTGGGGATGCCTTGTTGCTTCAGGGCCAGGGCGACTTGCAATAATTGAGGGAAACATGAATTCTGCTCTTTACCAAAAATACTAAAGGAGAACGTCCGGTCATCAGTCCATGAGTTGAAGCTCAAGCGCAACTGGATTATGCAGCAAGACAATGATCCAAAGCATAGGAGTAAGTCCACCTCTGAATGGCTCAAAAGAAGCTAAATTAAAGTTTTGGAGTGGCCTAGTCAATGTCCTGACTTGAACCTGATTAAGATGCTGTGGCAGGACCTTAAATGGGCAGTTCATGCACGAAAACCCCCCAAAGTGGCTGAACTAAAGCAGTTCTGCAAAGACTGGGCCAAAATTCCACCACAGTGTTGCGTAAGACTGCTCTCCAGTTATCGGAAGCGTTTGGTTGCAATTGTTGCTGCTAAAGGTGGCACAACCAACTATTAAGTTTAAGGGGGCAGTTAGTTTTTCACATGGGTGATATAGGTGTTGGATAACTTTTTTGCTTCTATATATATATATATATATATATATATATACACACACACACACACGCACGCGCGCGCGCGCGCTCACACACACACACATACATATATATATATTTTTGAAATCTGCATTTTGCTTACTCAGGTTGCCTTTGTTTTATGTTATATCTCGTTTAAAGATCTAAAATAATTTAATATGTAAAATACACAAAAAAAGAAGAAATCATACTTTTTCACATCACTGTAAATCTTAAGATTCACTTTGGGCACTCTCAGTCATTTACAACTTCTCTGAAAAAGATCTCTAATACAGCGCTTCATTAAAACTGAAAAGCAGTTACCAATCTCAATGCCGTCTATGGTCACATGAATGGTGTAAAGTCCAACAGCACCAGGGGTCCAGTTAGCGCTGTAGGTGCCATCTGTGTTGGCCCGGATGAGCATGTTCTCACTGGGCCTGAGTGAAGAGCACAAATACTGATAACACTGTTCTTACATTTCAATGTTTACTGCAATATATGACAGGAAGGAAGGTAATTGTAAATTTTATAAGTTTTTGTACCTCTTTGGTGTGGGTGAAGCAAAGCGAAGCTCCTCAAAAGAGTAATTTTCATATGCCTGCATGAAATAAGACAGTAAATGAAATGCAAACAAGAAAAGCAACAGTTGTTAAAAAGTTATTGCACAAATGGCTCAGAAATGATCATTTAGTTCAGAGATCGTTTGTTTCCAATTGCTTCGATATTTTGTTATCTAATGCAATGACATTCAGACATTTTAATGTAGCTTTACTATCAAAGACTTTTTTGGGCCACTGCATTTATCACGTCAAAAGTAAAGGTGAACCTTCATCATGGTGATGGCGATATAACGGGCCTCTTTGATGATCATGGGCTCATAAGTCGCCTCCAGTTTGGGTGCTGGATGTCCACCGAAGGTCAGGTCAGAGCTTGAGGGAGAGTTAGAGGAGCTGCCCGGCAAACGCTGCAGTTTCTTCATGTTCTCCTGCTGGATGGACTTCTTCTGAGAGACAGGAACAGCCTTCACTTCAACCTACAACACAGAGCACAGATGGTTAGAGGCACTGGTTGATAAATAGAGATGCACCGATATGGAATTTCTGGAGCGATAACGTTAACTAACAATCGAATGCTTGTTGTGGCCAACACGATAACAGATTATTTCACTTTTTGAGTTTAAACCCTTTTAACTGGAGCATCTAGCAAATGAGCTAATTAATTAAAAAACACTAATTTTACTCACAACATAGGTGTCATTTAAAACCTTAGAATCTTGACTTTCCAATTCAGTGGCTTCCTTCGTGGTGTCCTACCATAGACACGATGCCTGTTTAATGTTTTCCGTATAGCAGACCCATGAAAAGGGATGTTAACCAGTTCCAATGATTCCTTCAATTCTTTTTCACTCTAGGGTTCTTTTTTTACCTCATTGAGCATTCTGCGATGTGCCCTTTGAGTCATCTTGGCTGGACTGGCCACTTCTAGAGAGAGTAGCCACAGTACTAAATCGTCTCCATTTATAGGCAATTTGTCTAACATGGACAGATGAACATCTAAGCTCTTCGAGATAACTTTGTAACCCTTTCCAGCTTTATGCAAAGCAACAATTCTTGACCATAGGTCTTCTGAGATCTCTTTTTTGCAAGGCATGGTCCACGTCAGCAATTGCTTCTTGTGAATAGCACACTTAAAATGTCTGAGTGCTTTTTATAAGCCAAAGTACCTTTAACCCACACCTCCAATCTTATTTCATTAATTGGATGCCAGGTTTGCCAACTCCTGACTCTAATTAGATTTTGTTGGTGTCATTAGCCTAGGGGTTCATATACTTTTCCCAACCTACACAGTGAATGTTTGAATGATGTATTCAATATGTACAGTTGAAGTCAGAAGTTTACATACACTTAGATTGAAGTCATTAAAACTCATTTTTTAACCACTCTACAGATTTCATATTAGCAAACTATAGTTTTGGCATGTCGTTTAGGACATCTACTTTGTGCATGACATGAGTAAGTTTTCCAACAATTGTTAACAGACAGATTGTTTCACTTTTAATTGACAATATCACAATTCCAGTGGGCCAGAAGTTTACATACACTAAGTTAACTATGACTTTAAGCAGCTTGGAAAATTCCAGAAAATGATGTCAAGCCTTTAGGCAATTAGCTTCTGATAGGCTAATTGGCTCATTTGAGTCAATTGGAGATGTACCTGTGGATGTATTTTAAGGCCTACCTTCAAACTCAGTGCCTCTTTGCTTGACATCATGGGAAAATCAAAAGAAATCAGCCAAGACCTCAGAAAAAAAATTGTGGATGGACCTCCACAAGTCTTGTTCATCCTTGGGAGCAATTTTCAAACGCTTGTAGGCACCACATTCATCTGTACAAACAATAGTACGCAAGTATAAACACCATGGGACCACACAGCCATCATACTGCTCAGGAAGTAGACGCATTCTGTCTCCTACAGATGAACGTAGTTTGGTGCGAAAAGTGCAAATCAATCTCAGAACAACGGCAAAGGACCTTTTGAAGATGCTGGAGGATACAGGTAGACAAGTATCTATATCCACAGTAAAACGAGTCCTATATCGACATAACCTGAAAGGCTGCTCAGCAATGAAGAAGCCACTGCTCCAAAACCGCCAAAAAAAAAGCCAGACTACAGTTTGCAAGTGCACATGGGGACAAAGATCTGACTTTCTGGAGAAATGTCCTCTGGTCTGATTAAACAAAAATGTAACTGTTTGGCCATAATGACCAACATTATGTTTGGAGGAAAAAGGGTGAGGCTTGCAAGCTGAAGAACACCATCTCAACCGTGAAGCATGAGGGTGGCAGCATCATGTTGTGGGGGTGCTTTGCTGCAGGAGGGACTGGTGCACTTCACAAAATCGATGGCATCATGAGGAAGGAAAATTATGTGGATATATTGAAGCAACATCTTAAGACATCAGCCAGAAAGTTAAAGCTCGGTCGCAAATGGGTCTTCCAAATGGACAATGACCCCCAAGCATATCTCCAAAGTTGTGGCACAATGGCTTAAGGACAACAAGTTAAGGTATTAGAGTGGCCATCACAAAGCCCTGACCTCAATCTGATAGAACATTTGTGGGCAGAACTGAAAAAGTGTGTGCGAGCAAAGAGGCCTACAAACCTGACTCAGTTACACCAGTTCTGTCTGGAGGAATGGGCCAAAATTCCAGCAACTATTTGTAAGCTTGTGGAAGGCTACCCAAAACGTTTGACCCAAGTTAAACTATTTTAAGGCAATGCTACCAAATACTAACAAAGTTTATGTAAACTTCTGACCCACTGGGAATGTGATGAAAGAAATAAAAGTTGAAATAAATTATTCTCTCTACTATTATTCTGATATTTCACATTCTTAAAATAAAGTAGTGATCCTAACTGACCTAAGACAGGGAATGTTTTCTACGATTAAATGTCAGGAATTGTGAAAAACTGAGTTTAAATATAGTATGTAAACTTATACATACTATAAAGGTGTATGTAAACTTCAACTGTACAAGACAAATACAATAATTTGTATGTTATTAATTAAAACAGATTGTGTTTGTTTATTATTGTAACTTAGATGAAGATCAAACCAGATTTTAAGACAAATTTATACACAAATGCAGGTAACTCCAAAGGGTTCACATACTCTTGCCACTGTATATTGGCTATATGTTTTTCTTATAAAATTATGCTAACCTTCATGTTTGGCACATGTACAACATCTCCATATTGGTCTTTGGTCTGCACCACAACAGTGGTGGGCCAGCCGCAGCGAATGTCATCTTTGTTCAGGATGAGTGAGGTCTTCTGTGGGTCTGCGTAGGAGTCTGGCTGAAGCCACCTAGGAGACCAAGCATAAGGCCATCAAATTCCCAAATCTGGTTATTTGTGAATAAGGGAAAAAAAAAAGTTTTGAGAAAGACCTGGCAAGCCGGCCACCACTGGATTTCTGCACGCAGGTGATGAAGTCCTCCAGAAATGAGTGTTCATTGGTCTGCAGGTATATTGGCAGGTTGCCCTCCAATGCTTCTAGGATGGTAGGCGAGTGAGAGAGCGCCAGCCCCTTTCCCAGGAGCCCTGAGTGGGATTTACACACCTACTCAACACAAATACATGATCAGAACCTTCCCTGTTGAAGCACAGCACTCACACACACTAAAACCTAGTTTCTAATAGAGTAATTTCTAATAGAGTACCTGGAGTGAAGCCTCCTCTAAAATCTCCAAATCCTCCTCCAGTTCATTTCCTGTAAGACATTTAAAAAACACAAAAAAAACATGAAGTTAATTTGCTCATGATTTTATCAGCGCAATAAGGACATATCCATAAATGACTTTGCATTCTCACCTATGGGTAGAGCTAGATCCTTCTTCATGAGTGCAGCTGCACACACACTTCCCAAATAGGCCAGTTCCTTCTCCAGCTGAATAATGCCCTAAAATCACAGTCACATAACAAACCACCTCTCAAATAAATAAGCAATATGGATAATTATTAATTATTGTACTGTAATTATTGTTAATTATAAATTAACATATATATATATATATATATATATATATATATATATATATATATATATATTATTTTTTATTTTTTAATTCAGGTCCTTCATGTCCTAAGTAGGTGTGAAACACTCCAATTAAAAACATACCATTTATTTATCGAAACAAACAGAAACCACAATACAAATTAACTGTAGGACACAAGAACATTAATACTAAAGATCATGTATTGGTTGGGCCCAGGTACCTATCCATATGGTTTTGCTAGGAAGAATTCATTTAAATATTCATAAATTTATGCAATTTTTTTTAACGTTAAAATACTTTCTCCTATCCCAGCTTAATATGAAGAGACAACTATAAGTAAGCCATTTGTAGGTCTATCTGTTTGTCACCCTGTGGCAGACAGGGAAGTCATTATTTTTGCAAATACACTTGGTACATTTCACCTTACAGGACTTATGTGATGTCATACCTCATCAAGACCAGGGTTAAATTCATAACCAACAGCTACACATTTGAATCCGTAGAAACAAGCCTTCTCATCTTTCACATAATCCGATGCAGTTTCCAAGGAAAAGAGTGCTTCATTACCTTACATTAGAAAAAGGTAAAAAAAGATACATGTGTTTATGAGTGAGCCAGTGTAATGTAACTCTTTATTAATGCCCATATAATGAAAATCTTCATACAGATTAAATTCTATAAACAAGCCCATATTTTTCCTGTTGGAGGCTGATGTTTATCTACAATCTGGGGCAAATTTCAATGTTTTATCTGTTGACAGCGTAAAGACTCTCGATCAAGGGTCTGGAAATGATGTTAAGCAAACATGTCCATAAATTTCTTTTTTTAATCACTGAACTTCAATAAATACAGAGTGCGGCTCACGTAACCGGTGCATTAATCAGCATGAAAGCATAATTAAACATTTAATTACTTAAAATAATTTTTTTAACTTAATGAAAAAAACTTCTTCAAACTATCTTTCACCTACATTAAAACATTTATCAAATATTCTGGAATAAAAACCTGATTTTGCCCTTGATCATGGTAGATGTGCTATAGTAATGACATTTCACTTTTAAAAGAAACATTTTGGTAAACCTTGGACTTACTAAAATAAGTTAGCTCGCAGTCAATTAACTTATAACTTAATTTATTTTTTATTTTTATTTTTTTTATCTAAATTAAAATGATCATATACTGACTGTTTTGGTAATGACACCTAACAAAGCAATTCTGAGACCATGAAGTAAAAATCTTAAAATCAAATAAATGACATTTCTGATCTTCAAACTGTCACTCTGCTGCTCTGTCAGAGCTCCTGTCACTTCTCATTTTTATCATTAAAATATTTTTTTAAAAATTGGAAAAACATAATTGTTCTTTAAAATGCTTGATGTCATGGTGATGACAACATTATTGAAAATGACAATAATAAAATTACAAACTGTAAAAATCAAATGAAATGAAAATATGATTTAAGTTAATGTGAAAAAAATAATAAATAAAAGTCAGCACCCAGTCATCAATGGGGACAATCCCAAAATAGTGAAATTCTGGAACATTTCACATTTCAACACTCTTCAAAATAAGGAAAAAGTAATTTAAGATGTACACAAAAAAGTGAACATCTATTAATCCAGCTTTTTAAAACTAGAATGATTATTTTCCATAAAACCATTTATTCTTTAAAATCATCCAAGGGGACAGAAAAGTTCCCCAAATTGAAAAACCAAACGTATATGGCTGTGTTTGGCAGTCTAGGACGTCACTGTTACCTGGCAGCACCAAGACGGCGGTGGGCCAGCCACTGGAGCCAAAGAACTTCTTGAGTTCCGTCCAGCTGTTTATAGTCTCGTGGGGCAGAGGTTTGGAGGCGAGCCCAGAGAAGTGCAGAGATCGGCTGGGTATCAGCAGACGGAGAACATCCTCTGACTGTGCTGTGCCACACTGAGGGTCAAACTCAACGGTCATCCAGCGAACACAATCTGGGAAGGAAACCTGAAGCCAGTGCAGAGGGAATGTGCTAAAAAGCTCTGATGAAGCAATGCTGGTCACATTACATCTCAATTTGTAACTAGATGTCATATTCATAGATTAGTGCATGACAGTGCATATTTTTAGAGGAATCAATTCAGCTAACTGATATGGTTCACATGAACACTGATAATGCCATTGACAGGCACATTTACGATTAGGGCTGGGCGATATATTGAATATTCGCAATGATATTGCTGGCGATATAAAATTGAGCAACACTGTGAATATTGCATTTCTGGCAATCAAGCTTCCTAAAGACTGAGTCCTAGTTTTAAGTTCTTCCTTGTCTTGTGAATTGAGTACAGGAGCGTTAAGATGTTTAAAACTTCAGCAGCAAGAACATTTGTTGGAGTTGGTGAGATACAGTCATTTCTGAATTCAAATCGGTTTCAATAAATTGATTCATAACATTTTATTTCAGTTACCACCGTAAGTCTCCGTGCGGCATTTTTCATGTATTCAAAATGTAGCTGTTCATTACAATTTATTGTTATATTGGTGCATAAATGAAAATTATTAATTGTTTTGTTTGTTTACTGAAAAACTGTGTGGAAAACATGCCTTGATTATTTTTAAGTAGATTTGAACTATGTAAGATTTTGAATCTACCTGGAAACAACATATGGTTGAAATTATGGTTCCTAAAGAGGTTTTTTTTATTTATTTTTTTATTG
Organism: Myxocyprinus asiaticus; assembly: GCF_019703515.2. Lineage (NCBI taxonomy): Eukaryota > Metazoa > Chordata > Actinopteri > Cypriniformes > Catostomidae > Myxocyprinus > Myxocyprinus asiaticus. Next base: position 9,750,843 of record NC_059353.1, read on the forward strand.
CCCATCCCTAGTCAAAATGTGATTTCTGTTTCATTTGTCACCCCTCAACATCAGGACATTAAAACTATTGCTGTACCTTGTACTGAGTGACACCAGCCTGCTTGTAGGGGTGATCGCTCTCAATGACAGCATAATGACTAGAGGTGGTACAAGCTGATAGGCCCTGCTCTGGCTGGTTCCCAGTGGTGCTGTCTGTGGACTGGTTGGGATTGAAGGCGGGTGGGGCATATTTTTGGTTGAGGGCAGAAACAGCCGGAAGAAGTTCCTGCACCAAACCAAACACCTCCACTGCAGCCTAACAAAAAAGAAAAAATTAAAAATGTAACACAGTTAGTTACCGGGAAAGATATTGCAAGGAAATAAAAGTTTTCATACTACACACTGAAAAACATGCTTACCTTAGGCACAGAGGAAGCCACAGGACCAATGTACGCCAAAATGAGTGGAAGCAGCATTGAGAAGAGACTGGAGGAGCTCAGGAGTTCTGGGATGTCTTCAACTGAAGAGAAATTAGTGATGTCGATAAATCAATACATCCTAGAGATTAATTGTAAATGTATAATAATGATGCTGATCTGTGAAAGGCTCCTCACCGTCCACAGCAAAGGCCCTGTGAAGAAGGTCTTTGGCTGCCCGCACCACCACACTGACCACAGACAGAGCTCGACTGCAGTTCTTGTCCTCTTCATTGGCTTTGCTTAACAGCTGCGACTGCAGGTCACCATCATATTCACTCCTGTGACAGACAAAAACCATCAACAAGATAAACATGTAGGGATGCGCCAATACAATTACAGCAGTCAGTATCGGGTCCGATACGGGTACTCTGTCTGAACACATATTCTGGTAAGCCAAATGGAAGGGAGCGCATTTTGATCAAAGCAAAATCATGTTTTGTATCCAAAAATATTTTATTAGTTTGCTAAACTACTTAAGCCAGCTGATTTCTATCTTTGGTATATGGTACAGTAGCAAGAAAAAGTATGTGAACCCTTTGGAATTAGCTGGTTTTCTGCATTAATTGGTCATAAAATGTGATTTCAACTTCAAAGTCACAAGTATAGACAAACACGATGTGCTTCGGCTAACAACACACAAACAATTATAATCTTTCATGTGTTTACTGAACACATCCCATTAAACATTCACAGTGATGTGGAAAAAGTAAGTGAACCCTTGGATTTCATAACTGCTCGATCCGTCTTTGGCAGCAATAACCTCAATCAAGTATTTCCATTAGCTGTGGATTAGACCTGCACAACATTCAGAAGGAATTTTGGACAACTCTTCCTTACAGAACTGCTTCAGCTCAGCCATATTCTTAGGATGTCTGGTGTGAATGGCTCTCTTGAAATCATTCCACAGCATCTCTATTGGGTTGAGGTCTGGGCTCTGACTGGGCCACTCCAAAAGTGGATTTTCTTTTTTTTTTTAAGCCATTTTGTAGTGCAGGTTTCAGGAACCTTTTTTCACTAAGGAGCCAATTTTTTCATTTTTGGTTGATGCATTTTTTCGAAAGAGCCATAGCACAAACTAATAATTTACTATTTTCAAAAAACAAGTTTTTCAATAAAATAAAATTTGTATTATGCCCATAGACTACTCAAAAACAAACAAATATGCAACAATTAATAGGTAAAATGTTGCCATGTTGAATTGAATACACGTGTTTGTGCGGGTCTCCATAAAATGACTTCATTTAACAATTGTTCATGAAAAAGTTCATATGTAAAAAATATTTTATAAACAATAATTGCCTTAAAAAATGTCTTGACATCCAATTATATCGTCAACCCCTCTGCCGAGAGTCAGTGAATATTTTTGCTTTATTGATTTTGCTTTAAAAATGAAAACTTAAACAAAAAGACATTTCTAAATTCAAATTGCACTTTAAACAGAACAAAAAAAAAACTATTAAAATAAGGAAGTGATTAAAAAATCTTATATATAACCACCTCCCCAAATCCACCACCCTCCACCCTCCTCCAACGGCCCCATTTGCTATCAGGCAAGCATCCGTCAACGAAACCAGATGAAAAATTACTAATAGCCTACAAATTAAGAACTAAAGACAATTATAAATGTAAAGATAATAATAATAATCATCATCATCATAATAAATAAGCCTAATAAATTCTCTTGTTTCCCCAAAGAATTCTGCTAAATGTGTGTTCTTATCAAATGTGTTTGTATTGCGTTTTGGTAATACAGTTAATGCTGCCTAAAGAAAAGAAAATAGAACTCAATATTAGGTTCAAGGTGTCTTATTTTATTTACATTATTTTATGATTGAATCACTTTCGTCTTTGTTTCATACATATATATGTTGCTAAACCTGCAGTGTTGCATTCACAATGCATGTTAACCGCAAACTGCTCCATGGAAATAAAGCGAAACTCACAGCACCTCCTGAGGTGATCGGAGATCATTTGCAGCATTCTCATAGACGACATTGTTCTTGCAAACAGTTTTCAGACCAATGAAACCGAGACAAGGTCCCGCTGCACGCCTCTGAACAAACAGCGAATCAGACACGAGCATTGACTGCTTTTCTTTTGTCTGTTCTTAAAAATATAATAAAGTGTGTTTCTTCAAGCGCGTCTTTTTGACTAACAGTATTTCTTGTCATGTGTCACTCTGAGATGTCTTACAGGTCACCCGCCTGTTGCAGGTAGATGAGAAAATTACTCGCACATGAAATACCTGCATTTAGACAAGGAGCTCGTGAACTGGATTGAGCCTTGTTGCATTTGGATGGTGGCGTGTGCTATTTCACACCCTGGGCGCACATAAAAAATAACAAATGTTCGTAAAATCGCTCATAGAAAATGCTCTTAACAGCTAAGATCAATAGTTATTGGCAAATGAGGCCCAGAACTCTATGACAATGTGCGTGTCTTGGAGAAGCACTTTCATTGTACTCGCAAACAGCAGAGCTCACTGCGTACACATCAAATCAGACACGACTCGGCGTCTTTTCTATCGTCTGTTCTTCAAAATATAAATCACATTTCGTCAAACACGCATCTTTGTGTCTAATTTCTTGTCGTATATCACTCCGAGAAGTCTTGCAGATCGCCCTCCACAGTGGCTGGTACATCAGCAAAATTACCCGCCATTGCGCATGAAAAATCAGCATTTGGCGGGTGTTAATTTCAAACCATGTTCACCAGGAGTAGGCTGTACGACAAATTCGGGAGAAAGGAAATCAAAACAGTGTCAGTGACTTCAAGCTTTGCAATTGCACCCACAATTTCTGCAGGAAAATTATCTCTAGAAAGTTTTAAATGATCATGTGTTGGTGAATGGTGAGACACCTGGCGTGCCACATGATTTTTAACAAAGAGCCACTTGTGGATCGCGAGCCATAGGTTCCTGACCCCTGCTGTAGTGGATTTACTTGGATGTTTAGGGTCATTGTCCTGCTGCATCACCCAACTTCTACTGAGCTTTAGCGGAAGTATAGCCACTCTGACATTATACTGTAGGATATCTTGATAAACTTGGGAATTCATCTGTCCCTCAATGATGGCAAGCGGTCCAGGCCCTGAAGCAGCAAAGCAGGCCAAAAATCATGATGCTCCCTCCACCATACTTCACCGTTGGGATGATGCTTTCATGTTGGTATGCGGTGCCCTTTTTACGCCATAAATAGTAATGCTTGTTCTTCCCAAACAACTCAACCTTAGTTTCATCAGTCCACACAACATTTTCCCAGTAGCATTGTGGAGTGTGTCTGTGGCAGTGGGGGCGTGGTCAAGCGTCCGTCCAGAGAGAGAGAAAACGGTAAGTGCGCTTGCACCTGAGCTAGATTATGTTCAACACCTGTTTCTAATTCCAGTGAGCATGGGGAGAGCGGCATATAACCAGCCACGCCACCAGCAGCAGAGTGAGAGAGTCTGGCACAAGAAAGACCACGGTGTACCTGAAGCTGAAGCGGTTTAATCTGTTATGTGTGTGAAGCTGATGTGTTGAGGTTATTACGTTCCTGTGAAGCTGATGTGTTTGTTTGACTACCTGCTGTGAATCTGACGAGTTTGTGAACTTGAAAAACCTTGAAGTGGCCGATTAAAAACCTTACCTGTGCCAGAAGAAACCCTGCTTCCCTGTGTCTACATCCTTCCTGCTGTTGAGTTGTCTCACAGTGTCAAGGTGGTCTTTGGAAAACTTCAGGCACGCAGCAATGTTTTTGTTGGAAAGCAGCGGCTTCCTTTGTGATGTCCTGCCACGGACACCATGCCTGTTTAATGTTTTCCATATAGTAGACTCATGAAGAGAGATGTTAACCAGTTCCTATGATTCCTTGTAGTCTTTAGCTGTCACTCTAGGGTTCTTTTTTTTACCTCACTAAGCATTATGTGGTGTGCCCTTTGAGTCATTTTGGCTGGACGGCCACTTCTAGGGAGAGTAGCCATAGTACTAAATCATCTCCATTTATAGACAATTTGTCTAACTGTGGACAGATGAATATCTAAGGTCTTCGTGATACCTTTGTAACCGTTTCCAGCTTTAGGCAAAGAACAATTCTTGATTGTAAGTCTTCAGAGATCTCTTTTTTGCAAGGCATGGTCTAATTAGCTTTTGTTGACGTCATTAGCTAAGGGTTTACATACTTTTTCCAACCTACACAGTGATGTCTGAATGATGTATTCAATTTGTACAAGAACAATAAAATCATTTGTGTGCTATTAGTTAAAACAGATTTTTTTTTTCATTATTGTTACTTGGAAATCAAACCAGATTTTAAGACAAATTTATACATAAATGCAAGTAATTCACATACTTTTTCTTGCCACTGTATATTTGGTGTATTTTATCTATCTCTGATTTCTATCTTCGGTATATTTTTTCGAATACATTGCTATGGTTACAAAATATCTTGATGCTGTACTTGGAAAATTACAGCATTACTAAAAATAAAAAGGCAATCGATATTGACAATTTGTAGATGTGATTATATATTTATTTATATGTAATATAATTTTTCTACATGGAAATAGATAATGGACCTGTAATAGAGTATCTGAGGGATTTGGCCTCTGGTCTGGTTGGTGCCGTTGCTGCTCAAGCTGCAGGTGCTGAAGGTGAAGGTGACTCCATCAGAGCACTGTACAGTGGTCATACCTCCATCCCCATTGGCTGTGCGGCTGCCATAGTTACGCAGACGGACTGCATATTTCACATTCTCCTACAAATAATAAGAGAAACAGGGCGGTAGTGAGTTGGTACTGAAGTGAAGTCAAGTTTATGCATTGTGTGATCAATGTTCACATTTCCCAGCACCTTGAGAGGAACAGCTTTGTCCAGGCGGATTTCAGCAATGTCACTGGGGGAGTCATCAGTGCTGTATGTGCCTTTGACCAGCTCCAGAGATGTCCATCTGTGACAGTGGGCGGAATCTCCAGGGTGCTCTGTCTGTGCCTGATATAACAGCACAGATGGACAGAACAGAAGACAGAGCCAAACCACAGGGTGAGATGTTGGGGCAACTAATTCACACACTCTTAACTGGCAAAAAGTGTACTTTTGTAATGTAACGTAATGAACAGTGTTGAGGAGAAACTAACTAAAGTAGTTACGCAACTTATCTACATTTTTTATTAGTGTTATAATAGTTCAGCTGTTTTCAAAACTGTATAGCTTTTGCAGTAGCTGATTCATTCTAGTGAATCAGTTTTGAAGGTTAAGAATAAAAAAAATTATTGATTCGTGTCCCTGGACAGCATTTTAGATACTGTTCCAGAAAAATACAGCTCTGAATAATTATAAAGTAATTAACAGCATATAGCTATATATTTACAACAATTGCCCCCTTAAATAACTACAATGTAGTTCACTACTTTTAGTTACAAGCTTGTAGTAGTTTTACTGTAGTTTAACCATTTTAAAATATGAGTACCTTGTAGTTCTGTAAGTGACAGTTTCGAAGTAGATTTCCCAACACTGGTATTGAATCTACAAAATGACTCACATCATCAGCGAGCACCTCCAGCTCATACTCGTGGATGCCTCCTCCTCCATACACACAGAATCCCACCAGCACCACCCCTGGCTTGTCCACGGTGAAGCAGATGGCATCTGGGGATCCGTTCCCAGTGTTCCAGCTCCGGCCCTGGCTGGTCTTAGTAAAGCGGTTGGGGGTGGACTTCACAGAGTGCAGGGAGTTCAGCCCATCCACCTGCACAACCACATTAAAAAAGTTTCAAATGTGTATTAGAATTTCAATTTAGTGAGAAAGCATTTTCTGCAATACATTTCTGGGATGTCTAAAGAGAAACGAGTACTATCTTCAAAATGTCTGCTTTTGTGTTCCATGGAAAAAAGTCATACTGGTTTGGAACAACATAAGGGTATCGATGACAGAACTTTCATTTTTGGGTGAACTATCCATTTAAAATGAAGTGTCACATATTTCCCACTAGGTGGCAGCAGCAAAGATAAGCATAATCAAGGGAGGATGTTTTTGTTATTGATCATGAATCTCCATGACAACCAACACCAAAAACAATCCTTTTCCTCTATTACTAAACAGAAGAGAGTGGATGACCATGTTGTAACTCTATTATTGTTGTTGTTAGTAGTTTTGTTATTTTATTACTCTAACTAAACATACAGGGTTCCCACACCTACTGACCAATGCATTTTGTAATGATTTTTTTTTTCACGTTCATAATTACAGGACAAAAATGTAAAAAAAATTTTTTAAAAAAATGTTATAGAGATTGTACAAAGAGCAAGTTGCTATGGCAACCAGCCAGTGGTCTTTTCCCGAGCTGTCGGAGAGATGGACTGCAGTAGCCATTGTGGTCCTGTGGTGGACACACCTGTGCCAATGACTCAGCTACAACAAACCCCCATCAAGATCTGTTGAAACAGAGTGATATCATTTCACCTCCACCAGCTGAAAGCTATTTATGGCCCGTGGGATGCTGTAATGCAATTAGAGGCAAAAGCTCTGTGGACTAAAGGACGGAAAATGTGGACTATAGGTGTGCGTGTGTGTGTGCGTGTGTGTGTGTGTGTGTGTGTGAGAGAGAGACAGAACCAGAGTATGTGAGCTGTGCGTAGTGAAAGCTAAGTGTGGAATGGAGTTTGCCTGGAAGCAAGGAGTGGATTTTTAAAAAAAGGAAAAGTGTCTGTTTTCTCTTGATTCAAGATCGCTCCAATACAGCTCCATAGGGCTGGGCTGTATGGCGATATATATTGTGGCAACAGTATAAAGTGTCAGATATCTGTGTGCGTGATGCACCACCTGGCTGCACGAGACTTGAGCAAACATGGAGAAAGATAAAAACGGAACGTGGGAAGACTCCGAAACAAGTCAAACGCAGGAGAAATGTATTTTTGCATAAAAAAATAGGCAGAGCTTGAAAAGCATTCTCTCTGACACACATGTAAGGCACGCTAAGATAGTTTAAATACAAACTACTCTCAGTGGTGTGGAACTGACCCTCCGCTTTCCTACCGGAATCTGTTTTCCCGCAAACACAGAGATAAGAGATCACACTGAGTCAATTAATTTAGGAATTATTAAATATTAAATAACACCTGTCAATCATGCATTTATATCTAATATATAGTCAGCGAAAATATTTCCAGTATGTTTCCAGTATGAAATGTAGGGCAAACTTTAGAATAAAAATTAAGAGAGAAGCCTCATTTTCAACAAAAATCATGTAGGTACAAAAAATAAAATAATATTTGTAATTAATTATTTATTGATAGTTTTTTCATACTCGCATTATTTTTTCAGACGTTTTCGAATCACTTTCTATCAAAATGTATCGTCATATCGTTATAGAGCAAAAATATATATATATATATAAAAAGTATATCGCTATTTAATTTTTTTCTTATATCGCCAAACCACCCCTACCACGGGGTTATTTTAATTTTACATTTTGATCATATCACCCACCCCTAACGCTCCATCATGCGCATAGCAAGTTAAAGTGTTAATGTGTTCACATGAGATCTTGCTCAGTTCACGCAAGAACATGCTCTGTTCGGGGGCCTGGGTAGCTCAGCAAGACGTTGACTACCACACCTGGAGTCACAAGTTCGAATGCAGGGAGTGTTGAGTGATTCCAGTCCGGCTTCCTAAGCAACCAGTTGGCCTGGTTGCTAGGGTGGGTAGAGTCACATTGGGTTAACCTCCTTGTGGTCGCTATAATGTAGTTTTCGCTCTCAGTAGGACGTGTGGTGAGTTGTGCGTGGATGCCGTGGAGAATAGCGTGAGCCTCCACACATGCTAGGTATCTGTGGTAACGTGCTCAACAAGCCAAATGATAAGATGCAGAGATTCGTCCTCCGCCACCCAGATTGAGGTGAGTCACTTCACCACCACAAGGACCTAGAGCGCATTGGGAATTGGGCATACCAAATTGGGGAGAAAAGGGGAGAAAAGGACCTCCCCCCCCAGTGTGAGAACATGCACGGTTCAACGCGAGAACATGCTATTTTTGCTTTCGTGAGGTTTACGTGACCCATTGTGAACAAGCTTCTCTCATGCACACATGAACGTGTAAAGGACAGCTATGGCGGAAGACAAGTTCCCATTCAGTCGGTTCACTTGGTAAAACACATTGGTAAGACACCTCTATTCACGTCTGAAAGGCAAATGATGGACTGCGATGATATATACCGTCGTCTGTGTCATTCCCGTCATTCTTCAGCTCTTCACTGTGCTGCGAGAACACCTCACAATCATAGTGGATAGCATAGTGTCTGTGGCTAAGCCCAGCATGTGCATTCCCGGAGCTTACCAAATTTCTTATACGTTCTGTACTGTGCAAAGCTTTCTGCCAGTTTAACTGTACTTGGTCAGAAGGTCACACTCCTTCCTTTGGGAGCTGTTTGTGGAAGTTTCTGATGTAAAACAGAGTTGTGTGGTTGTGAAACAAGTCAACAGATTAACACAGCTAACAGTGTGAGATGAGCCCAAAACCAAGCACTAAAATGCCTAAATGTCACCCCTGTCCTATGGCATGTGGATTTGTATCTCGGGTCATTTCCCACTCGACCAGCTTCTAGCTCCCCTGCTCCAAAAAGACTAGCTGCCAGTTTGTTCACGGGCAATTGGAACATTACTGCCCAAAATCCTCCTCAGCCTGCGAAGTAACGGGAAACTGCGTGCAGATGACATCCACCAGCTTAAGAGGGGTCTTTCTCTTTGAAGGGGTAGAAACCTCAGTCCTAGCTCGAAAGCTTTGCACGAGAGGCCATTAAAACAGGACAGTATTCGTTCAGGTCCTCTCGCACGCAGCATGCTGCTACAGCAGGGAGCCCCGCCACTTGGGATACTGCCTGCCAAATGTGTTTGTGGTCCTCATGTCACAAAAGCACACGTTTTTCCCAGAGTGGTGTTCAATAAAAAGTATTCTGCCACAGTCAGACTGTCGAGAGTGGCATGTCATGTTCCACCGAAAAAAGTGAAAAGAGTTCTAAACAATATACTCCCTGTTTGCCACGAGAGGGCGCGTCGACCCTTAAGATGTAGAGTCAGGTTGGAAACTAGCTGCCTAATTCCCCAAATTACATGCATGTGCAGTATCACAGTGGGTGTTACAGACAGTGCAGGTGGGCTAGTCTTCGGGTCGCATACTGACCCCCGAGTTCTTAGGGGGTTTTGATGTATACTGTTGTAAAAGACTCTGCCCATGTTGTAAGGGAGAAAATGTCTTCTCTTCTCAGCAAGCAAGCAATTTGCATTGTCCCGGGTCGCATACAGACCCTCGAGTTCTTGGGGGGTTTTGATGTATACTGTTGTAATAGATTCACCCCTTAGATTGAGCGTCAGGTTGGAAACTAGCTGCCTTTTTCCCCAAGTCATACGCATGTGCAGTATCACAGTGGGTGTTACAGACAGTGCAGGTGGGCTAGTCTTCAGGTCACATACAGACCCCCGAGTTCTTGGGGGGTTTTGATGTATACTATCGTAAAAGACTCTGCCCATGTTGTAAGAAAGAAAATGTCTTCTCTTCACAGCAAGCAGGCAATTTGCCCTGTCCCGCAATCAGACTGAATGTGGGCTTTTATAGCCAATATATCCTTGTCCCAAAGAAAGACAGAGGATTGCGTCCTATTTTGGACCTAAAAATGTTAAGCAAACACTTGCAAGTGTACAAGTTCAAAATGCTCACACCACGTCAGTTATTACACTCTGTACGCCACCATGATTGTCAATCGATCTAACAGATGCTTTCTTTCACTTAGCAATTCACCCAGGTCACAGAAAATATTTTTCTGAAAACGGGAGGTTTTCTTTCAGGGGAAAAGCATACAAATCTTTTGTCCTTCCTTTCAGCCTGTATTTGTTGCCTTGTATGTTCACAAAACGTGTAGAGGCCACTTTTGCGCCACCGCGTTCTCAGGTTGTGTGTATTCTAGCATACATAGACGACTGGCTTATAGCAGCAGAGAGCAAGGAATTGGCTTTGTCATACACTAATGCCTTGGCTTGACACATACAGGCTCTGGGATTTTCGATAAATCTCAAAAAGACTGTTCTATTTCCCTGCCAACAAACAAAACATTTCTGGGAATCGAGCTCGACTCCACTCGCAACAAAGCTTATCTGCAGCGACAGAGAAAAGCTGTTTCGCAACTGTCTTTCTCCGTTTCAGCTGGGCATCAAGCTGCACTTTGGCATGTTTTTGCGCTTGCTCGAACTGATGGCCTCTATGATTGTGGTAGTCAAGATGGTCCTTCTGTTAATGCAGGATTTTCAACACTGGATTCTGTCCAGTCATCTGTGTGCATTGTCATGCGTAATGGCACTAAACCCATGGAGGGATTCCCTCCTGCTCACGCAGGGGTTTCCATTGGGTTCGGCCACACAGGCAACTTACCACATAAACAATCTGAAATTATTATCAGTTTTTCTAGCCCTAAAACTTTTTCTCTCCATACTGAGAGGTCAACATGTTCTGATACGAATGGACAAATCAACGGATTTGTGATATGAGCTCAATGTTCACATCAGAATGGGGAAAAAACGGGATCTCAGTGATGGCATGGCATAATTGTTGGTGCCTGACAGGCTGGTCTGAGTATTTCTGTAACTGCAGATCTCCTGGGATTTTCACACATAACAGTCTCATAGAGTTTACTCAAAATGGTGCCAAAAATAAAATAAAAAATATCCAGTGAACGGCATTGTGACGAGGAGGAGGGCATGGCCGGTCCGTGAGGATGCACGCCCAGCGCTGAGTTGCCTAATCAGTGGAAGGGAGATAAGGAAAGAGCCGGGGATGCCAGAGGGAGAGAGAGACATACACACATTATGTTGCTGTGTTTTCAGTTTGATGTTCTGTCTAATTAAAGTCATGTTGAATGTTGTGGATCCGGCTCCCGCTTCCTCCTTTCCCAACCGAACAGAGATTCTTTACAGGCATTTTTGCAGACAGAAACGCCTTGTTGATGAGAAAGGTCAAATGAGAATGGCCAGACTGGTTCCAGCTGACAGAAAAGCTACGGTAACTCAGATAACCACTCTGTACAATTTTAGTGAGCAGAATAGCATCTCAGAACGCACAGCATGTCGAACATTGAGGCGGATGGGCTACAACAGCAGAAGACCACGTCGGGAACTTTATATTGACCATAGTGTTCCTAATAAAGTGCTCAGTGTGTGTATAAACAGAAAAGGGGGACGTGGTCCCTCAGTTTATTACAGCTGTCTCGCATGCTTTTGTGGTGGTGCGACGAACATCTGCTATCTCTCGGCGCGACAAATGTCCCGGGTCACCTGAATGCAGGGACAGATCTTCTTTCCAGGGGAGGACCCCACATCAGGGAATGGCACATTCACCCCGAAGTGGTTCATCAGATTTGTGATTGGCCAACATAGATCTCTACGCATCACGAGAAAACATGCATTGTCATATGTTTTACTAGATAAGGTCTCTGTGCATTCCTCTCGGAATAGACGCATTCGCGCATCAATGGCTAAAAACTCTGCTTACGCAGTTCCCCCAGTGGAGCTGATTAGGCCCACACTGGACAGAGTGCATTGGGAGGGTTTGTCACTAATTCTAGTAGCCCCCCATTGTCCGTCGAAAACGGACATCATCAGCCTTCTAGTAGGAGAGCCATGGTGTCTACCATTAGGCACAGATCTCCTCACCCATGCAGCGGGGGAGGTTCTGCATCCAAGGCCAGAGTTGTGGGCTCTGTGGGCCTTCCCACTGAAAGGGATCATTTAATCGCAACAGGGTTGCCTCCCGGTGTTGTTGCAATAATTAAAAGTGCTAGAGCCCTTTCTACTAGAAGCCTTTATTCATTTAAATGGCATTTATGGTGTCGTCAGAGTAAAATTATTCCCTATCAGTGTGGTATGTGCATATTCTAACATTCTTACAAGAATTGTTTGATCAGAGCCTTATCGACACTGAAAGTTTATTTAGCAGCGATTTCAGCATGTCATGAGGGAACTAATGGCTCTTCTCCTAGTGTGCACCTCTTATCGATTCAGTTTTTGAAGGGTGCGTGGTGCCTCAGACTAGCTATTAAATCAGTTGTGCCCCCTTGGGACCAGTTCTTAGTGTCAGGCACACTTTGTGATCCACCGTTTGAGCCTTTAGGTTCTGTGGATTTAAATATTTTATCCTATAAGGCTACGCTTCTTTTCGCTTTGGCTTCTGCTAAGCAAGTGAATGATTTACTTGCTCTATCGGTGCACCCATCCTGCAGTCAATTTACACCGGGTTATGACAAAGAGGTATTGCTCCCCAATGTGGCGTATATTCTTTAAGTCATGTCTGCTTCCTACAGATCACAGTCTTTTGAGTTGACAGCCTTTTTACCCCCTCCCTTCACCTCTGATGGGCAGCGGTGATCGCATGCTTTGTGCCCTGTGTGCACTTTACTCAGTTATATGGCACTAAAAGTGCAACATTATCGTTTGGAAGTAACGGCAGCCTCATGGCTTATATTGTCCTTTCGGGTGGGATCTGAGAGCTTATTCGTGTTGACTTGTATCAGAGGAATTATTCATTCCGGTATGTCAAACAAATGTTTCTTATTTAACTCCTTCAGTGTTTTTCTGGCTTCATGGGGTGTGAATATAGGTTCCATAGTCAATGTTCTTGGGCCTCATGTATTCAGACAGAAGACAAAGGCAGGCCTAACAGTCATATAAACATTCCTCAAGCCCCCTCCTTCTAAGTCATAAATTTTACTGATAAAAATCGCGCCAAAATCAAACAAAGGGAGTCCAAAACAGACTACAGATCCATGAAGCCTTGCCCTCTAAAGGATCGAGCTCTCAACTCCTATTGGATGAGGCACACAACAGAACGTCCCTCAAACATGACATCATCAGGACTTCAAATAATTCTGAAATGCTTCCAAAGTTGCTTCCAGCGACTTAGTTCACCGAATACGGACGTAGCTTTTTGCTGCTCTCCGGTGCAGCCTCGTGGCATAAGGAAGTAATGTCCGACTTGAAACTGTGGCCATACAATCTCCATCTCGCTGGACGAGTTGAGATTACTCTGTGTTCAACCGAACACTCTAACAGATCCGGAGACCACTGAGCAATTCGCATCTTCATCCGTTGGCCTACAGAAGTGAAGAGATTAAAGATTTCTCTTCCATCTTCAATCAAGTCGACATTTCTGAGTTCTCCGCCAGCCCGCCGAGAATCAACAGCCGTACCGCCCGCCGACAGCGCGAGGAAACGGCCCCCGCCATCACCCGAGCCTCAAGGAACCGGGTCAAAGTTAAAGGACGGAGGAAAACACATTCTACCTGTGTCCTCATGCGATTCAAGTAAGAGGTTTACGTCTGGGCAGAGATAGAATATTATAGTGTGTTATTCTTGTGTTTCAAGGTTTTTTTGCTTGTACAGTTTACGGACCGCCACGTCCGCTAATTATTAATACTCAGGGTATTAATTATCACGAATTTGTTTTGCTGTATTGTGGTCCAACCAAATTGGATTGTTGTGCATTTTCGCCATCGCGGGTGAGACAGCAACTGAGTTCATCCATTAGAGTCAAATAACGCAGGACTTTTACGAGTCCCGCTCGTAAAACCGCATCTCTGAGTGATGAACACGGCTGCTTTATCTCCAGCTATCGCGAAATCAGCTTTCGGGCTGTCACTTAATCATCTCTCTCTCTCTCTCTCTCTCTAACCACACTGACACACACACACACACACACACTGTCACACACACACCTTATGTGTTATAGAATTATTTTTATTTCCATATCTAATCATATCACTGTTTAGTTTGTAGTTGTAAGTCGGAAGTTTATTGACTGCATTGTATTAATTATTAATTGATATTACTGCATAAATAAACTTTGTTTATATTACAAAGAGAAGTGTTTTGGTTTGTTTTGCATACGCCTGTGTCATGCTGACGGGATATCAGTGCTCGGATTCAAACCTTCATTCATTGTTTTTTTCCCGAAAATCGATATTCTTCGGATGTCGATTTTCCTAAGAAAACAATCTAATATTAAGACTGTTTTAATATTCGGTTATTAGTCCCTGATTCCAGGGTGGTGCCCCGTCAATGTTAATCCTTATTAATATTCTATTGATTTTTGATAATTGACAATTATCTTTGAATTTGAATGATCAATAAGCTAGTGTTAATTTTAATGTTTCATCGATGTTAACAATTAACGATTATCTTTGATAAGTGTTGATTTTAAAGGATTAAAAAAAGCTAACATTGATTCTCATCAATGTTTTATTGATTTTAATAATTAATAATTATCTTTGATAATTATTAATTATTGCTAATAACCAAACTTGCTCCTAAACGTAGCACACTACATTTACTGGAGTCCCATATGAGGTTTTAATGAGTTAGATCCAATTAATTAATTTAAATATTGATTAATAACTACAGAAATAATTATTAATTATTTCTGATAGTAACACTGATCTAAACAACCAGTAAAGCCCTACAATGTGTTGTACCGAGTGAACCGACTGAAGGGGAACGTAATGCATATAACTACTGTTCCCAGGAGGAGGGAAACGAGGTACAACACATCGCAGCCCCACTTCGCCGCTGATACTGTGGAGAGCCTATTTGAATGACAGGAATGACGCAGGAGACAGTATTTATATACCTGACAAAACATCCGTCATTGAGACAGCAGTAGCATTTGTAAGTAGCCTTTTCAGAGTATTTTGCCTATACTAGGTATTTTATGCAATCGGTACAATATTCTGTCCATTATAACATTATTTTACAAACAAATAGGGTGTCACACAGCATATTGTCACTCACAGGGTAAAATTTGTATTTGTATGCACAAGCACACAGCGTTACATTTGTTATAAACAGATGGATTATTTGTAGCATGTTTTCATTAAACATAAAATATAAAAACAGTTATTTAAACGATTACTTAAAGGAGAACACTTTGAGCGGGGAGGTGTCACTCCATTCCACTCACACACTCTGGTGTGTATGTGAGAAAGAGAGGAAGGGAGGTGGGAGTGGGACAGAGAGAGATAAAAAGAGACAGTATGAGATTTGTCCATCTAACCTCAGAGCCAAGAGCAGAGGCAGTTAGTTCACTGACAATACTGGCCAGCAGACCACACGTGTTGGACACAAGATGAGGAGAGAAGAGCTCCACCTCCTTCCTCAGACTCTTCCTCACAGGAAGAACCACAATCACAAGCATCTTCTCCAGAACCTCCCGGAACGTCGTCATACCCATCAGATTCTCCTCCATCTAAACAAAATACCAAAAAGAACAAAATTTTGAAGCACACAAACGTCGGATTAAAATTTGTTTTGATAATTCTTGTTTAAAGTAGGTGTGCGAAATGGATTTCAAATACATGACCTATATGTTAAAGGTTTGACCTGTTGTAGTGTGTCCATATATCAGATGTATCCAAATCATTCTAAGCAAACAATGTTTCTTTAATCCTCTTTCTTTTCTAGATTGTTGTGAATTAAAACAACAAAAAACCATTAACTTTAAACACACCACGCCGTATTTGAACTTCAGGTGCCCACATAAGACTAAGCATGTGCACTAATAAACAGGCCACACCTTCAACGAGTCCCAATAATTTTTTATTGTCATAATTTAAAAGGACAGGGTGAGTACTCACATGACTGAGTTTCTCCATGTGTGCCACCAGCAGGGGGAAGCGGTGAGCAAGGGCCGAGTCGTTTTCCGTACTGACCTGCTTGGCGAGGGAGCGCAGCAGCACCTCTCCGTCGTACGCGATGGGCAAGATGGAGGTCAGCTTGACTGATGTGTTACACAGTGCCGACATTACTGCAGCCAGCAAACGACTGCTTGATGTGCGGAAATTCGCCTCTTGAATATCCTGCAGATCGACAAGTCAATGTTAAGATCACTAAAGCTCTTGTTGCAATTTTAACAAAATGTGCACATTTCTTTTTGAATGGATCTATTTAATTTAGTGTGCCATATATTTTAGAGCTCCTATTCATCAGAACAAAGTCTTCCACAGTGTAAAGATAAAAATAAACTAAAATGGCACCAATTCAAGTAGTATTAAACAATTCCCAAAGAGAGAGGTTGACTAATTGAAAGAACTTGTCACCATAGGGTGCGTATTAATTGCAATACACATTCAACCTCTAAAACCCTGATCCCCCTACAATATTATCGGTCGAAAGGCTGTGGCTATATACTTTGCTACAGCTACATTCACATGATTCAGGATGTCAACACACCACTTTGAAGTTTGAACTCTACAATGAAAAGCGCTGCAGAAAATGGCCGAGTTCAGAATGGCATACTACCCATACTACTCTTTTACTGCTTCTGTCATACCTATGTATATCTATCTATCATAGTCACATCTATCTGGGATTGTTATGTACAAAATAATTACGATAAAGAAGTCCTTTCTCCATCACTTGGTCATTGACTCGGAATCGCTGTTGTTGTGCGTGTTTGTGGTGTGTGCGATATTAGCCTTTCACCGATATCCATGTATATTTTACAGATATGCGCAGAAAACGTTTTTTCAGAACATAAAATGCAGAAAACAATGCTTTAGAATTGATGTCATTACGTAGTTTGTCCAGCAGAGCGCGCTCCGACTCCATTGTTTACAGAGCTGACTCTGAACTGACGGTGGCTCTGCAGACAGGGTGGAGTTAAACGGTGCAGAGTTGAGCGGTGTCTTCGTGGTAAGTTGCTAACTAGTTAGTGAAATACATACTGGAAAGTTAATAAACAATGACCCCATCATTTTCCCTTTTCAATATAACTAATATAACATTAAACTTATCCCTGACAACCATGTCACTCATGTTTATCACATCTGTTTGCGATGTTAGCCAGCTATAGTTTGTCAGTGCAGTAAGTAATGTAGCAGATTGAAATACTGAAATGATACTAAACAGTAATACTGATGTTTATTTAGCAATTTATTTTATTTTTATTTATTCTTTATTTTATTGGTCAGCACTTGACTGATACTAAACACAGTACTGTTATTTATTATGCTATTTATTTTATGTTTATTTATTCTTTATTTTAATGGTCAGCATTTGACTGATACTAAACATACAATACTGATGTTTATTTAGCTATTTATTTTATTTTTATTTTAATGGTCAGCATTTGACTGATACTAAACAGAACTGATGTTTATTTAGCTATTTATTTAGCTATAAAAGGTCTGTTTTCATTCCAGTTCAAAAATTAACTATATCGGCCACCATATCGGTAATCTGTGAATTTTCTCCCTCTAAAATCAGTATCGGTCTCAAAAATCCCATATCGGTCGGGCTCTACCGGGAACATTGCAAAAGTTCCGTCATACTCCAGCAAGTGTTCAGAACTCATAGGGAGCTGAATAAAATGTCAGAATCGAACGTCAAATTAGTAAATGCATTGATCGTGCAAAAAATATTACTAATCGTATGTGGTAATGCATTCCGACACGTCTTATATACATTTTTATGAATTTTAGTAATGAGATTTGGAGGGGGAATATGCTTAATTATCAGGAAAGTAACGTCACAATACAAAAAATATCATTAATGGTCAAAAAAAGGCTTCATTTACTTTCATTTCTTTCTTTCTTTTCATTAGGGGTGAAATATGACCCAGGCCCAGGTTTCATGACATTAACCCATTTATTATTTATAGACAGGCTCAAATGAGGCAGCATCAGCCTTGTTGCTGATTTCGGGGTACTTACAAACAACAACCTCAAACTCCTGTCTCTGTGTTATGATTAAGAGTGATTACCTGGTCGAGGCAGTTGAGTAAGTCACAGAGGCAGGCCCACTGGAGGGCTGGTGTGGGGTAGAATGAGTGGAAGCATGCGGTGAAGGTGTTGTGGCACTCTTGCAGCACAGCCTCCAGCAGCATGAGGGGCTGACTTAGATAACCCTGAGGATCATTGTCCAACTTGTTCAGGCAGTTGTCCATCCCCTCTGACAGGATCTTCTTCAGGAGACTGCGGGTCTTTCCTACACACTCGGCCAGCTTGCTGGATTCCTCCACAACTGCTTTGGTGTTGGCTAGATGGGACAAGACACAAACAGTGACACTCTGGCCCCGTTTTCAACTGGTATTAAGATGCATTTTGGGTGATCCGATCACATGTGGTCAGCCCTAAATACAGGTCTAAACTGGGTCTAAAACCACATACGAATGTGGTCAAAAACGCATGTGACCACATCACATTTGAGGTGTAAATGCTAATCCATCCTGTATGCGTCCCGGCAGCAGTGAAGCACCACCCCTCACCTGTTAATCAACCGCTGCGCTAAAACAAGTGTTTACACTGATTATGAGAGGCTTTAAAAAGAAATAACCGTCCGAACGGACAATTTTAAAAAGTGGATACATACAGAATTACGAGAGATTCACGGATCTTCTTTGGTGTCTCTGATATCAATACAGAAACACGAACACCTGAATCTCCTTTAATACAGGTAATACACTAAAATAACGTATAATGCCGCTTGACATATTGTGCTTGTGCTTCGATTCAATTTCAACTGCACCTGGGAGGAACAGCGCTCCGTTTTTTTGTTTTTTTTGCCTTTCTTTGTCTTTTCTGACTTTTTTGCGCTTTACTATCAAGCAGTAACACACTGACATAGTGAGTGATGTATGATTTCATGAAACACTCCTTTCCTAATTCGATCACAAGTGGTCACAGGAGACACATTTAAGCGACCATGTGTAAACAGCAATGTGTCTCACCTGACCACATGTGATCGGATTACCCGAGACGAATCGTAATACCACGTGTAAATGAGGTCTAAAACTTTATTTGGCAGTCTCATACTGCATACTGCATTTTGCACACAAAACTGCACATCTGAATGGCTGTCTTTTTTATTGTATTTTTTTCAGTCCAGCTGGAAGCAAAAGTCATGTACAACGTACCATTTGAGTATGACATTCTGTAATCACTGCATCTGCCAAATTTAGCAAGGTTAATGTCGTCCAATTAAAGTTTTGTTTGAGGCACTTAGTATCAATAAAATGAGATATCCACAAGCAGAACTGTTTATTCTGATTTGCCTACACATATTTTCTGCTATTTTATTAGGGCAGTTCTTGGCCAGAATAATCTGCAATGTGGCCTAGACCTTATGCAATTGGTCAAAGGTCTGGCTATGCAAGACTATTCATTTTCCAGATCATTAAAAGCTGGACAAAGGTTCTACGTAACAGCTTTCACACTGGTCCAAAGCTGTCTCACTCTTCATTACAAGTGCTTAAAGGACTTGAGTGACAGAAGACCCCGCTAATCAATATAGAATGCATCTGTAACTCAAGGGAACTCCACATGTGACATCTATTCAGTGCATAACAATAAAAGCAGGTGACACGGTCTACTAGCACAGTGTCAACAAAGTGAAAGCAGTGCCCAGCATTCCTAGTCTGATAATCAATGTAACTCAGACAGGAGTCCCATTAGCCGAACTATTTTTTCATTTACTCTCTCATTTACTACGGCAATCCCCGAAGAGACAAATACACAATCATACACATTTACAGGATAAAGTAACCCCATGAATTGCATCTTAATTCAGTCTATTACAATGATTGCATGTGCGGTCCTCGTTTTTATTTTGCACTGATTTGCTTCATTTATTTATTTTTTACACAACCAAGACAAGAGTGCGTGTTTTTATGGCGATCGTGACATTTTGCAGCGTGCAAACTGCAGAGCGCATAACTTTGCTGAAACTGATTAATCGACAATGGATATGTTTAACCAAAGAAATAATTAATGACAATTAATCAATTACTGATTAATCATGAACATCCCTAGTTGCAATCTGTGACAGGGAATTTTAGAGAAGAGGGTGAGAGATTTCAACAAATACAGTTGGCAGTGTAACATCCCCTACCAAAACTGTTGTTTCGAGTCAGTTGGAGGGACGATGCCTTAACAACACTTTATGTTGATGGTGATGTAAATATAACAGAGAAGATAAAATACCAGAGATGGGGAAGATCTCACAGATGTAGACACGCGACAGTCGCAGGCAGCATGTGCCCACAAAACGTAGACGCTCCAAGTCCAGAAGGGTGGCCGTGTACTGGAAACCCTTCAGTCCTCGGAGTTCCTCCACACCCAATACCAGTGTGGTCCAGCTCCAGTGCAGGATACTCAGCAGAGACTCGAAACACTCCTGACACAAGAACACACACACAAACAACTGGAAAATTACACAAAGATCTGAGCTATTACTAACAGGGCTGCTTCTTTCTGACTGTGCAAAGCGGATAGACCACCTGGAATAAAGCACCAATTGTCAGGAGATTTCCTAAAAGAAGAATAACATCCCATGGAACACCTTCGGCATTAGTGGCTGTGCACTGGTCCTTTCCCAATTTCTACAAATCTTCAACAATTTATACATTTTCATTTGTTTCTGTATAGCCTTCAATTAGCACACTGTTTGCTTGGCAAGATGTCAAAATCATAAAAATACTTCAGAGATTCAGCTATTATCCAAATAGTTGTGAGCTGCAGCTTTACTCTGGATGCACATACCACAGAGACAGTCCTGGCGAAAGATCGCTTGAGGATGTGCACAGGCTCACTGCTCTGCTGCTTTCCTTTGGATGCGTTCCCATCATTAGAGGGCAACCTGAAAAAAATCACAACCAAACAAGTGAGTGAAAGAAAGTCTGTACCTCATTTACCTGAGTAACCAGAACAGAACAAAACTCCTCCTGTACCTGTACAGTAGTTGAGGAATCTGTCCAGCATTCACATCAGTACCATTGTTTGATTTCTTGGAGCTCTTGAATTGAAAGACCACACTGCAGGAGAAAGAGCACAACATGATTATTATTGGCTTCTAGAACAATCATGCTGTAATAATCACAGGAGTCAAATAATGAGCTGTTGGTACCCATCGTCAGTGGTGATGGTTGCCTGGCCATGAGAGCCGCAATCACTGCTGGGTCCAGACACACGAGCCCACGCCACATACCACCAGCCCAACTGAAGTAGCACAGGCTCATCAAACATCATGGCATACTTCTCCCTGCATTCACAAAACAAACCATCACAAATCATTAGATCAGTCTTTAACAACCACATATATGAATCTAAAGCCTTTCGTGCTTGTAAATCTGGCCATTTTGAGATTATCACACACAGTATGCAGGTTACTGTTCCCAACTGGACGATAAATGGAAGTGGGGTTTTTTTTTTTTTTCAACGCAACATATGGCTTCAAGAAAAATACTGCTTTAATAAAACAGAAGAAACACAAATATGACAAAAGACACCAACGTTCAATGAAGAATTACATTTAATAATATTAATATTATTAGTACCGAGCAGCACAGTCGTAGGCCAAAACATCTGTTTCGGCCAATAGATCTCCATCTGTCTCATGGTCTCCTCCATCAGGGCCAAGCTCAAACAGCTGCAAAGACAAATGCAGCTGTCAATCACAGCTTCACAATTAAGCATGAAAAGGGCTGAAAGTAAAAACTAAGTAGACACTCAAATAGCACCTGACCTTGATCTTTGCAGTGTACTCCCCTCGGCCACCAAAAAGACCCAAACCCCCTAATAAGATGTCAGTATCAGCGCAAAAGCGGATGGCTTCTACAGAGTGTGCAGAGTAACCCCAGCCGCCTCCATGACCTACAAACACCATTGAGCAAAACGTCATTCAAACAACCTCACGTTCAGCATGCACTCAACATAAGACGATTATAGTAGCTGTGTCATAAAAATACATGTGACTTTGTATGATCTTACTCTCAAAGCGGTTGACCACACTGTAGTCCTCTTTAGAGTAGACTTTCATCACAGCCTGGGTCTCTTCCTCAGCGTTGGCCACACCCATCTTCAGCTCCTGCATAGCAGCCAGTGTGTCAAGACAACCTACACACAGAGCAAATCATTCAAATTAACCAATCACAACTAAGACATTACATCTTAAGAGTAGAGCCTGCTGGGCTGTGGGTATTTGGGCTAGGTACTGTAAGACTTTAACAATTCTGGCTCACATTCCAGTTCCTCTTAAAGACACCTGTTCCTTAACGATTCCAATATTGATAAAAATAAAATAAAAATGTAAACTTTTTTTTTTTAAATCAAATTCTATATTTGCTGTTTTTCTTAAAAAAAATTGAAAAGTAGGCTATCACTTATAACAACAAAATTAATTATGTGTCGAATATGACTATTACACAATGTCATAAACAGTGTTGGGTAAGTTACTCAAAATAAGTAATCTATTAGAAATTACTAATCACGTCTCAAAAAATGTAATCCGATTATTTTACTGATTACTTCATCTAAAAAAAGTAATCTCATTACTTATTTTACTTTTAAGTTACTTTCTAAATCACTTTTCCTAGAAAAGCTTTTGGTTTTCCACTAAAGTTCAAAATGTCTATATTTCCTCATTTACAGTCGCACACCTCGACCAATTCAGTAAGAGTTCAATCATTTCAATTCAAACAAATAACTCATGATTTTGAAAAAATGTGTGAGTCTATTTGACCGAATCATTAAACAATCCCACCAGGATTTTGCGCCACATTTATTGACTATTGCAGCTCAAAATGACAGAATTTGCTACGTCTTTTCTCAAAAATGTGCAATGCTATTTGCTTTTTTGTGTTGTTTTGCAGTGAAGTCACAAAAAAATCATAGTATACTTGTGTAATTTGTTTAAATGACAGTATAAGTGCAATTACCAGTAAATATTTTAGGGAATAATAATGATATGTAGTTATCAAGGAGAAAATAATAAATACATAAATACCATACATTTATGAGGTGAAACCCATGATATGGCCAATACGAGTTCAATAGAAGACCCTTAATCTCAGTCTCAGACAATGCAAGTAAACTTTGGTATGGTTAAAATAGACCTACAATAAAAATGTAAACTAAAAACACAGATATATAAATAATCAGAACTGTTGCAATTATTACATCGCCTGACAGCGATCATTTTATCTAACTGTGATTATTTGAGATAACTGCAGTTATTCAGCACTTTAAATCCTATATCCTATATTATTTTAAGTGAATATATTACATGCTTTTGTGTCTCATTTTCCGGTGCAACAGTGCATAATGTGAGCACTCCAAATGAACTCTGACCGTCATTGACCTGCACTGCACACCGTACTCAGAGCAGCTCCTGAAGAGTGTGTGGAAATTCAACTCTTATTTGTTATGTATGCGAGCCATCAGTGGTCCTGCAAAAGTTTAGACAAGAATTTTGATAGTGACACAATAGGATCTAGCGTCTAGGCTCTACAATACGGGGCACTAGACATCCCGTATGGTATGCCGTCATTTCGTCCAAAATACGGGATTAATGTGGGACAGTTGACAAGCCTATGTGGAGATGATAAAAGGGCGGCTGTGCAGTTGGAGATGTCTTGACTGCGTTACGCAGATTTTCTTTTTGAAATTTTACAAAATTGCAAACTACAGCAAATAATGAGGAGAGTGGTTGAATTTGCATTAATTCTTGCGATCTCAAAATCCTGGAGGGACTTATCAAAAAGAACATTCATGAATCGGACTACACTGCACTATATGCTGTCATTCTTGAAACCAGTGAGAACAAAGCCAGAGTTTTGTACCGTGGTGTTCAATATACACCTGGGTAGCTCAGTGGTAAAAGACACTGGCTACCAACCCTGGAGTTCGCTAGTTCGAATCCCAGGGCGTGCTGAGTGACTCCAGCCAGGTCTCCTAATCAACCAAATTGGCCCGGTTGCTAGGGAGGGTAGCCACCACACAAGCTATGTCTCCGTGGCAATGCGCTCAACAAGCCACGTGATAAGATGCGCGGATTGATGGTCTCAGACACGGAGGCAACTGGGATTCATCCTCCACCACCCGGATTGAGGTGAATCACTACGCCACCACGAGGACTTAAAAAGCGGACTGGGAATCGAGCATTCCAAATTAGGAGAAAAAGGAAAAAAAAAAAAAAATACTAATATCATTCAGATCCAGGATTTTTTTTATTTTATTTTTTTATGCTTCTGAACCTGTTCTTGGTTCCTACACCTAGTGGGTGTGTCTTAAAACTAACATGAAGTAAGTGGTTCAGAAAGAGCAATATCAAATGAATCTCTTTTCCTATCTGTTCGTCAGCCACACAAATTATGCAGAGTGCCTTTCCTTAGATGATGTCAGTCAAACAGTTCCAATTTCTATCTGTACATCTGAAGTGAATGAGAAAAAGCTAGCAAGAATGCTCTGCCATAATGTAATGTCTATTCTTGACAGGTTTTGATATTCTGGTTAAAAAGAGAGTGCTGCAAAGTTAGAATGAGTGAGAGTCACAGGATGATGTTGTACCCAGGATGTGCAGAGCTCCATGGGAGCGGGTGGTGGTGGCGTGAGAGCCCGAGGGAAGAGCCAGCTCAGGACTGAGGATGCTGCAGAGGGCCTGGATGTCTGAGGCAGGGGGCACACGAGCATCTGCTATTACTGCGTTATAGCAACACATCTCTCGTGTAGATGGTAAGAACCTGGAAGACAAGCAAGATGGTTTGTCATTAAAGGACAAACAATTATAATCGAATGGGCCTTCAAAACTGATCAATGAACATGCACAAATATTATTTCCATATTATCCTTTTATGATGGGAGGAAGAAAATAATACAGAATCGGATAGACATCAGGGTGAGTAATTGATGACAAGTTTTATTTTTGAGTGAACTATTCCGTTAAATATTCTTTTTGTCACCACTGAATACATTTAAATGACAATGAGAAAGTGTGTACAGTGCTTTAAGGCCGAGACAAGAACCTAATGACATGCTGACTCCATGCGCCTCACCTCCAGATGACATCATACACAGGGTCCAAACAGAGGCCGAAGCCTTGCAAATCCTCCTGCTCCGAGTCATTGAAGGTGCGGCAGCTCCCATCCAGTTTGTTGATAAGGAGGCATTTGAAGGGAGGAGGCTCAGATACAGATGTGGGAACCAAACCTAGAGAACAGAAGGGATGTCAACAGTCAAGGTCTTCCATAAGACACACAGAGAGTAGCTTAATACAAAGACCTTTTCAAGAATGAGAAAGTACCAATTATATGTTTGCTGGCAAAAATCTCAGATGTGGCCAGGACGTGGGAGTTGATGAGTGCCTCGTCGATTCTAAGGAAAGTCTGATCTCCACTGGCTCCGATCCACGTGGCCTTGCGGCCGTACTTGGCGCCAATGTTGGGCATTGGAGAGGGTTTGGCGTTCCAGTAGGGCATGTCTAGAATTGGTCGCCCTAACTGCCCTTTCTGTTAAGACAACAAAATATATATCTTCAAGTTCCCAATCAAAATAAAAGGCCAATGTATAACAAATCTGAACTGAAGCTTCATTTCAGGGGGAAAATAGCTAACATACAGAGAAACTCCCAAAGGTGAAGACCTGTCCATCCATGAGAAGCACTGCAGTGTGGTTACTGCCTGCTGTCACCTGAGTACTGGAGCCAGACAGAGCCTGAACCAGAGTGGGAGACCCCCTGTGTGCAGAGCCAAACCAAATGAAATTAATATGACTTGGAAATTACAATTATAAAATTCCCTTATATTTTCCATGAGCAAGGGAACCCTGATTATAACAATCTAGAGGGATGGGAAAAAAAATAAAAATTAAAAAATGTTTTTTATGACTTTCAGTTCCGTTAATGATTTTGGAATTGAAATGGAATCAGTACCTGAATAATTTCATTCCATACAATTCCCATCTTTATTAAAGCTTCATTACCTAGAATTAACATCTCCATGTCCGAGTTGCCCATGTTGTCCATATCCAAAGGTGTAAACATCTCCATTCTCCATTAATACCACTGCAAAAAAGAGGTTTACCATTACAAACGGACAGATAGTAATTCAATGTATTATTGTCACATCTAAAAAAACAGGAGCATAAAATATTGATCCAACATATGACAAGAAACATGAACAATGGCCTCCTGTCAAGTTATGAAGGTCAGAAGTGATATTCACTCACCAGAGTGGTGGAAGCCACAGCTAACCTGCATGGCTCGCAGCTCACAATCAAAGCGCATGGCCCCTGGAGGATAGGTAGTGATCTTACTGGCATCCTTGTCCCCTCGTTCACTGCTGCCATCTATAACACAGAATAGAACGTGAGTCTGTGCAAATGGATGGAAAAGTGCGGACAAGGACAGAAGGAAGTGATGAATGGCTTAAGGTAATGAGTGAAGCCAAAGCCAGCAAACCACCTGAGAAGAAAAATGAACTGGTGCCTCAGAGGAAAAAAAAATAGAGAAAAAAAAATAGAGAAAGGAAATTTAAAACAAGACACATTTACTTGCAAAGTAAAACAACAAGGTATAAGGCAAGTCTTGTTTTCAGAGAAATCTAACAAAATTTGAAATTGAAAACACGTTTTTCCTACCCCACTGCCAAATTTTTTCTTGTGTAAGGCGTAAACCTCACTCAATTTTGCTTAAGTTCTTTAACAAACAAAATTATAATAGCCAAAATAAAATGATTTTTTGCAACGTGGCATGCACTGACAGTGGAAGAACAGGAAAAAAGTTGTGCAGGTTGCGTTAACTGATACTTTTCTGCCTTTTACTGAATTTTACAAAACTGACTTAATAAAAATGCTTTCTATCATTTTAACAAAAAAATAAGTTTTCTGGTCCACTGTGTTTCCCCACTTTAGAAACATTCTCACAGTAAACGATGCTAACAGGGATTAGAAGTAAAGAAAATGTTTTCATGCCTCCTGACCACAGAGGGCGGCTCAGCCTATGGATATTCTTGCTGTGTATAGCGGGGATCGAGATATAATACAAAGAGATGCAACATATGGCATATGTAATGGTCCTTGGGTCTCTGTCCCGAACACCTCTGGGAGGCCCTGTCAGACCCATGCAACTCCAACCTGTTCCAGGGCCGCGACCCACCAAGTCATCTACTCCCGACTCTGCCTTACTGCCTGGGACAGATGAATATGACAGCGGGGACAGATGAATATGACAGCGAGGACAAAGCTTATGATGATGTTATCTCTATGACTGCTACTACTTCTTTTTCTACTCCAGAGGAAACCGAGACCTCAAGATCACACCTGGGCTCTACTCGCCTGTTATCTCCCTTGCTCGATGACGTGCAGCTCACTGCAAGCTTGGACGAAGTGGATGATACGCAAGCGAGTGGCTGTGGATTAGTATCAGCCATTATCACTTTATCCCTGGCACAGTTAGGTTTGGAGCCAGTGCAGCCCTCACCTAGTATGAGTGCATTTTCCAATGCTCATCTAAACAAGCGCTAACTTCTATTCCCAAATGTTACGCATGTGTGGAAGAATTTGTTACAGCTTTTCAAACAGCGGCTCAAAGAATTCACCCGCCATTTGTTGCTCACGCTATGATGAATATGGCGGACCCTGCACAATTTGGCCTGGATCGTGTGTAGCCTCCTTGGTAATCTCTCCGGATAAGGCAGTTGGTAACGAGGTTCGATGTCCCAGCATGCCATGTAGACACACGGATGGTGACATCACGAGAGCGCAAAATCACACTGCCTGAATCGGCCGCATGGATAACACACTCTCTCACCTCCTACTCACAGAGGATTTGGCTGTGAGTCAGTCAGGTGCCGAGCACTTTTTAAGGGATGCGATTGGGTCAGCACTGCAAGGTTTGGTCTTGATAACCAGATAGTTGGGACGACTTATAACAATGCTTACACGAGTGCAACCCAACGCATGGCTTGCTCAGACACTCCTCTCGGATGCATGTAGGTCCAAGCTCTGGAAATGACCTTTTGTACCCGTCCACCTATTTGGACCCGCAGCCACTTATGCTTTAGAGCACCACACACGCCTGAGTCTAGATGGCAGCAGTTAGGACTTCGCAGGCCGGATAGATTTTGACCCACACAACAATCAGGTCCCCAATTCACGGTTAATTATGGTGCTGCCAACCCCGCAGGCAAAGGACCTCTGCAAAAATCATTTTCGGCAGTCCGGCACCAGCCATTATCTGCGCACCGCCTGCGTCATGGTCCATGCGAAGGTCACCCAAAGGTCAAAGACCGCGTAATGAGTGAGTACATTTTATTTAAATATATATATATATATATATATATATTCTTGTTGCACTCTAATCTGTCTGGAATACTACTATCTGATGCTAGTGAAACTTTGTAATGCAGCAGTACTGCTGTCTCCTTAAGATGAATCGCTTATGATGTATTACTCCTCTTTTGTAAGTTGCTTTGGATAAAAGCATCTGCCAAATGAATAAATGTAAATGTAGATGGGTGCAGGTCGATGGCTGGACTGTACTCAAAACACCAACTTGGCCAGACCCTGGTTTGCTCTACTGTTCTCCCTTATAAGGGGGACTCCATGGCCTATCCCATTAAGGAAGGATGTTGTCGTCTCTGCTGGGGGGTTGTGGCACACTCAGCCTCTGTCAACAGCTCGGGGTGTGGCCCCTGGGGCCAAGCCCTTGACCGACTTAAATCTTTCGGTTCAGAATACATTGAATAACACTAGGGCGTTGACAACTAGAGCCTTATATGAAAATTGGTGAAAAATATTTGCGCCTTAGTGTACTGAGCGAATTATCGTTGCAACGCAGTGTTTAGTTGCACGGATACTACAGTTTAAGCAAGAACTGTTGGACAAAGGAAGATCTCCTCACAGGTGTGACACTCTGGCCTAATCCATAAATTCTGCCTAAAGTATTTTCCCTGCAGTTTGTAAACCAATCAATAGATTTAGATGCCTTTCCAGACGTGTCAGATGAGCACAGCTCACTTTTGTGCCCCGTGCGTGTGCTTTGACATTATATTTCTGTTACCACCTCAATACGCAAAACGGACAAACTGTTTGTCTGTTTTGGAGCGCAGGGCTTGGGGTCTTCGCTGTCAAAGCAGTGACTGTCACATAGGGTGAAAGAGGTGATTTTACGCATTCATTGTGTGGCTGAAAGTTTCCTAACAAGTCTGGTGTGGTATCACTCGGTCAGGAGTGTCACACCTTCATGGGCCACCATTAAAGGAGTCTCTCTCATGGACATCTTTGCAGCAGCAAAATGGTCATCCCACTATACCTTCAACAGATTCTACCGCCTTAAAGTTTCTACTACAGTCTTTGGCTTGGAAGCAGCTGTTTTGTCTGCACCTGAATAGCCATTTTGAGGTAAGTTGTCCTCCTGACACTGTTGATATTGGTCATCCATAGACTGAGCCACCCCCTGGCAGTCAGGAGGCATGAAATAGAACATAAGTTACGAATGTAACTATGGTTCTATGAACGCTGGATGACCGCCAGAGTTCCTTGTCACCTGGACATCCGCAAGAAGTTTCCAGAGGAGGAGTGACAAGTGTCACGGCATTTTATGGGGGGGGGGGGGGGGGGGGCTTTGTCGCATCTCTTTGTTAGTATTTTGTCTCAATCCCCACTAAGCGTAGCAGGAATATCCATAGGCTGAGCCGCCCTCTGGCATTCATAGAACCAGTTACATTCGTAACTTACATTTTTAAGTCAATAACTTAAAAGGGAGAGAGACACGAGTGAGGATTTGGGGAGAGAAACAAGATATTCCAAGTTCAATCCAGTGGAATAATTAATGGTATATTGTTCATTAAGTCAGTTTAACCGCAGTGTCTGTTTTCTTTCAAATTGCGATGACAGAAGAGTAAGAGAAAAGGCCAGTGATCTCAATGCCACATTAACAGTACAAATATTGTGCATCATTTTAGTTCTTTAAATCTTTATTCACTTCAATAGTGTATGTTTTGTCTAGTCCAGGTCATTACAGACTTCAACTCGAAAATAATATAGGCCTAAATTACCAAAGTTCACAACCCAGTCCTTCAAAGTGACTGATAATGATTATGTGTA
Organism: Myxocyprinus asiaticus; assembly: GCF_019703515.2. NCBI lineage: Eukaryota > Metazoa > Chordata > Actinopteri > Cypriniformes > Catostomidae > Myxocyprinus > Myxocyprinus asiaticus. The sequence goes on from NC_059353.1 coordinate 9,781,182, forward strand.
GCATAATCTTTGACTTGGAGATGAATAAAGTGAGAAGTTGATTCCCTCTCCTTAAACATTTTCTTTCTCAGGGGTTAATAAAAATTGATTTGTCATCGATTTGTGGCACAACCCCAATGAGGCAACACATGAAAAGTGAGACTGATTCACTCCACACTGATTAAAATGGAGGAGACCAGCAAATGTTCTGCCATACAGTACAAATCAAGTCTAAGGTAGCAATCCAAAAGTGAAAGGATTGGACTAAATTTACGTCTTGTAATCTTAAAAACACTTTGATCTAAAAGCCTTATACTTCAAAGGAAATTTAAGATATAAAAGACAAAAAAAACTGTGCCTGTGTATAAATTTCTTTACAAAACTGAAATTATACTTTACCTAAATAGATAAGTTGGACTAAGTTTTGATGACCTAACTACTATTCTAAAATGTGGAAAATAGTAATAAAGAATGAGAAAATATGTACAAACATTTGACTGGCAATGCAAGAATGAAGACATGCATCTTCGCAATCAAACTTCTGCATGTGCAAATATATATATATAATAACGTAAAGAGTAAAACGGAGAGTTCCATGCAACACTGGATTGGTTGGATTGATCGCACAAGAAAACGCTTTCAGATGGAACCTTTCAACGTGAAGATAGGCCTCTCTGCGAGGCTATTATTTAAATGTTTCAAAATAAAACTACGAGGCATAGTGTTCTATTTATAATGACCATGCATTGGGATTTATTTTAGACACTTCTGAAAACTATGCTTGAACCAAAACTGCAACTTAAAAGTCAGTCTGAGATGTGATGACAAAAATATTAATGACAAAAGAGTGCCTGGTTCTATTTTAAGCCAAGATATCATATTTGGCCACTGTCTTTCCCTTAATAATTAATGTGCCTTTCTCTCTATTCTTTTTTGTTTAACAAAAGAACTGAGCACAACATACAACAGAGCCAATTGACTCAAGTTAGAGGCACTTTCCACCAAAAGGTTTTTTCTTTTTATTCCAACAAATGATAATTGAAAGCATGTGCTTAACCTTCAGAAATATTGTATGAGCTGTTTGTATTTTCATTTTAAATGAGGTTAGCAATTTTTTCAACCATATTACCAAATTTCGGGACATGCCTAAATACAGTTTTAAACACTGATTTGGGCGATTTTGTTATTTTTGAGCAAAGTACATTAAGTAAACAAAAATGAAATAGACAAAAAGTATTAAATAAAAAAACTATGTAACAGGGTTGCACATTTAATGCAATGTGGTCACACTTTACAATAAGGTTGCATCTGTTAACATTAGTAAATGCATTAGGTATCATGAACTATCAATGGACATATGTTTACAGTTATTACTCATGGTTAATGTTAATTAATAAAAAAACAATACGGAGCTGTCAAAATTAATGCGTTAACATTTTTTAACGCATACATTTTCCTTAATCGCGATTAAGGCATTTACCGTTAATACAGCATAAATCCGCAAAAACACTGGTTGGAAGGGCAGAACCTTTGTGATGTGTCCGCCCGGAGTCTACAATGACGCACACACCTGTGATAAAGTGATGAGGAAAGGAGCTCTTAACGCTATTTGTTGTACAAAACAAGCCTAGATGGAACTAGTATCAGAAATCATGTATTTTTCAGCCTAAATAAGGTGCATTTTAATTAGCACAGAGGCACGCCAAGTCTTAACTATCACCAACACGCAGAATGAGATGTTTTTGTCAGCAAGTGCTTTTCATGTGGAGTTCAAAGCGGCGCTAGATGCTGGTGCTGACGCCCTGACGTCAATCATGACCACGGATTCACGATTGCTGTTGGAAAGCAGATAGCCACAGAAGGGCTGGGCAATTCATCGAATTTCATTTTCAATTATGATTTTTTTTTTTTTTTTAATTAAATTTGTGTAAAAATTGTATTATGTGTTCCCATGCTGTAGAAAGAACCCAAATTATGTTACTTCTTGAGTTTCACAATTTTATATATATATATATATATATAAATATAATTTTTATTTTTTTGTGTGTGTGGTAAAAATCATGCAATAACAGAGTTCCGTGTAAAATGTGGGCCACAGCTAAACATAATATTTTTGTTAATATTAATTAAATAATTAAACTAAATTAGCTTTTTAAATATATATTTTTTGTACTACGATTAATTGAATAATTCAAAAGAATGTCAAAATTAGGACATATTTAATAGTTCTCACAAATACGTGTTTTGTGCTTATAATGTAAGTGTAACCGAATTGTGAAAAGTGCCTAGAGGAGAGGTAAGACCAAGAGTAATTCTTTATTTTTTCACCATTGAGACAGAAGAAGAGAGAGTGAGACAGTGAGAATCTTAACTGTGTCTAGAGAAAGCTGGAAGAGGCGACAGGACAGAGTTTGCGGAGGAAAGGGAGAGAAAGGGGCATTATGGGGCTCCAGGTGGAGTCTGTAGTACCTTTCAGTTTCTCCCGCATTAGCTTAAAGGCCTGAAGGGGTCTTAGTCTGGCTAGCACTTGCTCACGCTGGTTCATTAAAAGGGGACCAGGGAAAACAAGGGGGCCTGAGGGGGGGAGACAGAAACCTTCACATGCATGGGGCAAAGTATCTTACAAATGGAAAAAAAGCATGGTATACAACACATGGTTTATTATGAATACACAAGCGAGAAGGGAACATCCACAAGCAACCCACTCCCAGAGGAAACAAGCTCATGTGAGGGTGAGGGTGGGGGTATTACTTAGAAGCTAAATAATTCTACATCCTTGAACCAGAGGAAAGGAATCATAATGGAGAATGCATGATGTGCTCATAATCAAGGTTGTATAAGATAGAATGTGAACTGGAAAATGGTCAATGATGAGATGTGTCTGAATGTGAAATCCCAAATGCCAAATGCAAGCAGATTATGGTGCAAAACTTTGTGACCTGAGTTAACAACATGATAAGGGCTGGGCAATATAGATAAAACATTTTATCTTGATATATTTCAAAATTGTCTGATATTTCTAGGTTTTCCATAACTGTGGGAACCCTGTAGTAAAAAAGGCATGTTTTCCACAATGTTTTTCACTAAATCAACAAAGTATCACATTTAATTATATTAGTTTAATTGCACCAATATAACAATACATAGTAAAATACAGCAATATTTACCAACAAATTTCATACATGGAAGATACCACGTAGAAATATCCGTGAACATTTCTAAGCAATGCAAATCAACTTGAATCCGAATTTTGAATTGATACACTGCCAGTTTAAGCTGAACTTATTAAGTGAGGCTATTAATAACATCGTAACACTAATGTTATATAACACTATTATAACATAGCACGGTGTGAAGCAGAGTATCTAAAACCCCCATAACCATGGTAAAATCACTGTAACACACATACATGAGTGGCTTATAGCTTTTATAAAACAGTCGCAACAGAAATATGACATGAGAAACTAATGTTTAATAAACATTTCAATTTATCATTAATGATAATCAGAAAAAAAATTCCTTTGCGAGTAATACTGTTCATTTTCCAGACTGTAGATGTTTGATGTTGCCTTACAAATCAGCAACAAACCTCGAATATATAATGAATATTTAAAATATCACCCAGCCCTAGTAAAAACCCTAGTTCATGTAGTAAATTCTGTGAAGATTTGGAAAATTGCTTCATAGTGCTGTAACAACACATCATAGTTCAGGTAGGAGGTGTTTGTGTGTGTGTGTGTGTGTGTGTGTGTGTGAATTTTTCTGGGGTGAGCTCATGTAGGCATCATACCTCTGCCCTCTTCCAGGCGGTGTCGGCGGTTGATGCGTTGTCTCTTCTCCTCCTGTCGAATCTGAATGTGCTCCTCTATATTGACGCCTGGGGGGGGAGGGACAGGCACAGCTAAAACAACACAGGACCAGCATGGACGGGGACAAAGGAGGAGACAAATGAGAGACAACACAGGCAGATGAATGATGAGCATGAAACGTAATGCAAGACAGTGAGAGACAAAGAGCAGAGAGGTGATCACAACAATACAAACAGATAGTACAGTACTACTCAGGGCTCCAGACTGCGACTAAAATGTGTGTCTCGCACCGCTTTTCACCCTTTCTGTGAGAGGGTCCTCGCTGCAGACTGTAGCGCGATGACGTAGTTTATCTAATCCTCTGCATAGTGGATGATTGGTTCTTATGCGTTACACTGAGTACATTATTACTTAGTATTCAAGTATTACACTGAGACATTTGTTTAATATAGCTTTTAAAAATGGTCATAACCATGGATTTCGTAAATTACTTTTCCTTGTTTATCTATTCACCCACAGAAAACAAATATATAAATTAAGCAATATACTCCTCACTATAATGTACTCCTGATTTTAACATCTCCTCTGCTGTGCATTGATGCCATGGGGTGAATTATTTGTATTTGTATATTAACATGTGGTCAAACTTCCTTGGAAGTATAAAAGTGAAATTAAAGTGAATCTGGAGCGCTTTGCTCACCACACAGAACCAAATGGAGCACATCTGTTACTCTGAGCACGAGATGGAGTTGTGGAGCACAGAACCGCTCTGAATACACTGTAATAATGCTTATACACAATATAGACAGGACAGAGCAGTGTGCCTAGTCTTTGAAGCGAACAGCCTGATTTGTCTATTAACTTAATTAAATCGTCATAGCCTTTTGCGGTTAAATAATCGCACAATGTCATAGCACGATTTTATTTTAATTAATTGTGCAGTCCTAATATATAAAAGTGTGTTTGTGTGCTATGAATATTTACTGCATTAATGACCGTTAAGTACGCTACAGTAATAAAACATTAAAATGTGAATACGCATGCGCATTAAAACATCCACTACGTCACTAAAATCCAATACGCATGGGATTAGATCCACTAAGTCATCGCGCTTCAGTCAACAGCAAACACAGCGTGAGCCGTATACAAATTACTTTTTTGAACCGGGTCTTTACTGTATAATGAATCACCTGACAAGAGCTCGTTTGAACTCAGGAGCTCAGGTTAGCAGTTTGAATTCGAGTCACTTTCTCAGCAAAGAATCAAGCAATTATGTGATGTGGCAGCTAAAACAGCCATTTGGCTCCTAAATGTTTCAGTTTAGGAGCCAATGGCTCCTTAGTCATTTTTTTAGTCTGGAGCCCTGCTGCTGTACTAGGCAAATAGACAAACACAACATTGCCAAAGCAGCCAGTGACTGATGATCTGAATTTGGGCTGGGCCTGGGCGGAATGACAGTATACCGTAACTGTATATGACAACCATAAAAAAAAAATACAAATAAAAAAAAACTCACAGATGCATTTGACCTTATACACAAATTATGCTTCACACAGCGATAAAAAAAATACTTCCAATTATGACAAGCACGAGTCTGGTGAAACAGCAGAGTTTTTAATTTGCAATTGGAGAACGTTAAATTTAAGGGTAGCGTTTAAGTTATAATTGCATTAAAAAATGCTGTTTTCTAACTTTCTCACATTCACACACACAGCCCCATAGGGAGAGAGAGTGAATCCTCACACATAACGGCCTGCCAGCCAATAAGTTATGTAATGTAATTAATATTTACAAGCAAAGCTTATACCTTTGTAGGACTTGTAAATTACAGGGTAAAGACAGCTTCCATAAAGAATGTGAGATAGTTTATGTGCATGTCATATAAGATATATTGTTAACACTTTATTATAATTTTCATCAATAACAAACATTATACAGATCATTAGTCGAAGACGTACAATACATTCAAATAGTTATGAATGTCATTTTAATTTATATAACTTTTAATTCAGTCAGAAGTTTACATAAACCTTAGCCAAACACATTTCAACATTTCAAATTAAATTCCTGACATTTAATTGTAGAAAACATTCCCTGTCTTAGGTCAGTTAGGATCAGTACTTTATTTTTAGAATGTGAAATGTCAGAATAATAGTAGAGAGAATTATTTATTTCAGCTTTTTTTTTCATTCATCACATTCCCAGTGGGTCATACATACACTTCGTTAGTATTTGGTAGCATTGCCTTCAAATTGTTTAACTTGGGTCAAACATTTTGGGTAGCCTTCCACAAGCTTCTCACAATAAGTTGCTGGAATTTTGGCCCATTCCTCCAGACAGAACTGGTGTAACTGAGTCAGGTTTGTAGGCCTCCTTGCTCGCACACACTTTTTCAGTTCTGCCCACAAATTTTCTATCAGATTGAGGTCAGGGCTTTGTGATGGCCACTCCAATACATTGACTTTGTTGTCCTTAAGCCATTTTGCCACAACTTTGGAGATATGCTTGGGGGTCATTGTCCATTTGGAAGACCCATTTGCGACCGAGCTTTAACTTCCTGGCTGATGTCTTGAGATGTTGCTTCAATATATCCACATAATTTTCTTTCCTCATGATGCCATCTATTTTGTGAAGTGCACCAGTCCCTCCTGCAGCAAAGAACCCCCACAACATGATGCTTCCACCCCCATGCTTCACGGTTGGGATGTGTTTTATTTCATCAGACCAGAGGACGTTTCTCCAAAAAGTAAGATCTTTGTCCCCATGTGCACTTGCAGACTGTAGTCTGGATTTTTTATGGCAGATTTGAAGCAGTGGCTTCTTCCTTGCTGAGCAGCCTTTCAGGTCATGTCGATATAGGACTTGTTTTACTGTGGATATAGATACTTGTCTACCTGTTTCCTCCAGCATCTTCACAAGGTCCTTTGCTGTTGTTCTGGGATTGATTTGCACTTTTCACACCAAACTACATTCATCTCTAGGAGACAGAATGCGTCTCCTTCCTGAGCAGTATGATGGCTGTGTGGTCCCATGGTGTTTATACTTGCGTACTATTGTTTGTACAGATGAATGTGGTACCTTCAGGCATTTGGAAATTGCTCCCAAGGATGAACCAGACTTGTGGAGGTCCACAATTTTTGGCTGATTACTTTTGATTTTCCCATGATGTCAAGCAAAGAGGCACTGAGTTTGAACGCTGGCCTTAAACTACATCCACAGGTACACCTCCAATTGACTCCAATTAGCCTATCGGAAGCTAATTGGTCAATTGCCTAAAGGCTTGATACCATTTTCTGGAATTTGTCAAGCTGCTTAAAGGCACAGTTAACTTAGTGTATGTAAATTTCTGGCCCACTGGAATTGTGATATAGTCAATTAAAAGTGGAACAATCTGTCTGTAAACAATTGTTGGAAAAATGACTCATGTCATGCACATAGTAGATGTTCTAAATGGCTTGCCAAAACTAGTTTGCTAAAATGAAATCTGTGGAGTGGTTAAAAAATTAGTTTTAATGACTTCAACCTAAGTGTATGTAAACTTCTGATAAACAACTGTAAATCTTTTACTAATCTGTTAAGAATTATATCATGTTCTATTTAATGCATGATATAAAATTATATCAAATATAAAGTGTCATCAATATTTTTTGTAAATGGACAAAAAAAGGTTTCAGCAAAAGTGTCTAATGTCCTTTGTCATGAATCAACCTTTTTCTTTCTCTTTCTTTCTTTCTTTCAAAAAGGTAGACCAACTGAGAAGGGTGTTTGCACTTATTTTTTTCCCCCCTTGATAAAATGTAAAACTGGGCAGGTTCTGTGTGACAATTGTATTAAAACAACTAAAATAAGTGTACTAAAAAGGTGTGGTAAAAGTTTATTTTGGACATTGTATATGCCACGTCAAATAGAGATTCTGTCGTATATCCCATTGCTAGGATATTGCAAGGGAGGGTGTTCTGGGTGGTTGTTGGCCAAAGTCAAAAGAGGCCACTAAATACTATTCAGGACCCTCCTTCAATGGTCTATTGGATTTTTTTACTTGCTAGGTGAAAATCAAAAGTCTGAACACTTTGAAAATGTAAAGCTAGGGGATGTGCTATGGTGGTCGACTAATTGACTGGTTGTAAAAACAACCAACCAGTCGATTAGTGGAGTCAACTACTAACAATATTTTTAGTGGTAGTGGTTTTAATGGGAGACACAATTCTCAAATTAATTGAGAGAACTTCTTAGAAAGCATTTTGCCATGATGATAACTTGCTGTGCTTAACAGTGAATAACAGTCAGCATGGTAAAACCACCTGCAAGAACTTTAGTCTCCTTAAAGCTTTAGGTTTACTCCTTTAATGCACTGCTGTTACAGCCATCAAAGCACCACATCAACAATACATTTCAAGACGATCACTGTTGGACATTAAATCCTTTGGTGTGAGTAAAGGCCGATTTATGCTTCTGCGTCAAACCTACGGCACAGCCTGTCGTGCACCTTTTCCAAAATGTAACTGCGCATCGCATCGACGCAGACCACAACAGCTGTGATTGGTCCACTGTGTTACAAGAGAACGCCCCCAGCATGACAAAAAAAGATATCAGAGGAAGCGTTGCATTTTCTCCACAGGCAACATGTATAATAAATTATATGTACCTAAATATTACATCCTTTGATGAACTAATTTTTAATGCTTCAATAATTTAATAAATACTTGAAATCGGGGCCTGGGTAGCTCAGCGAGTATTGACGCTGTCTACCACCCCTGGAGTCGTGAGTTCGAATACAGGGTGTGCTGCGTGACTCCAGCCAGGTTTACTAAGCAACCAAATTGGCCCGGTTGCTAGGGAGGGTACAGTCACATGAGATAACCTCCTCGTGGTCAGGATTAGTCGTTCTCGCTCTCAATGGGGTACGTGGTAAGTTGTGCGTGGATCGCGGAGAGTAGCATGATCCTCCACAAGAGGAGTCTCCGCGGTGTCATGCACAATGAGCCACATGATAAGATGCGCAGAATGACTGTCTCAGAAGGGGCGGCAACCGAGACTTGTCCTCCGCCACTCGGATTGAGGTAAGTAATCACGCCACCACGAGGACCTACTAAGTAGTGGGAATTGGGCATTCCAAATTGGGAGAAAAGGGGATAAAAATAAATAAATAAATACTTGGAATCCCCGAATTGCATTGCCTTTGTTTATTTATTAAATGCACATTTATTTCAGACATTAATGCATTCTCTCTCAGTACAATAGCATTTTGGCTGTGTACTCACAAAACGACACAGACACCAACGCAGAACTATAAATGTAAACCAACACACTGGCCAATATGTGGAGACTACGCCGTAGGTTAGACGCAGAATCATAAATCAGCCTTAATGCTCCAGTATTTATGAGGTGCTGTGGAGAGATTAAAGTTTTTTTCTAATTCTGTCTGACACTGTTTAAATAAATAGCTGCAGTAAAAAAAGGTTTTAACTTCTGATGTTGTGAACTAGATGTTGCGTACATACAATCCTACAGTTCTGCGCTTTTCATTGCGCGGCGAGGGTCACCCTGAAGCACTCTGGTTGCACAGAAGTGTATGTCTCCGCCAATGAGGAACCAATTGGCCACAGCTAAAAGATGACTACGAGTTCTCGAGAAGAAAACAACTACCCCAAAGTCACTTCCAATTGAAGTACTGTGCAGACAAGTCTTTATGTGAAAGCTGTCCAAACTCGGAGGCACCTCATCAGGACCATGTGTCCAAAGTCAGCAGCCACCAAAAAAGAAAGAAAGTTGACTCGTACAAGAAGTTCCCCTTAAAGAGATCGTGAACTCTAGTCAAGTCTGGCAAGAGCTGAGTTCAGATCTCTAAATGGATACTTTGAGATTTCAAGACCAATCACAGTGTGGCAACATGAAGAAAGAGAGAACATGAGAAAAGAAGCTCTGCAGCAAATGAAAGAGGCTGCCTGGAACACCAAACTAGGTGTGAACCAGAACATACTTGATGATAGAAGCATGAACAACTTTTCAAACTACCTAAAGCAAAAACACTGGATGGATTACCCTAGCATCCTAGGAAGAACAAGTTTCTGCTAGGGCAGAAGATGACCTTTACGGAACTGTGGCATCATTTGTTGCATGCATAAATATTTTGCAAATAATAAAAAAACTTGAGTGCACAAATTGTTTGTGATATTTTCATCATTGTAATAAATCTTAATTGAAAGACTCACACCCAAACATACAGTAAACCTATATCATGATATATATACAGTATCTACTGTTTTTAAAATGACTCAAACAGTAATATATAATTTTGGTCATACCGCCCATCCAATAATCTGCATAATTCATGCATGAAATGGTTCAACAAATGACATGAAAATGTCCCACAAACAGGAGAGTGATTTGGCAATGGAGCTGTAGTGAATGTGTTTGAATGACAGTTGATTACCTAAGAGTAGGTCCAGCGGTATCATTTCCTTTACAGCATCAAAAATTCCTCTTTGTCTGGCCTCTTGACCATCCAGCTCTCGGGCACAAGCCTTACAGCAGCCACACGATGAACAGCCTGACTCGCCAGAGCCACAGCCACAAATCCTGCACAGCAAATACACAGAGCACAGACACAGAACACCCAAAGGCACAATTATTATATATACATAAGGACTATCACTGATGCAATGGCTTTGTTATATGGACGGTAATAATAACTTTTTTCCCTCTTTTTATTTGACAGTGTGTGTGCAATACCTCTTTCAGGTATATAAATAAACTGAAATGGCACTAAAGAACCATCATACAGACTGTTTAAAGGTGAAACGCAAAATGAAAATAATTATTACTTTTAGTTCTGCAACAAACTCACACTACTGGTTGAGCCAATGTTGCTATGTCAGAGCAGACATTAAAGAATATTAAAAAGATTGGAACGCTAACCACGGTGCCACAGTAACGACTGAAGATTTGTTCTAAATGAGAAAATATTCTTATTAGGCTGTTTAAATGGTTGCTCACAGAAATATTTAGAATATTCCTTCATTCACAGTTGATTTACATTATAAAATATTATTTATTTAATTAATGTCTAATTCAGTGTCTAAGGGGTGTGTCTTTCAATTCATTTGGGGTCACTGGTTACTTCCATGCCATTATTTTAACGACATTGGAAAATGGATAAAGCATGGCCGGGACTAAAGGGGGAGGGGGGGTGGCATTGCCCCTCTAGATTTTCCTTGTGTCCACAAAGTTGGATGGCAACACGGCAAAGAGGGAAAAAGAAAACAAAAAGAGAACCTTAGTGCCCACCCTAAAGGTCAAAATGCCAAATGCTGGCAAATGCTTTTTTTAAATGCAATTTAAAAGTTGCTTTTAAAAATGTTTTATTAATTATTTGTCACATTTAACAAAACATTTTTTAATTCCTTTTCTCCCAATTTGGAATGCCCAATTCCCACTACTTAGTAGGTCCTCGTGGTGGCGCGGTTACTCACCTTAATCCGGGTGGCGGAGGACAAGTCTCAGTTGCCTCCACTTCTGAGACAGTCAATCCGCACATCTTATCACATGGCTCGCACCGCGTAGACTCACAGCATGTGAAGGCTCATACTACTCTACACGATCCACGCAGAACTTACCACACGCCCCACTGAGAGCGAGAACCACTAATCACGACCACAAGGAGTTTACCCCATGTGACTCTACCCTCCCTAGCAACTGGGCCAAGTTAGTTGCTTAGGAGACCTGGCTGGAGTCACTCAGCACGCCCTGGATTCGAACTCGCGACTCCAGGTGTGGTAGTCAGCGTCAATACTCGCTGAGCTACCCAGGCCCCATTTAACTACATTTTTAAACATTAATTAAAGAAAGACTTTTAATGTCAATTTATTTGTCCATATTAAAAAAGTGATCATTTGCAATTTTAAAATAGTTAAATAATAAATAAAAAGCTTTAAAAAAAATGTTTTAATTATGTAGTTAATTGATTCCTTTTTTTGTGGCGTGCCTTTATCTTTTTGTCTTAATCTTTTTGTCATGTTGGTACTTAGGGATGCACCGATCATGATTTTACATGACCGATTCCGATTGCCGATTTGTTACAAGCAAATGGGCCAATTCCGATTTGTATTTTTGTTTAAGCAACAGACAAGACAGAATTAAAGAGTTCATCAAAAAGATGGTTATTTGCTCTTTTACAGGCCAAACTGTCCTTAAATGAAAAAATATCTGTAGCTATGTGAAATTAGAGGCAACAAATGCATATTAAGCACTAGTGGTGCACCAATCAGGAAATTTGAGGCCGATAAGATCTCCTATTTTTTTAACACTAAGATCGGCCGATACCAATTTTTTTTTAAGTGCCCTTTGTCACACATTTGCAAATTATATGCTGCAGTTATGTTTATGCCCCACACAGTAAAATTACAGTAACACTTTACAAAAAGGTTCAATTTGTTAATATTATTTAACAACATTACCGTAGTTAACATGAACTAATGAACTTAAATGTTAGTTACAACATATACTAATACATTTTTAAAATCAAATGTTGTATTAGTAACATTAATGCACTATGAACTAACATGAACTAACAATGAACAATTGTATTTTTATTAACCAACACTGATTAATAAATGCTGTAAAAATATATTGTTCATTGTTTGTTCATGACACCTAATGCATCAACTAATGTTAAAGAAATGAAACCTGTTTATTAAGTTTGACCAAATTTACATTAAAATTACATTAATTGTGAATTGCTAACATTTATTTGTATTAAAACAGTTATTAATAGTTATGTTGTCAATATCAAAAGGTCATTGTGACATACTGGCAACCAAAAACCATGAGAGCATCACACACAGCAGAGATACATTCAAAAATAAGAAAAATAGATCCATTACAAGCTTTAAAACTGCTCCAGTGAGAAATCATTAATATCTATGATTTGTGTACTGTCTTTGGTATTTTGTTGTAACACAAATCACGAATTAAGCAAATGCGTCAAGACGCGGTGTCGTTATTGAAGGTTAAACAGTTACATCTGTTATTGGTGGTACTGTGACTAATATTAATCTGATTTAAATTGGGATCCTCAGATAATAGCACTGGGATGAATAACTGATGAGATATTGAGAGCAGCTGCAGAGTGCATATGTTTGACACAGAGAGCGCTCATGCTGAAGGGAGTGAAGCTAAAAGCGATCATGATCTCTCAAACAGTCACTATAGCTCAACACAACGTCTGACTGTCGCGACTCACATCATGTATTCGCATGTTTATTTGTTGTTTAATTCATTTTTATACCCATTAGCAGCCCCTTTATCCTCTTCCTGCTCACTGTGCAGCGAGTCAGAATTACTACCGTAACGACTCTAGAAAATGGGGAGCTTAATATTCATACACGTGTAATTCTAACACATTTTTAAAACCAAACTGGCATATTCATCTGAATTACAGTATGTCTGAAAGTTTAAATTTGTGAATGCTCAGAATTGCCAACAACTGGGGGGCCTGGGTAGCTCAGTGGTAAAGATGCTGGCTACCACCCCTTGAGTCGCTAGCTCGAATCCCAGGGCGTGCTGAGTGACTGAATGTGGTTCGTTCTCGGTGAGGCGCGTGGTGAGTTGAGCCACCACACGCGCTATGTCTCCGTGGCAACGCGCTCAACAAGCCACATGATCAGAAGCGCAGGTTGACGGTCTCAGATGCGGAGGCAGCTGGGATTCGTCCTCCGCCACCCGGATTGAGGTGAATCACTACGCGACCACAAGGACTTAAAAAACACATTGGGAATTGGGCATTCCAAATTGGGAGAAAAAGAGGAAAAACTATTTTTTCACCCTACAAAGGCCACTCTGTCATGCATCAAGGGCTGAGCAAGCACTCATTTATTAGAGTAGCAGTGTATGTGTGAATTCCTGCGGGCTGCAAAAAAGATCGGCCCTAAATCTAGGCACAATCGGCCGATCACAGATTTAAGACGAATATCGGCCTATTCCAATCGGTGGCCGATCGGCCAATGCACCCCTATTGGTACTGTGGTATACCCTTGTGGCTCTCTTAACGCAAATTAGGTAAAATCGGATAAAGGTAACCAAAAAATTATGTTTACTTGGCTATTATTTATTCTGTGGGTTTGTTAATAGCCGGATTATTGTGATCTGGAGTGGTATGTAATCAGCACTTGTATGTGTGTTGTCTCACTCACCCTCCTGGCACTCTGTCAGGACGGCCGCTGCTCACACAGCTGGCACCGTACCCGGTGCAGTCTCCACACACGGTGCACACCATACACTGGTCCAACTTCCACTTGTGCATGCCAGGCTGACACATCATGGATTTCTCTTCCTTCTCATCCAGCTCGTCCTCCAAGTCCTCATCCATGGCAGTGGCCATGTTCTCTACTCCAAACGCTACGACAAAAAAAACACTTATCACAAAAACACTTTCAAATGTACTTAGTCTACATCGGACACGAGTGGCATGAGCGTTTTTTGTTTTGTATTTTTTTTTTTTGGTCCTTACTCAAAGCAAAATGCTAAGGCAACAAAATCTTTGAGCTTTCACTGTGGATGAAAGCTATGCAGCACAATCATCAGAAACAGAAACCTTTGCTGGTGTATATCTAATTTGGTGTGAAAGGACCTGAAGTGGTTCTCACCTTTCCCTGCCTGGCTCATAGCTCCAGTATCTCGACCGCACTGCCCCTTGTTGTTTACTCCGAATGTCCACACCTCACCACTCTTGGTCAGGACACAGGTGTGAGCTTTACCCATGGCTACCTGAGTTACAAAATGTCCTTTCAGATCAGATACCTGACCTAGGATGGACAAGAGGAGGGAAAAAAAGCCAGAAATGTATAATTCTAATGATTCTCCTTTAAAGTGTACACACAAAAATCCAAGACCATAATGTAGGGAAAAAGCTGTGAAGAACATGATTGCAAAGCTAATGGCAAAGTTAAAGGAATAGTTCGCCCATAAATGGAAATTCTCGAATCATTTACTCACCCTCATGCCAGAAACAGATCAATATTTAAGTCCTTTTTTACTATAATTTCTCGTCCCTGTCCAGTAGGTGACGATATGCACGAAGAATGTGAATCGCCAAAAACAAAAGAACTCCTCTTAGAGAGAAGGCTTAGAGGGCTGTTTGAAAGTGGAGATTAATAGTAAAAAAGGACTTAAATATTGATCTGTTTCGCACCCACACCTATCAAATCGCTTATGAAGATATGGATTTAACCACTGGAGTCTTATGGATTACTTCTATGCTGCCTTTATATGCTTATAGTTTTAGACCCTGTTGACATGCATTGTACGGACCTACAGAGCTGAGATGTTCTTTTAAAAATCTTTGTTTGCGTTCAGCAGAAGTAAGAAAGTCATACACATCTGGGATGGCATGAGGGTGAGTAAATGAGAGAACTTTCATTTTTGGGTGAACTATCAATTTAAGAGCAGCACAAAGCACAGAGTGATAGGACTGAAAACTGTGCTCGTCAAACAATTTCATGGGGTCTTTAAGCTGGCAGAAGAACCATATTAATGAATAAAAAATAGAAACACTTGAATGTACATAGCCTGAACATCCAAAAATTGAATTATCTAAATATATCCATATTCTGAATGTGAAGCATATACTAACTGCAAATAATTTCTCTCTGAGTAGATGATACAGTGGTGGGTAGGGGACAGATAAATGATCGGTTATCATTTTCTCCTTGCTATTTTTAACAGGGCACTGTAGCAGGTGGCACTTACAGGTGCTGTCGCTGTAAATGGCATCCTTGCCAAACATATAGAGCTCTCCATCTTTAGTGACAATGCTACTACTGCCATTGTTGCAGGCCGTGTATACTGCCGTCTTGGTCTCAAGTTTGATCATCTTCTTGGGTTTGTAGGGCTTTGGTTGTCTTCTGCTCTTTGCTAAAAGACAGACACAAAAGGTTGACTATCCATTTGCAAAAACGTGAAAAAAAACACCATTATCTCAGATAGCTATATTTTTTTTTTTATCTCAGACCAATTACGTAAGACGATTATAACTGTTGTCATACTTGATTCTCCGTCCTCCCCTTTACTGGCAGAGCCTGTGAAGAAGACACTTCCATCCTCGGCCACCAGCAGGGCGTGGGAGCCGTCATGGCCCACAGAAAACTGCACAATCTTGGGCGATTTAGTGACTGGCAATTCCACCCACTTCCCAGCCGATGGGCCGCCCTGCTTAATGCCGAGGCTCTGATACTTTCCAGTATAGTAGATCTGCATGAGTGGAGAGGAAGACAATAATAGTTAGATCTCCCTCGATTTTTTTCAGGTATGTGTGCAATACCTCTGTCATGTATATAAATAATCTGGAATGGCCCTAAAGAACTGTCATACAGACACTGTTTAAAGGTGAAATGTAAAATGAAAATAATGATTACTTTAGTTCCGCAACAAACTCACACCTTTGGTTGAGTCAGTGTTGCTTTGTCAGGCTGGATGGGCCATTAGCTTGGCAACATGTTAACGTCAAACTCTACTGAAATCAGTAGACCATGTGAAGCACTATTTGTTATTTGTTAATTCAGAAAAAGTATATCTTATTTGGTATCAGTAAATTGCATCATATGTAGTATATCACCCAACCTGCCCTCTAGATATCGGTATTGGCAATTAAAAACCTACAGTTGTGCTCAAAAGTTTGCATACCCTGGCAGAAATTGTGACATTTTGGCATTGATTTGGAAAATAGGACTGATCATGCAAAAAAACTGTCTTTTATTTAAGGATAGTGATCATATGAAGCCATTTATCACATAGTTGTTTTTAAATCATAAGGATAACAGAAATCACCCAAATGGCCCTGATCAAAAGTTTACATACCCTTGAATGTTTGGCCTTGTTACAGACACACAAGGTGACACACACAGGATTAAATGGCAATTAAAGGTTAATTTCCCACACCTGTGGCTTTTTAAATTGCAATTGGTGTCTGTGTATAAATAGTTAATGAGTTTGTTAGCTTTCACGTGGATGCACTGAGCAGGCTAGATACTGAGCCATGGGGAGCAGAAAAGAATTGTCAAATGACCTGCGTAACAAGGTAGTGGAACTTTATAAAGATAGAAAAGGATATAAAAAGATATCCAAAGCCTTGAAAATGCCAGTCAGTACTGTTCAATCACTTATTAAGAAGTGGAAAATTCAGGGATCTCTTGACACCAAGCCAAGGTCAGGTAGACCAAGAAAGATT
Source organism: Myxocyprinus asiaticus (assembly GCF_019703515.2). Lineage (NCBI taxonomy): Eukaryota > Metazoa > Chordata > Actinopteri > Cypriniformes > Catostomidae > Myxocyprinus > Myxocyprinus asiaticus. The sequence continues at coordinate 9,798,192 of NC_059353.1, forward strand.
TCATCACAACTGCCAGAAGAATTGTTCAGGATACATAGAAAAACCCACCGGTAACCTCAGGAGAAACACAGGATGCTCTGGAAAAAGACGGTATGGTTGTTTCACGGAGCACAATACGACAATACTTGAACAAAAATGAGCTGCATTGTCGAGATGCCAGAAAGAAGCCTTTACTGCACCAATGCCACAAAAAAGCCCGGTTACAATATGCCCGACAACACCTTGACATGCCTCACCGCTTCTGGCACACTGTAATTTGGAGTGACAAGAGCAAAATAGAGCTTTATGGTCGCAACCATAAGCGCTATGTTTGGAGAGGGATCAACAAGGCCTATAGTGAAAAGAATACCATCCCCACTGTGAAGCATGGTGGTGGCTCACTGATGTTTTGGGGGTGTGTGAGCTCTAAAGGCACGGGGAATCTTGTGAGAATTGATGAATGAAGATGAATGCAGCATGTTATCAGAAAATACTGGCAGACAATCTGCATTCTTCTGCATGAAAGCTGCGCATGGGACGCTCTTGGACATTCCAGTACGACAATGACCCTAAGCACAAGGCCAAGTTGACCCTCCAGTTGTTACAGCAGAAAAAGGTGAAGGTTCTGGAGTGGCCATCACAGTCTCCTGACCTTAATATCATCGAGCCACTCTGGGGAGATCTCAAACGCGTGGTTAATGCAAGACGACCAAAGACTTTGCATGACCTAGAGGCATTTTGCCAAGATGAATGGGCAGCTATACCACCTGCAAGAATTTGGGGCCTCATAGACAACTATTACCAAAGACTGCACACTGTCACTGATGCTAAAGGGGGCAATACACAGTATTAAGAACTAAGGGTATGCAAACTTTTGAACAGGGGTTATTTCATTTTTTTCTTTGTTGCCATGTTTTGTTTTATGATTGTGCCATTCTGTTATAACCTACAGTTGAATATGAATCCCATAAGAAATAAAAGAAATGTGTTCTGCCTGCTCACTGATGTTCTCTTTAAAAATGGTACATATATTACCAATTCTCCAAGGGTATGCAAACTTTTGAGCACAACTGTATATAGGTCAACCACTACACTCAGGGCATGGAAAACACAATAACTGGAGTGAGTGGTTCCAGAAGAGTCACGTCAGCATTTCTGTGGTCCATTTGTGTATGTTTGCGAAGAACTCAACGTCATTCTTTTATATTATGGGCCACACAGCCATGTGACCAAGCAGCATCCAAGAAGGCATTTATTTTTTGGAAACTTGCCCAGTCATCACTTTTTCAGTGCTGTTTGTACTGCTATGCATGCTGGTCTTGATAATCTCCAGATAAGGAAGAGTGGGTTTAGTCTTATTTGGCTGATAAACCCACAGCAACTCTATCTTATAAAGCCTGGCACAGACACACTGCCCCTCCCTCAAACACATAAGATCAACGAGCCACACCCAACTGCCAAATTTAACTGTTTGCCACACCTAACGTGTGGTGGGTGAATTTAGACAATATACCGGCCATAACACAGGCCAAAAATATATTTTTTCCCCAGTGACAATCTTTTTTCAATAAATATTTTTCTCTTGTATATTTTGGGAAAATAGGGCAAGTAATTGTGTCATTTCCAGCATCATATTCAAGACACCACCTGTCACAAAAACATCAAAACCATCTTAATTTTTTACTTCATATTCTCATTTCAATGACTTAATGGAACAACTATCTTTAATTTAAGATTCCTAAAAATATATTTCACAGATGCACAATTATATTGCTCACCGACATACAGTATTATTCGCAGATAACTGAAAAAATGATATTATCTATGCTAATAGTGGAATTACAGCTGATAATTGTAGTCAATAATGTGTAAAAGGAAATTAGCTTGTGCCATTGTTTTTTTTGTTTTTTTACATGCATGTAACACCTGACCAGTCTCACGTGTCCATATGTAAGTGTGACCTGGAAAACAAGTTAGCCAATCGTTCTATGAGGATTATTTTGATGCTCAACACACCATGTCTTGCGTCATGAATTATGCATTTTTAAGATGCCATGTTTAGATAAAAGTGATTCATCTTTTAATAACATGCTTCGAGACCCCTGCATTCTATTCCATTCCCTTTATGAATTCAAGAATACGTCATGTGGGAATGCCCCCTTTCTTGTGCGCCTGATGGATTTTACATTTGAAAACTCACTACAGTTTAAGACTTTAGACAGTAACCGTTTGTAATATTCAGTTAACCATGAGGGTTTACGAGCAGTTATTTGTCAGGAGTGGGGACTTGGGCATAAAGAACATTTATTGCAATAGATATGCATCAAACACAGCCACAAACAGCAGGGAATAAAGTGCACAGTGAGCTATAAGCTTAAATAGCACAATACATAGATCTTCAAATGATAAAATCACTCACATTAAAGTCAAACAAAAATAATAAAAATAGTCACTGCCTGCAACATATTTTTTATTGGTTGAGAATATTATGTAATTGAAGTGCTAATCCTGATAGGCGTTCTGCCCGGGCATGTTCACTTTTCTGTGAGGCAGCGAACGCTAGTATTGTCATGTGTATAGAATTACACTGCTGCGGTTTATTAGCGTCTTCAGGATGTTTTGATTTTTAGTCACATTAAGTCATCTTTGCAACCTGTGCTAAAAAAGCTAAATGCAGCACAACAAATGATGATACAGAACGCATGTGTCTCGAGAAGCCTTTATAAATATTGAAGTTCTTTTTAACTTGACACGGTGTCTAAAAATGTGGTGGTCCCACGTGGGACACTGAAATAAAAATGAGATGCGCCACAACGGTTAAAGATGCCCATCCAGTGCGTGTTTACATAGAAAAACAATTGAAAAACAGTGCAGACACTTGTGAATAGCCCCTAACTTGCACTTTACTTGAAAAACTGGCCCAAACCTCAATGGTTTATCGGGTACCGTTGGGACCGGATGGAGTTGATGACTTTTATTGCACGTGTAAAAAAAAAACAAAAAAAAAAAACGAATAGTGATTTTGATATTCGAATACAGGCACGTCCAACAGTTAACCGAATGTTGACTATCTGTCCACATCGCTGGTTAAAGAGATAGTTCACCCAAAAAATGAAAATTCTCTCATTTACTCACTCTCATGCCATCCCAGATGTGTATGACTTTCATTCTTCTGCTGAACAAAAACAAAGATTTTTAGAAGAATTTTTCAGCTCTGCAGGTCCATACAATGCAAGTGAATGGTGACTAAAATTGTTAAGCTTCAAAAAGCACACAAAAACAGCACAAAAGTAATCCACAAGACTCCAGTGTTAAATCTATATGTTCAGAAGTGATATGATAGGTGTGGGTGAGAAACAGATTATATTATGTCCTTTATTACAATAAATTATCCTCCCTGGCCAGTAGGTGGCAAAATGCCGAAGAATGTGAATCTCCAAAAACAACAGAAGAATTTGAAAGTGAATGTGGAGATTTATAGTAAAAAAAGGACTTTAATTTCTAAAATTAATGTCTAAAATTTTGAGCTGTTTCTCACCCACACTTATCATATTGATTCTGAAGATATGGATTTAACCACTGGAGTCATATGGATTACTTCTATGCTGCCTTTATGTGCTTCTGGAGCTTTAAAATTTTTGTACTCATTCATTTGCATTTTGAGGACCTACAGAGCTAAGATATTATTATAAAAATCTTCATTTATGTTCTGCAGAAGAAAGAATATCATACACATCTGGGATGGCATGATTGTGAGTAAATGATAAAATAATTTTTATTTTTGAGTGAACTATCCCTTTAAGAGTTGGTCAGATCACCTATATGTATTGTAAAGTTCAGAATTTAGGCGTGGAGTGGTTTTTAATTAACATAAAGCAGTTGTCTATCGGTTATTTTTATCGTCCAAAAATAATCCATATCGGTGCATCTTTATTTAATTGCCAAAGTACATTTTTACTTGTATTTGGTGCTTGGCAATTGTTAACCTTGGACCCTGCCCACATCATTAAATTAATTTAATAAATAAATTAATATTATTTTCCACTTTCAATTAGTTACTTTTTTTAACACACCCACACGATTTTAGCTTCATCATTTATTAAATTGGCCTGCAGTGCTCTATAATACAGCAAACAGAAAATAGGGGAAAAGCATGTATTAGCTCCATAGGCTAAACATGAGAAAAATGGCACCATCTGTGGAAAATATTTTTAAAAAAACATTTTGAAGCCAGGGATCCAGAATGAAAGCATAATATAACAGAATTCATGATTTTATGCTTTAATGGCACTGGGATCAAACACTGCCGTTTTAATGGGTTTCAATGGGGGCATTTTTGCCCATATGATCCTGAGTGTAACTAGCAGTGTATTATAGATGTATGATAGGAACTGAGTTGAATATCAAAATTCCCCTAAAAATACACACCTTTGGAAAAATGTATGCCGTTGCCAAAATGATCGAAACAACTAAACTGAAAAAGACAAAAATGTCCCTAAGGTCGCACAAGGGTTAAGCATGTGTGCTGCTCTAAGGGCTGCCTGCTCTGCTGCTAGTGTGGAAGGGGTGTAGCTTTCACACCACAGACACCATCACCCCTGCCTGCTAGACCTAGTGTGACTGTGAACCCACTAACACTGCTAAAACACAAAGGTTCACAAATACAAACTCAAACATTCCAGACTGCGGCAGATTTAAGGGGATTGCAAAATGAATGTACATGTTTAATGGGCAGATGATTGTGCGCTAGTCAACTAAATGTAGTAAGGACTCTGCTTCAGTGCTCTTCTATTACTCGTAAACAGGCTTAGCCTCTTCTGTATCAAAGCTTCTGAATAACTTATAGTTTGGAATGCATAGAGAAAGACAGGCAAAAGGCAGAGTAATGGGTGTAATTATAATACAAAACACAAAACATTTTATACAGTTGAGTGCATAAGTTTGCATCAACCTTTTGTCTCATGAGTTTACACACCGCTTTCAGAATTTATACAAATACAAGTCATAAAAGAAAAATCATATTTTTTATTTAGTACTGCCCTTCAGAACCTACATGACCGATATTTACATGACAAAATAATGTCAATCTACACAAATCATCCTGTTCAAAAGCTTATATATCCTTGGTTCTTAATATAGTGTGTTGCCTTCTTGTGCATCAATGAATATTTGCACCTTTTTTAAGGGATGTACCAATCAATCGGCCACCGTTCACAACTGGATAATATTCGCCTTAAATCTCGTGCTGATTGTGCTTAGATTCAGGACCGATTAGTGCACTAAATCACAAATACACTACTACTCTAATGAATGAGCATTTGCTCAGCCCTCGAAGCATGAGACTGCGGTCACTGGAGGGTGAATTATTGGCAATTCTAGGCATTCGTGGATTTACACTCAGACATGCTGTAATTCAGATGAATACGCTGGTTTGTTTTGACAATATAACATTACATGCGTGTATGAATATTAAGGTGCTCATTTTCAAGAGTCATTACATTAGTAATTCTGACTCACTGTAGTTTAACAAATGTAAAAACAAATTGAAACTGAAGAACATGCAGTACCTGGAAGATATTTTTTAAAGAACAGTGGGCAGTTTCACTGCTCAGGACATAGCAGTGACTCACGCACAACTATCACAAAAGGCACAAACAGTGATTGATCATCGAGGAAGAAACGCGCTATTTTTTGAACCAAGGGGATGTAAACGTTTGAACAGGATCATGTGTGTAAATTCAGATATTATTTTGTTTTGTAGAATATTTGTAAATATCTGTTATGTCAAACAGCTTCATCAGGACAGTACTAAATAAAAAACTAAATGCAATTTTTAGTATCACTCTTGATAAAACATTTATAAAAAAAAGATAAACATCTTGCAGATTCCGAAACACTCAACTGTAAGTAATAAAATGCAAACATATCAACTTCAAATTTCACCCCAAAAGAAAAAAAATCTTATATTTTTCATTAAAAAAAATAATTAAGCATGGTTCTTCATGAGCCATTAAGATTTGTTGCATTGTGATATTATTTTCATGACAATTAAATACATTTTCCCCCAAAAACTCTTGTTACCGTAATGCATCTACATTACTTTTTGGGGTTTTTGCTGTTGTTGTTTTGTTTTTGTAATTCACATTATTCTCAATGATGATTTTCATTAGGCTGTCATTACTGTAATACAGTAGCAAACAATTTTAATGCTCCTAAATACTGGCTTCATTTTCATTAAGCAAAACATAATTTCATATTCATGAAGTATGACCTGGACAAGCTCTTGACAGGTTTCGTGAGATTCAGAAAATATCTGATCTGCTTTTTCTTTAATTTTCTCTACTGCTTAGCCAAGGGTGTACTTATAAAAGTAGCAGACAGTAGTACTTACGCAACATGAAAGTACCAAATATTTCAAAATGTTACTCAGATTCACTTCAATACTAAAGCAGAGACATTGAGGAATCCATAGAGGCATGTCTACCTTCCCAGATGCCGTTCTCATCAAAGCAAACTCTCTGCCGGCTCCAATCAAGGCTGCTTCCTCATCAAAACCAGTGCCTGAGGACAAACACACACACAACGCAAAAGAGACAACACAAGTTAATGCTGATTTTTCCAGTAGTTCCTCATAAACGCTGATGTGCATGCATTAATGTGTGTGTGTGTTCTGCAGCACTGGTCTCACTGATGATATGAAGGTCTTTTTCCAGGTCAAAGAGGGAGATGCCACAGGCATGAAGACACTTCCTGGCCAGTTTGAGCTGCAGTTCCTGCTGTAGGGCCGGGTCTGAGCTGGTGGCGTAGATCCGCACCACAAAGCCGTCCTAAAACACAAACAAAACCATTTATCATCATAAATGCTCTGTCACTTTCTAGTCTGTTTACTTCTGCATAATGTAACATTAATGTTTTATCACTGGTGCAGTCATAGGAAGTACTTGAACACAATTATGCCGCTATTATGCACTTAAACTTAAAGCAGAGATAATATGCAGAGACAAACAATAAGCAAAGCACTCATAGGTTAATTTTCTCAAAAACTGTAAACACTGTGTCTTTGTGGCGCTATAAAATGTTTGTTTTGAGCGACCCGCCCCAACAATGTTATTCAACTAAACCAATGGCGTGAGTTGGGGGTGGGACTATCTGACTGTTTGAACAACTGCAGATGAGGGGCATATTCAGAAAATTATTTTGAAAACATCATTTATTTTTGCAAGTCCATTTGGTGGCGTTAGCTTTGCAGAAATTACATACTTCAGCTTTAAAGGAATGGTTCACCCAAAAATGATAATTCTCTCATCATTAACTTACCCTTATGCGGTCTCAAACTCGTATGACTTTCTATCTTCTGAGGAACACATGATATGATGTCTGTTTGTCCATGCAATCCAAGTGAATGGTGACCAAATTTTCAAGCTCCAAAAAGTACATAAAGACTCCAGTGGTTTAATCAATGCCTTCTGAAGAGATACAATTGGTTTTGGGTGAAAACTGACCAAAATATAACTCCTATTTCACTGTACATCTTGCCATTGCAGTCTCTAGGCACGATCATGATTTCAAGCTCGATTACACTTCCTAACGCCATCTAGCACTCTGTCCCTACGTCTCAATGTGCACACTATCCCCAGAGGGCACCCAGAGGTTTTTTCCCTTTCTGAAAAAGGGGCAAATAACCACAAAACGATCCGATTCATCCTCTGACAGGAACGCTCGAAACTGATTTGAGCTCAATCTGAGACCCAGATAAGTTATTTCCTGGGAGGGCATCAGACAGCTCTTTGTCTCGTTTATTTTGAATCCCAGATTCGCTAAATGAGACACCAGCGTTCTCGTATCTATCTCTGCTTGCTGCCGTGACAGCACACAGAGCATTAGATCATCTAGATAAGCAGACACTCTGAGACCCGTTAATCTCAACGGTGTTAGCGCTGCCTCCACACACTTGATGAAGACTCTCTGTGCTAATGAGAGTCCAAAAGGCAGAGTCAAAAATGTGCAAGTTATTCTCTGATAGGCAAATCGTAGGAATTTTCTGTGTGATGGGTGGATAACGACATGAAAATACACATCCTTCAGGTCGAATGACGTAAACCAGTCTCTGGGACGAATAAACTGAGTGAGTGCTGTACCTTCCGAGGAATTTGTTCAGGTTTCGCAAATCCAGAATGGGACGGAGACCTCCTCCTCTCTTGGGGATGATGAAATACCTGGAGTAAAAACCCTGACGGCCGTCCTCCTTATTGATCTTTTGCTCAGCAAATTGGATATTTTCTCTTGTAAAATTTTAGCTGACTCCCCCTTTGCTGTTGACATTAACACACTGTTGAGCAGAGGTGGTTTTACAGTGAACTGCATCCGATAACCCCATTTTATCATAGACAAAACCCAGGGATGAACTGCGCATGCGCGCCAACTTTGTGTGAATAGAGAGGGGCCCACTGAAGCTCTCGCTCATCTCCACTCTCTTATCTGACCCCATGGGTGGAGAGGGGAGATGCAAACTGAAAGGCACTAGGGGAACTGGTGTGGGTTCTAAAACTAGATTGTCCACCTCTAAAATGGGTTGTGAACCCGGAACATGACGGCTAAGTGAGGCAAGCTGTGGATTTTCAGGGAAGGCAGGTGTCGAATGCTTCCCCATCCTTTTTCCTTACCTCTCAGACAGGCCAGTCAGACCGAGCCAAATAGCCTGTTCGCCCACAGCGGCGAGTCCCATGCTGCGGCCGCAGCTCTGGATGGCTTCTCTTGATGTACGCAGGTTGAGATCCTCAATAACGCGATCCCAAAACCAACTGTATCACTTCAGAAGACATTGATTAAACCACTGGAGTCATATACTGTAGATTAGCTTTATGCTGCCTTTATGTACCTTTATGAGCTTGAAAATGTGGTCACCATTCACTTGCATTGTATGGACAAACAGACATCGTATCTCCATTAAAATATCTTTATTTGTGTTCCACAGAAGAAAGTCAGTCATAAAAGTTTGAGACTAGTGCCCGACCGATATATCGGTCGGCCGATATTAGCCTTTCACCGATATATTGGTATAGGCGTATATTTTACCGATATGCAAACTTTTCTCAGAACATATAATGCAGAAAACAATGCTTTAGAATTGGTGTCATAACGCAGTTTGTCCAGCAGGGCGTGCTCCGACTCTATTGTTTACAGAGCTGAGCTGACGGTGGCTCTGCAGACAGAGCGGAGATAAACGGTCTCTTCTCGTTAAATTGCTAACTAGTTTGTGAAATACTGGAAAGTTAATAAAAATGACCCCATCATTTTATATAACTAATATAACATTAACCCTTTCCCTGACAACCATGTCACTCATGTTTTTCACAACTGTTTGCTGTTAGCCAGCTTTAGTTTGTCAGTGCTGTCAGTAATGTAGCAGATTGAAAGGTAAACATCAGAGCATCTTTCTGCAGCTCTACAGACAATGGTGTGGTGGTGGATTGTGTGTGGTGAGTGTTGATTTCACGCTTCGCTGTTACCTAGTGCTAGAAAGTGAACACAATGCTAGAAAGTAAATAAAGTCCATCTTTTTCTCTCCGTGGCAACGAGCTTACAGCTAACTAGCTAACCACGTAGCTACTTTCATAACTTGTCAGCGTGTAAACATGTATTCACCAAATTGTTTTGATCAGGATTCACAGTTTGGTACCCCCTTCAACCAAACAATTCCAGTCGTTGCATTTATAAAATGTAATATTTAAAAGTCTGGTTTTCCAGACATTAAAATAGGATACGTAATAAAAGTAGATTTAATAAATAGCATATTTGCCCTGTGTAAATAATAATATATAGGAACTGTATCTAAAATAAATGAGGGGTGATAAATACTTATACAACAGGCTCGAAAAATAGACATTTATTCATTTTAATATCATATATATATTTTGAATGTGTTGAAACTTGCCACCGGGCGACGCACCCTAAAAACGGCACCGTTAGATTGGTTTCATGCTGAAGAGCCGCTTAAAAGTACGTTTTTTTTTCTCTCTCTCATAAATGTAAATGAGTGTAAATGCCAACATCATCATATATGTCAAAATGACTGATGCTTGTCAACCAAAACATGAGCTCATTGATGTCATTAAATGAGTCTGGTTTTTTATTCCATCAGTTAATCCTGGTTGGAGGCTTCCGTAAATATTTAGTTTATACATGGGTTTACGTTCTACCTACACTACCGTTCAAAAGTTTAGGGTCACTTTTTTTTTTTTTTTTCTTCACATTTTAGAATAATAGTAAAGTCATCACAACTTTGGAATAATAGAAATGGAAATATGGGAATTATGTTGTGACTAAAAAAATCCAAAATAAATCAATACCGTGTTATATTTTAGCATCTTCAAAGTTGTCACACTTCGCCTAGAATTTGCAGACATGTACTCTTGACATTTTCTCAACCAACTTCTTGAGGTATCACCCTGGGATGCTTTTTAAACAGTATTGAAGGAGTTCCCATCTATGTTGGGCACTTATTGGCTGCTTGTCTTTATTATTTGGTCCAAGTCAACCATTTCAAAAACTTTTTTTTTTTAATTAAATTTTAGCTTTATAATGAAATAAATTAATATGTTGGCACAATTATATTTTTGTCTACAAAACTAATTTCAAACATTTAAGCATACACCTTCAGATCAAAAGATTTTTAAGATCATGAGAAACATTTCAGGCAAGTGACCCCAAACTTTTGAACAGTAGTGTACTAATAACTACTAATAATCGGCTAATAATTATTAGTATTGTGACTTAATGCCCATTTACGCCACAACTAGGCTAAGTTGTAACATACGTATATCTGTTGCAACCAGCCCCTGATGTTTATTTAGCTATTTGTTTTATTTTTATTTATTCTTTATTTTCTCAGTGTTCATTTCTAGAATTTGCTGACAATGTATAATAATAATGTCAAATGTTTTTTGATAAAAATATTTGTTTAAGAAAGCAGTCTTGTATGGGATGTATGAATATTACATCCCCCTCCCACTCACGATCAGGCAGAATGCTCACATCCAGTGGTGCAGCCCCTCCTCTGCCTACACGCCTATTATACACACACACACACACACACACACACACACACACACACACACACACACACACAGAGCAGGGCTGAAAGTGGCTGAGACAAAAGAGATCAGGTGCCACTGGCAGCCACAATCACAGCACTCAAAAAAAGATGCTGATCATGTTTTTATGACAAGCGGAGAAATTATGAATCTGTTATCTTCTGCCGGACGTCTGACGAACAACGCAGCTGGTGGAAAACAGGCTGATCATGCTAGAGTAAACAAATTAGACATCTTTTTGCATTTTTGCATTGTTATCCACATTCTATTTCTCTCTCGTTGCCTTCTGAATGCACAAGTCTGCCCTGACTGGCTACCTCAGTTGCCTAGCAACAAGGTAAATTGACAAAATCAGCCAACAAACAGCTGCAAATAACGGTTTTCTTGTAAATTTGCATTTCCCATAAGATGAAAAATCAAGAATTTTACAAAAATGTCTTGCCCTGGAACCATTAGCAGCCACGATAAGAAGAGAAGATGATTTTCCAGGGGTGGTGGTGGGAGATATGGTGGGAGATATTGCTTTACGCAGATGATATTTTATTATTCGTCTCTGACCCCATTAGATCTATGCCTTGCCTTGGGATACAAAGTCAATTGGTCTAAATTCGAAGCTTTGTCTCTGACAGCGTACTGCCCAGTAACGGCTTTTCAGCCGGGCGCCTTCCAGTGGCCCAAACATGGAATTAAGTATTTTATTTCCAGAAAATCTGTCTGATTTAGTTAGTGTTAATTTTGACCCTTTAATAAAAAGGTTTGAGCGATGTTGGCAGGTGGGCTTCATTACATTTATTTATGATTGGGAAGGTTAATGTTATTAAAATGAATTGTATTCCAAAATTCAACTACCTGCTACAATCGCTCCCTGTAGATGTCCCCCTCTCTTATTTCAAGCAATTTGATAGCATAGCGAAGTCCTTCATTTGGAATGCTAAACGTCCCAGATTATATTTCAATGTTACATAGGCCGACTGACAAAGGTGGGCTAGGCCTACCCAAGATTTTGTTTTATCATTATGCATTCAGTCTCAGACATTGGGCCCATTGGTCACTTCCACCTGAAAGAGCCCCTCCCTGGTTTTGTATTGAACAGGAAGTTCTTGCCCATATTTCGCCATTACAAAGCCTTTCTATCAAACTAATCGGAGAAATTAAGTTACACCCCATTATCTCGCATTTGCACGCGGTATGGACAAAGGTGTCCAGTGTGTTTAATTCGTACATTTATTTAAATGTTGCCTCGAGCATATGGCTGAACCCAAAATTATGTATTAATAAGTCCCCTTTCTGCTGGTCAGAGTGGATTGTGAGGGGGGTTAATACACTCGGTGACCTATATGAGAGTGGAGTGTTGAGATCTTTTGAGAATTTGGTTCATCATTTTGGGATTCCCAGATTTATAGGTATTTACAGCTGCGCCACCTGCTCTGTATTGTTTTTGGGAGTGGCACACACACCCCTAAAGTGGCAGATACTTTGGGAGAGGTGATTACTGCTTTTGGAAAAGGTCATGAGGCATCAGTGTATTACTCCTTGCTAATTCAGAGTCTGGGGGATGGAGCTTCGGCTTCTCTCAAGAGATTATGGGAGCATCTAGAGATGCAAGGGTTCGCCTTATGCAATTCAAGATTTTACATCGATTTTATTGGAACCCCTCTAGATTATATAGGCTGGCGATCACAATCAGAAGTTGGAGACACAACACATGTCTTTTGGGGGTGTGTTAAGATCCAAGATTTTTGGTTGAAGGTTCAGAGTTATTTGTGTGACGTTTTGGGCACTCAAATTGTACTTTGCCCCAGATGTTGTATTTTGGGCGATGGGGGATAAATATATATAAAATTGGGACCTGACTAGTATTATGATAGGCAGAAAAATTATTTTAAGGGGTTGGATGTCAGACGGAGCGCCATCATTTCCGGAGTGGTGTGTGGAGATGGGGAGGGTGGCAGCTTTTGAGGAGGTGGCAGGTAGAAGGCTGGGGTTTGGGCACTTGTTTATTAGAAAGTGGGGTAGATATTAGGCAGTTTTGGGGGACTCTCGGGGAAGGGATAGGGAGAGAGAAGTTTAGTTTAATTATATATATTTATTATATATTTAATTATTATTATTTATTTATTTATTTATTTTGTTTGTGTATTATTTTATGTGATCACAGGGGTTTTCGTTGTGGGTTAGGGTGGAGTTGGTGTTTGGGGAGGGATATTAGTGGGGGTTAAAAGTTAAATGTTGATTCGGTGTGTATGTGTTGTGTTTTTCTCTGTTGTGTTTTTTATTTGAATCTATAAAAATGTTAATACAAAAAGATTTTTTTACAAAAAAAAAACAATCCTTCCAAATCCTTGTAAACTGCCTCGCTGTCTACTGCCTAGGGCTCAAGGGCCATTCACACTAAAAACAGGAACTACGTATAATAGGAAGTACCATAACTATGCTGCCAGCCTTTTGGAACAATTTTAGGTGAGGAGTATGCCTATAATACTGTCTATGGAAGAAGTTCATTAGGTTTTGGAACAGAGCAACTTTGTCTGTCTGAAAAGGCTTTGGTTAGCTGTGTTAGGGGCCACATAAAAAACAACTAGATGCAGAGCTTCAAATGGGATTTACACAGGTGTCTCAAGCTTCAACTTGACACTTGACACAACAAATATGTCCGTCTAATGCACATTTTCACAAAAAAACAATCCTGATGCAAAAAACTTGAAAAGCGCAGGCAATGGCAATGACTAAAACAACTTACATCTTTGCAGGCTGCAATCTGGTTGATATAATCTCCATCAGTAAATACGATGTTCTGCCCATCTGCTTGAAGACCTGAGAAAGAAAGAGGAACAGAGAGAGACTTGTATGCATGTTTTTTTTCCAATAAAATGCTCTCTAGAATGACAATGTAATACCACCTGCCTCTGACTAGCAATAGCAAGAAGAAAATCATGATTCATGCCTGTGACAAACTATTGGCCAATTACAAAAAAAAGGACAGGCCTCATGCAAACTTCACGTTTCAAGAGAATTTGTCAGCACAGGAAAGAAAACACTGCTGGTCAAGCGATTTCACCAGGTCTTTAAAACTAACACATAATAAACAGTATAATAAACTTATAATAATAACTTCTATCAGTTATTTGCCCTGCTCTTTGCGATCAGTTGCACATAAGGTGTATTTGAACTAGTGGTGGGGATTTTGATTCATACCAGTGACGAGTCTTTTGAATTCATTCACCAAAATGATTTGTTCATTGATTCGTTCATTGAACATTTCTCAAAATTACGCCTTTGTGCAAGTAGTTAGCGATAAATGGCCGTTTTTTAAATTTTGAGGGAGCAATTGCATTGAACCAGCGACCATCATTCACAATGGAATCTTTATTCAAATCTTCATTCAAAAGAGACTTTAGCACTGCAGAGTGTTTAAGCATCATAAGCGTTTCACCAAAAATGACAACAAAGAATATCTATCATATTGTGAACTGCTGCTGAGCACAACATTTTATCAATTTATTAAGCTATACAAAAAAGACAACAATAACAGCTAAGACATAATTATGAGTTTCAATAACTAACATTTGTCATTGTAATGTGTGGACATCAGTCATTTTTATACATAATTCATCCGGCCCCTTTTCTTGTTGAACCAGATTGCCAAACTGAACAAACGACTTGCCTTCTCTTATTCAGCCAGTCAGCAGATCCTCGTTCATGAACAAGATGATGGATTCATTTATTTTGTTTGCGAACAGGTGTATTAGTACATTCAGTTCGCTCACGAACGAGATGTCGCCTCTCGTTCAATGACCAACTAGTTCAGTAAAGGGTGTTTTAGTTCAGTGGGTCAAAACAATGATATGCTCCTTCACAGCCAGCACTCCAATCCTACTGGCTCACACTATAGTCAGTCTTTAAAAGCAGGACAAAGAAACACAAATGGAATTTGCATGTCTACAAATGGATGAAGACACTTTAAAAATACAGTTTAACCACCATAACAAAGCAAGTCTTATTTTTCCTATATTTTGTCGAGTGCTGGGCTTCACTTTTACCAAGACATATTTTACACTGCACCAAAGCACATTCCATTCATCTTTTTAACTGTATGTCTTTAGTCATTTTTACACATACATCAATTGGGCATTATGCTTTGCGCATACCTATAAACTTGTCTTGGGTTATTTCATCCCTTTCTCTCCTCGTTGAACACAATTGACATACATGCCGAACTGAATGAACGACATGCCTCCGCTTGTTCAGTCAGTCAGCAAGACTGAGTGGTTCATTCATTTAGTTCATAAATGAGTATACCTGTACATTCAGTTCGTCCATAAACGAGACTTCTCATCTCATTCAGACTCAAACAACCCACTTGATGGTTTCAGTGAAGGGGTATATTTGTTTATCGGGTGAAACCAATGATATGCTCTTTCACAGTGCGCATTGAATGCTATTGGATCATGATATAGTCAGTCTTTAAGGCAAGAAAAGTCACCAAAGCAGTCGTTAGTAAACGAGAAATATGAGTCAGTGTAAGGAGGCGAAAGAGAACAATTCATTCACATAAAAGTTTTGTTCAAAAAGATCACTAGTTTGTACCAGGCATTGTGATGGTGCCCTCCTGCTCCAGGGTCTCTGGGTTGATCTTAATGGCCGCCAAGCTGTCTCTGTTCATGTCTCGATATAGCAAACAACCCTGTAAAGCAAATCGCAATTTCAAATGTTCATTAAACAGGCTTATGAAAGAATTACATTTGTCAAAGGTTGATAACATTATAAATAAAGCATATATATTATAAAAATACAACCAATCATTATAAAGATTGAAGAACACAAACCTGTATCAACTACTATTGATTGAGTATGATGACGTAACATATGAATCACAGGAGTTACCACCTCATAAAAAAAAGATGCCAATACCTGAGCGAATCCCAGCCATGGCCTTTTCTCCTTACGGTTCCTGATACGTGATGTGGAGTTGTACACATGGCCCTGCAATCGATAACCTTTTATAAGCTTACACACCAACACCATGACAAACAACCTGCTGCATCAGCAATACAATACAGCCATACAAATAAATGAAATTGTCCCGAAACCACAGGAAAGAACGTCACATTTTCTTGCGCATAGTAGCATCCATAAATCTGAAACCACTAAAGAAATTTTTTTTTCTTTTTTTTTTTTTTTTTACATTTTTACATTCGATACAAAATGTTCATTACAAACTATTTAAGCATAACAATTTGAGTTTAAAGTTGAATTGAAAAATGTACATAAATTACAGAATTGCTAAGTATTTGGTATGTCCCCTTTGTTGCTTTAATAAAAGCATGCATGTGAGCTTGCATAGATGCCACAAGCAAAACCTGATGATCAATGTTAGTCCAGCATGATTTGGCAATGTTACAAAGAGCATCTTGCGTGCTTAAAATAAATTCAATTGAATCTGACCTTTTGTACAAAGTTAACATCTATTTGAGAAGTGACCTAAAATTAGTGCTGAATCTTAATTGTGATTATGAATCATATCAGATCATATAATGTTTCTTAACTTCAATTTTTTTTTATTCCTAAAACTTTCTTCTTATTTCCAGGCTTAAAATATGATTTTATAATCCAGAATTTCCAAAGTAGTCCCTGTATAATAATACAAAATTTAAAAAACACTTACAGAAGTCTTTCTGTTAACACAGGGGAGTATTGGAGAGCAGATAAATAAAAGACTCCCTCACCCTGACGGTCCCGCTGTACCCTGAGCCCACTTTATAAAGGCCATCTTTGCAGAGCAGGTAGAGGAATGATCCATCGGTTTGCAGAAGACAGTGTTCATCTTCATCGATGTTCACCTCCTTCAGAACCCATTTGTTCATGAGTGCGGCTCGCTTGATGCCATTCCCGAACCAGTCCTGGATCTGGATCTTTCCCACCAGCACTGCCTGTACACTCCTCTGGAGAGCGTTCAGGATTGTTGGAACCTTTTGGTCGCACAAAAACAGGAGTCAGGTCAAAGGACTGTGTAGTTAACATGAGACCACCTCATCTAACCCTATTAACTCCTTCAATTCACTTGTGTCTAAATCAAAAAGTTCTCAGAGCGACTGCTTCCCCTCACGTAGGAACTGTCCCATCCTTTAAAACAAGGATAGGGAATCAAGGACCATTTTCCATTCCTAAAATACTGGAACCAGAGATTGTGATCCCCCAACTGAGAAACCCTTCCATAAACTGGAATAGATCACCGCTAAAGTTTGATAGTGCATCACAGTACAATTTTTCAAACAAAGCATTAGGCTGGGTGATAAAAGTATTCACGATATATTTTCAATGATTTTGCTCGCAAAATAAAATTAAGTACCACTGTGAAAAATTGCTGTGATTTTAATGGGGTTTTTATTTGGCAATTAAGTTCCCTACAGACTAGTTTCATGATGCTTACTTGTCTTGCGACTTGAGAATATGAGAAACTCTGTGGGGAATTTTTCAGATGTTAAAATGTTTTAGCTAAATACATGAAGGTAACTATTGCTGTCTATTACTATATATTCTTATATTGGTGCATATAAGTGCAAATAATTCAATATTATTCTTCCCTGTGTTCAAAAACAGAATGAAAAACATTCCTTAGTTATTTTTAACATTTCAGTTTAAGTTTATATTCTTTTTTTTTCCATTCTCAATCATGTCAAGTCCAAAGTGTGCACTGTAAACCGACAGATATTGACGGATTAAATATCACACTTTTACCCGAGCTATGCAAGTTACTCGTGCTCCAATTGGGTTGTAGTTACCTTGGCAACTACAAACGAAAGAGCTTCTCTGATGTCTAAATCAGTGTATAAATCTGTCAGACAGCATTAAGGAACATTTACAAAGGCAAAAATGACAGAGTTGCACATAATGCAGACGGCTGAAGACTGAAGAGTAATTGGCTGAGGGACAGTGTGCTGGCAAAGTACTGTAATTGAAGGGGTTTGACATTTTCTGGCAATTCAATTGCTGACCGCCACATGCCATTGTGGCTCCACCTAGGGCATACTGAGAGAAGAGAGATAATGTGCTGTCGTCTTGACTTTAGATAAAAACAGCTTTTAATGAGTCTAAAATCTTAAACTCATTTACCAAGTAAGTACTTCACACAAATACACACTTGAACTTTTAAAGCCGTCATATCATACTTTTGTCCCCTTGAGGTCCATTACATTGTCAGTAAAGTTTATTTTGTTAAAAAAAAAAAAACATTTTTTAAAACAAATTTTGTCATGACAATTTTCCACCCTCTCTCTGACTTTGGATTAAACTGGACGTTTTTTGCTGCTGTGCCTTTGAGACTTCTCTGTAAATGCTAGGGAAGCTCTGATTGGTAGCTGCACTTTCACACGAGCTGCGGGTTTGCTGTTGGGTCAAATATAGTTTGAACTGCCCCATTGTTCAATAACAGCCTGTATTACATTGGGACAGATATACAAAACAATGTGCCACACAAACTTTTAAGATCAAACTGACCATTTGGTGACACTAGAAATTTCACACTTCACCTTTAAAATTCACAAGTAATTCCAAAGCATGTCTAACCTGGATGGTCTGGCATGCATGGCTGCCATTGTTGGTGAGGATGGCAGATACAGCCTGGAGGGTTTTACCAGTGTCTCCCCAGGCCACCACCAGGCTGAAGAGACAGGCACAGGATAATGCTGTTAGGGTCTGACCGTTGGGGTCATTCATCCCTGTGCTCCGCACCGTCGTCTCCAGCAGAAGGTGGAAGAGAGACTCTGTGGGGTCAACAGTGGTGTCATGATTCTAATATAGTGATAATATACAGTGGCTCCAAAACGTATCTGGACACTTGAAACGTATTAATTTTATTCTCTTGTTAAGCAAAAATATCCAACCAAGCGGCATCTGACAAGCTTCACTTTTCAGAGCAATTTTTGCAGCTACTTATAATCAACCGGTCTCAAGGTGATTATTAGGGGATATAAAAAGTCAGTTCCCCTCAAGTTCACACAGATGCCCTAGCAGAGTAACCACAGGTGTGGTTCATTACATTAACTATGGATATGTTCCACTAACGTTTGACAACCAGAAAGTACACAAATGTTTTTTTCCTAAATATATAAAAAAAATATATATATAATTCGAAATCTAGCAAACTTTTAGGTGAAGTGTTGTGCATGAACAGTGTGTTTCTGCTATATTTCTTTACACTAAATGGCACTTGGTTTGATATTTTGTTATATAATGCAAAAACATTCATATATTTTTAAGTGTCTGTATATGCGAACAGGTGAAAGAAGGTGTGTATCTCACCAAGCACATCTGGAGGTTCGGTTTGAAAGCTCTCAGGCTGTTGCCCCTGTAGCATGTCCAGCAGGGCCTGAAGGCTCCGTAAGCACAGTGACGGGTGCGAGAAACGTGTCTCTTTGATGAGCTCAAATACTCCACACAGTCCAATACCAATGATCTGAGGAGCAGAGGAACATACTGTAGATATTAACATATATACAACTAGGGCTGAAACGATTAGTTGACGTTATCGTCATTAGTTGACGTTATCGACAAAAACTTTTGTTGTCGAATAGTCGTTTGATCTCATTTAATGTAACATGAGATCATATGAAACTCTAATGAACTCAGGCGTGAGAGGAGCACTTCAGCTTGCACCTGATTGAGGAGAGGGAGACGACAACTCACAGACACACTCTAAACTTTCCAAACAGCTTCAGGTGATATAGATGAGTGAGAGAATTATACAAAAATACAAAATAAGTAAATATAGAAGCACTCTCGTTGTGAAATGAAGTGGAGCCGGAGTTGCCGTTCCACTCAAGCAAAACTTGCACGTCAAGCATCTTTAAAAGAAACACTCCGGCAATACATCTTTAATGCAACCTTTATTAAAGTTCAAATAATAAGGAAGCAGGTCATATAAATAAGTATAAACTCTGAAACTGGCATTTCTCTGCGCGGTCAGTGCCGCTTCTATGAGTCACGTCAAAAGACTCGATCTAAGGAGGAGAGAGATTGAAACTGCACCCGGCTGATGCACACTCTGGGGCAGGCACGTTCGTCCCTCGTGCGCACACTCGCTGCAGCTAGATTATTACTTGATGGCTTGCAAGGTATTGAATCATAATATACAGTATGTGTCACTATGTGTTTCTTATCGTAAAGAAAATCGGCAATAGGCAGCTTTATTAAAAGGAGACAGTTTGCTTTTTGTGAGATGGATCGAAGTGAACAAAAACATGAGAGAGGTAGTCTTCGCCCCATTATACACTGCAATAAAAATATCAAATATATATTCCAAAATTTCCAATATAAATATCTAAAATTCCTTTAACACAGGTAACCTCAGGAGAAATACAGGCTGCTCTGGAAAAAGACGGTGTGGTTGTTTCAAGGAGCACAATACTTGTTGACCCCTCTTCAAACATAGTGCTTATGGTTGTGACCATAAAGCTCTATTTTGATCTCGTCACTCCAAATTACAGTGTGCCAGAAGCTGTGAGGCGTGTCAAGGTGTTGTCGGGCATATTGTAACCAGGCTTTTTTGTGGCATTGGCTTCTTTCTGGCAACTCGACCATGCAGCTCATTTTTGTTCAAGTATCGTCATATTGTGCTCCTTGAAACAACCACACTGTCTTTTTCTAGAGCATCCTGTATTTCTCCTGAGGTTACCTGTGGGTTTTTCTTTGTATCCTGAACAATTTTTCTGGCAGTTGTGGCTGAAATCTTTCTCGGTCTACCTGACCTTGGCTTGGTATCAAGAGATCCCCGAATTTTCCACTTATTAATAAGTGATTGAACAGTACTAACTGGCATTTTCAAGGCTTTGGATATCTTTTTATATCCTTTTCCATCTTTATAAAGTTCCATTACCTTGTTACGCAGGTCTTTTGACAGTTCTTTTCTGCTCCCCATGGCTCAGTATCTAGCCTGCTCAGTGCATCCACATGAGAGCTAACAAACTCATTGACTATTTATACACAGACACTAATTGCAATTTAAAAAGCCACAGGTGTGGGAAATTAACCTTTAATTGCCATTTAATCCTGTGTGTGTGTCACCTTGTGTGTCTGTAACAAGGCCAAACATTCAAGGGTATGTAAACTTTGATCAGGGCCATTTGGGTGATTTGTGTTATCATTATGATTTAAAAAGGAGCCAAACAACTATGTGATAATAAATGGCTTCATATGATCACTATCCTTAATTGCATGATCAGTCATATTTTCCAAATCAATGCCAAAATTTCACAATTTCTGCCAGGGTATGCAAACTTTTGAGCACAACTGTATGTACAAAATACACTTATATTTAAGATACATTCTCTTAAAGAAAGTCTAAATATCTTTATGTTGCTTCTCAAGTAAATGTATCTTGTTTTAAGGATTTTTAGACAATTTTAAAATTTAACTTGACCCAAAAACAAGACAAAAACACTTGATAGCAATAGGATTTTTTGCAGTGAATTTCTTTACTGAATTAAACTTAATAAAAATTATTTTTTCACTTTACTTCAGTGAAAGACATTTAGAGGTATTTTTAAAAAATGATTCTGTACTCTTTATTGTTAGCAAGCACGTTTAATTTAATTAACTCGGGGGACAAGCTGAATAGTCGGTTAAGAGCTAATGATTAATCATTGCAATAATCACCAAATATACAAATAATTGTTCTAATAATCGTTAGATTAGTCGATTATCAAAATAATCGTTAGTTGCAGCCCTACTTACAACAGTCATTTGAATCTGTTAAAGTCTACAAGGACTCGGTCAACTAATGATATTGCAATTAAGATTTGAACTGCAATATAAAATACATTTAAAATCTTGCATTTTCACTGCTTAGAGAAAGCTAATAAACAAAAAGACAAAATCACTTTGAAACAGCAGCTCTCAAACTGAAGGTGGTGTGCAAAAATGTCAAACTAGAAAGTGATGCATTTTGTCTGCAAATTAAGTCATTTAGTTGTCCAGCCATCTCTTTTGAGTCCTCTTAAAAATAACCAAATTCAGACTATTTACTATTCAGTTAACTTGACCCAAAAGTGAATTAAGTGAAGAAGAAAAAAACATTTTGGGCCAGTTAGGCCCTTTCCCACTGCAGGGTACTAAAGCCCATTTTAGGTACCTTTTCAGTACTTTTTGTCATTTTCACACCTGAGGAACTACAGTTCCTCAAAGCCATATTAGTGGACATTTTTAGCTTCTACTCCGGTGGTAGGTTCTTTTGGAGCGTATATTGACTATGGGAGGTGCTGCTGTCTGTGATTGGTCAAAAACCAATTCCCTTAACAGAAATAAAATAAAACCTACAAAATATCAAAGAGGATCACCTGTTTCACGTGTGTGTGGTTTTTTTTTCCTGGGACAACAGATATAAATAATAACATGTTTATCGAAACTGGATAATTTAACTCTATTGTACACTAAACTGCCGTGAAATCTAGTTTATATGAGGGAAGTATTGCGTGCCTGTTACTGCGTGGTTAACTTGCATCAAGACACAAGTCACTGAGTAAGTATTTCAGTACAGTAATTTATGTTGAGTCATAAAAGCCTTTACTGTAAAAGACTGTGCTGATAATAGGTTTATAGTGCATTTTCAACATGTTGTCCGCTGAGTTCAGCTTGTGCTGCGTGGTTAAAGAGCACCTCCGCTACCTCGTCTCATCTCTCACTCCGTCTCCAGCATGGAGCACGACTCACGCGCCAAAACTGTAACCTGAAGACATAGGCTGCATCCGCAAATGGGAAAATGCTGCCTTCGGGGGCTGTATAATAAAAAATTGTGCTTTTTAAACTGTTCAGAGACCAGTTTCCTTTAGAGTTCCATTCATCCAAAAACGCTATCGTTTAAACCATTAGCTGATTAGGCAGCTGCCTACGTCGGTGTTGTTGATTTTGTTGTAGTTGTTGTTTTTGAATCGCACATGCCAACAGCGTCCCAAGAAAAAAGGTTGATACTATATGACATCACTACGGGGGTTACTTTTGTGAGTGCAAATAGAAAAGAGGAAAAGTCTCCACGGGTGTGCCGTTCCTCATAAGAGTTCTCATCTAGAAAGTTACTAAAGGAAAAGTACCAGGAATGTAGGTTGGAAAGGGCCAATAATTGATTGACATTCTAAATGTATTTGAAACTGGACTCCACTTTTCATTCATCGCTATTTTTAAGAACCCATTCCAGTTAAATATTATATTATTGTTTTATAATATTAATTATTATTATTTTCATATGTTCAGCAGGGTGTGTAAAAACTACAAATTAGCAAGTGATACATTTTGTCTGTAAATTAGTCACTTTTTGCACAACCTCTATTGCCAAGGGTGATCAACTTATAAACAAATAAAGCATATGTGGAGAGACTGATTAAATTTTGCAATTCGCAATGCTTTTTGGGAGTTGATTGAGGCATAATGCATTTTTATGCCACGTTGTTCATAACAGTTGTCAGTTGAGGGCGCTATTTTGCAGCTTTTGTTTTTAACAACCGTCTCTCAATAAAGTTAATTTTGGCATCTTTGGAGTTCACTGTTTGGACCCATAACGGAGCTGTCGCATGACGTAAGCGCAATGGCGCATTCATGCAAGAAGTCGGAAGCGCGTGCTTTGTATACAACAGAGGAAAAAACGTCATGCAAGAGTTCATTTCAAACATCAATACAGCGGTGGGAAGAAGCAACGATTTAAAGTTACAAAGGTTTTAATTATCGATTTGTTTCTTACACAAACTTATCAATTTGCTTCAAAAGACATTCATTGATCGACTGGAGTCATGTGGATTACTTTTATGCTGACTAAATATGCCTTTCGGACTGTCAAACAGCCAGCAGTGTCATGGCACCCATTCACTTTCATTGTATGGACAAACAGAGCTGAAATGTGCTTATAAAAATCTTCATTTCGGTTCTGCTGAAGAAGGATGAAGAAGTCATACACATCTGGGATGGCTTAAAGGTGAGTAAATCATGAAAGAATTATCCTTTTTGGGTGAACTAATCCTTAGGTGCCCATGCACACTGTTGTTTGATATGCTGCTTTATATATGTGCCACTTGTAGCGAATGCTGTTCACACATTTACATTAGGGATATGTCTCAATATCTAAATATGTCTATCATTCTTTTGTCTGTATTCTGCTCATTTAAGCCTGTCTGGCACCTTGTTATACACCCATCTTTGCAGTAGGATCAAAGTCATCATGAAATACAATAACAGATGGTAAACAGTGCATATGATGGTCACATATAGCATGTTAGCACATTAGTGTTATGAATGCAAAATGTTAACATGACAAATTACACATTAAATCATCATTGAATGGTTAAAACAGCATATTTTACTGAGCTCATGTGAATTTTACTCATAGAATGAGGCATGCAGTCATTAATAACACATTTTAATGACATGTTAGGCCTTGTTGAAGTTTTACATGTAGTCTTGTGCATTCTCCTATTTAAATGCTCCTCTAAACGCCTACCCAAGCAGCGTGGCTGGAGTCTGAATGTTCACAAACAGTACACTGCTGCGTTGCTGTTTCAAACTTCTTTTTATCTCTGGGTGAAGAACAAAGAAGAACTTCACCATGAGTATATCAGAGCCTTTAAGTTGAAATGACTTGTGGCTTCTATGGAAGCATACAGTATACCATCACTAAATAACCTCTGAGCTACTGGTAGGTCTGTCTTGAAAAGTTGAATAGCAAGTGCAAAAAATAGGGTATTTATTTCTGGAACTTCACTTTAGTGCTCTATTCTCTCGCACCGTAAGGACATTTGGTCAAGTAATACTTATTCCACCAAAAAATATAATGAATCATGTGGCTTATTCAGTATAAAGCCACTATCACACAACAGAACAGGCCATACTTGTATCACAGTCCATTTCTCTCCATTGAGACTGGAGAAAAATCTGTCACTATAGCAACTGTGTTGAGCTGAGAAGAATTACGTGAGTGTATGTGGTTTGCTTTGACTGGAAAAGAAAAAAAACTGGGTGTGCATGCATTCATTAATATCAAGTGATTTTTAATAAGGTGTTGCTGTTTTATGTGGAACATTCAGATCACATGAGGATGTAAATAATTTTGACTATTCCTCTTATCTTTTATCTTCAAATAAAGATAAAGATCTTGCTTTTTAGTGTATCCTCAGTGTACTCATTAAAGCTGTTTAACATCTTCCATGATATTGAAGGAATCTCTGGGTAGCTTGTTTGTGGAAATGGTTTGATCATAAAATCATAAATGTAGGTATAAGTTACAGTGTTAATTAGTGCTGTCAGTCTATAAAAAATATGTAATCGCGATTAATTGCATAATTTTTTGTATGCAATCACGATTAAATTGCAAATTTGAAAGTGCTGACACTATAAAAACTTCTGCTGTCAAAATGCATTTATTTCCACCGTAGGACAGAAAACAAAATGTAACAATATAATGCTTCATTAACATTTTCCAAACAAAGCCTTCCACAGTATAAAGATAGAAATGCACTAAAATAGCATAATTTCAAGTAACATTAAATGTTTCCCAAAGTCTAAGTGGGAGTTTTACTAATTGAAAGAACTTGTCCTCACATAGGTTGCATATTCATTGCAATGGGCATTAAATCTCTTAAACTCTCATCCTCCACAATATTAATCGTCCGCTTTGCTACAGAAATTGTTAGTAGAGGATCGCTCATGAGTCGCACCAAGGAATCAATGCGTCAAGTGCTGCTTTGAACTCCACATGAAAAGCGCTTGCAGACAAAAATATCTCATTCTGCGTTCTGGTGACAGTTAAGACTTGGAGTGCTTCTGTGGTAATTAAAATGCGCCTTACATAGGCTGAAAAATACTTCCAAAACCCATCTGGGCTTGTTTTGTACAAAAAGCGTTAAGAGGTCCTTTCTCCATCATTTTATCACTGACACGGAAGTGCTGTTGTGTGTGTGTGTGTGTGTGTGTGTGTGTGTGTGTGTGTGTGTGAAGTGTGTGTCAGTGTAATGACTCTGGACTCTTTTGCTGGTTTATGCTGTAAATGCATTAATCGCGATTAAGAAAAATTAACACGTTAAACTTAAATCACATGCGTTAACGTGTTAATTCTGACAGCTCTAGTAAATAATGTAAATCAGTCCTACCCACTGATAAATGTTTAAATGTACTGTATCTAATGTGGAAAAATCGGAATAGCAAAATCACTACCACTTGACTCAACTCGACCGTTGAACTGAATATCCAGTCATTTCGCTCAGCCGTACTCACACTTCTTTCTGTCTAATGAGCATGGTATACATCCTAATGCTAGAAAAAGTGGTGGACGATATATCGATTTTACCGATTAATCGGTGCCGATAGGTACTTTTTAGAACAATCTGTTGTCGGATGAATCTATGCCGATATTTGCTTCTTTAATATTCCTCCGTGTTCTTCTTTAGCTGGTGCTGGAGGATTTTAGAGTTAGAACATCTTGGTAAAATAACAACAATAACTGACACCTCGTGGGGATTTGCAGTATCAATAATTGACTATACTGACCCATATTTTTATCCTCAATTTAATGCATATTTTGTTATCAAGTGTTCTAAACTGAAGCAAGGGCATGCAAAGAAAAATGTGCGTATACGGAAATGTGCCCCGTCATCACATACATTGTCTCCCCAACTTTATATCATGTGAATAATAACTAACCTTATTCATCATTCAAGCCTTCATCTGGTGAATATATAGGCAAAGAAAAAAAATCTTAATTTGGTGAATACTTACATATTAGAGCACTGTAACAGAGCTAAAATCATTTCAAAATAAGAGAACGTGTATTTCTGGCTTGTTTACAGTTAAAAGCCCTGCTTTTTTTTTTTTTTTTGGTTAGTAGTGAGATTTTGTTGCACAATAAAATACATCTGGCACTTTATTAATTTTTGACTCTTGTTACCTCTATGTCTGTGCCTGTTATACTACAGAAAGACAAATATTGTTTTTTTAACATTTTATAAATTGATTTCCATTTCTTCCCACCACCTTGGTTATCAATACCAGCAAAATCCACTATCGGTCAACCTCTTGCTGGAACAATAACACTAAATGCAAGACAAGAACTAATTCACACATTTGTGTCCGCCACTGACCTTGGGCAGTTTAATGGCTGGTTCGCGGTACTCCTCCTCTTCCTCGCTGTCTGAGTCTCCACTCTGCACAGAGTTGCGGGAGGCCAGGGCCAATGCAGCCTCCTTCTGCTGCCAGTCCAACACACAATGCCGTACATTACAGTAGACGTTGAATGCAGAGGGGTTGCTGTGGAGTTTGATGTCAGGCACAAGGAAGGCCCCATCCAGACTCTCCGTCTGTAAGACGTTAGAAACAGATACAGAATCAGGAGGGAAATGAGAAGAAAGATTGTAGGCCATAATGCATTTATTACAACAGGACTTAGGGGAGAAGGTTATTGATTTTATGGGAAGGTAGGTTGATATCAAACATAAATATATAAAAAACAAACCATATATAGAGCCAAGGCAATGATACACCACACCTCCATTATAACTGAGTCTGGGTAATACTAATAAAGGTAATTCATGTGAAACAAACAGCACTTCTGTAATATTAAGAGTAAAAAGGATTATTTTATTTTTTGGGATTCTACCCAAAATATTAGGGGTGGGTGGCATGATCAAATTCATATATGACGGTATAAGTAATTTTATTTCATGGTAACGGTATATATCCCAATAAAGTTATTTTTGGTGGGATTCCAACAAAAAAATGTGAAAAGGCCTTTTTTTATCCAGTGAATTCCTTTACAAAATGAAAGGATCTCACTTGATTATTGTCTCTTTTTATTTGGAACCTGTTGGATGCAATCTAGGGACGCGCACATACCATTTTTTCTTTCCCGATCTGATTCTGAACTCTCAGTACCACCCGATACTGATCCCATACTAGTGTTGTTTTTTTCTTAATCAGTTTAGAATATTTACTGCGTACCTCACAGTGTGGAACTGATTGAGGGTACTCTTTTATATGGAAAGAAACACAAACCTCTAACTACACATTATTTAATTACAAAACAGAGAAAACAAAAACAATTACCATATTTCCCGGAAATAAAGTCGCACACACTTGCTTTTGACAGCAATTTAATAATGTTATCAGTCCACTTTTCATATCGCACAGTTTTTTTTTTTTTGGGGAACCTAGTCAACTTACATTTTGTTGTAATTTAAAGGGGTCATGAACTGGAGAATCAAATTTTCCTTGACATTTTGACGTATAAGAATAATTGTACAGTAAAAACATCCTGTAAATTTCAGAACTCAAAACTTCCTCCCCAGTCTAAAAAGAGCATTTATAGTTGCCACCCTGCTGAAATGTCTCGTTTTGAAATCTGTCTGTTCGAGACATCACGACACATTGCTCATTTGTATATACACAACTCACAACGTGCGTCATTGCACCCTTGGCCCCGCCCACTGGCACGCAGTTCAAGTCAAGAGAGCAGGCCTTCCATGGCTAACTATTTCTAACATAATAACTAAGGGGACCCATCTGGACTATTTTGAATTATTTTGGATATGAACATATGAACATGAACTACACAGACTCTTTGACCATTGCCATGTATCTCATCGCTTTTAAAAGACGCGGTGTCAAGTTACAACTCTGAAAGTGAGAAGCAATTCTCTGTCATTCAGCTGCTGCCTCTTGTTGCTTTTAGCACAAACATGTCATGGACACGTTCTTTTGCCCATATGCGCTATTTTTAATTGTTGGTGTATGTAAACATAGGACGTCTTTGACCGTTTCGGTGCGTTTATGTTGATGTGCACCTCAGTGCTCCTACATTATGTGTGTGTGCATCATTTCACCGTTCTTTGGACTATGATGTGTTCATTTTTTTTTTGGCCCTATGTCAGCGTAGATTGTTTGTGAACCATCATAATACGATTCAAGCTTTGCAAAGGGGCAGTTAAAAACACTTCAAAAATTTAATTAAACCGCTTCATTACGGATGTTATGATGGCAAAAATTTACCAGCGCAGTGGTTGAGGCCAATTACCGCAGGTATACGGTGTCATACGGTGGTTGAAGGGTGGGGAAGGAGTAAGCACAAATTACATTTTAATTGTGCATCATACTTTAAAAAGTGTATCACTGAACACAAAATAAAAATTAAAACCTTTGTAAAATATCACAAAATACCCCAAATAATATATATACAAAACTTTTTGCATTGGTTTAACATTTCTGTCAGTTATTGGACTATACCACCAATTGTATAGGCCTACGTCAGAAGTAAGGATTATATTTCAGATGTCAGATTCTGTTAATATTGTGAAACTCCAATATTCAACAACTAAATATCACTAAACATCTAGACAATAATTCAATAGTTCAGTCCTACCTTTGCTGGATGCTTTTCAATTGTCAGATACTTTTAATTTTTTGCAAGTTATTATGTTTCCAGCCGCAATGAATACACGTCCAGAACACGGTGTTAATCTCATCAACGTAATTGGACACAAATCTTTGAGGTGTTATTTGGTTGCATTAACAAAGACGGGATTTTGAGGATAATTTTAACAATTTTAATTCAAACATCGTTGACGAAAATATGATGAGAAACAAACAAGACTGCAAGATATTACCAATGCATTGACAATGTTTTAGAAGAAGAAAACCTTGTTAAATAAAACCTTTTTTTATTCAAACGATCCACTCTTAGTATTGAAAGGATTTTTTTATTTAATTTTTTTTATCTATGATGCGCGTTGAGAGATGAAAGTGCCGATACCATGGTAAACTTGAGCACTTTTTTAATCAGC
Organism: Myxocyprinus asiaticus; assembly: GCF_019703515.2. Classification (NCBI taxonomy): domain Eukaryota; kingdom Metazoa; phylum Chordata; class Actinopteri; order Cypriniformes; family Catostomidae; genus Myxocyprinus; species Myxocyprinus asiaticus. Next base: position 9,828,070 of record NC_059353.1, read on the forward strand.
TATTTTCAAACACATCATATGAAATATGAGATAAACAAGCCATCAACAGCATGTATAATTTACATCTGCAATGAAACGAATCACACAATGGAGCTTGAACAGCTGAACTTGTAGAGAGAGTATTGTGAGGATTGCCCCATGCATGATCCCTGGTAAACTGAAGTGCTTTTAATCAGCTATTTTCAAATGCACCTTATAAGCATACTGTATATATATATGAGCCTAATCAGCTATATCAACAACACTAATATAATATTATAACTTAAATCTGTGAATCAATGAATTTAGCAAATACACAACAGAGCTTGAGTTCTAGATGGAGTGCATAAACGGATGCGAGTCCTTTTTTTCCATGTTGTTTGTTGAAATGATATAATGATTAAACTCTACTGTGCGCAAGTTTGTGAAGGGATTGTAACTTCAGTCGGGGATGAATGGACGTGTAGTTGTTACACCTAGTCGTGTTGTGTGTTTGGCTTGAGTTGCGTGCTAAATCCATATCTTGTGAATACGCCGTTACGATAACAATGCGCTCTGTAGCGCAAAATCAAAGAAGTCTCTAAAAAAACTGAAAATGAATATGCCCTTGTGATAAAGAACCCACAACACAGATACAAAAGGTCTAATACATCATTATACTCATTAAATGATATTATTTCAGTAAGTTATTTTACGTTTTCGTAAGATCTTTTATGTAAATTGATATGTTTACATCACGTGCATAACCGCCGGTGGCACTCTACCACTGCAGTGGGGCGGTTGTCATGGTGAAGCTCGTAGCACTGCGTTTCATTCATGAAAATTTCAAATGTCACGACTGTTTGATAGTTTATGGTGCTGAATGATAACAGTTGTGCTTGAGATGAACAGTTTAATATATTCAGATGCAATGTGTTGGATGTGCAATATGTGCAAACCCTGCAATTTTTTTTTATAATGTTCTTCTGATTGAGTTTGCTGAATTCATGATGTTAGACAATCAGACCAGTGGGCGTTTATGTTTAAGTTTTAAGGAGGCGCTTAGCCCAACCTGAGCGTTTCAGACAGAAGACCAAAAACAGGGGGAATGATCATATATTAATCTTATGGTGCAAAAAAAAACTTTTATAACATTACCATTTCACCTCAGGGAAGATAATTAAATAATTTAAAAAACAGCACTTCATGACCCTTTAATCAAAACAAATAAAAATAATAAAAACACTGATTATGGTATCGGATCGGTGCATTACTTATGCAAAACCAAATAAATCATTATTCACAACAAATACGTCAGGTATTAGTCCAAAAACAGCTTCAAATTACCTAAAACTGTTTTTACCATCATGGCTTTAAGAAAAAATTTGTCAGAAGTCAACTATTTTTTTATATATATTTCGTCTTTAAGACAATTTCCCCCAAAAATTGTATTATATTTATAATTTACAAGACATAGATTTATGCCTTATGTAATCTCATATAAGCGCTTTATAGATGTAAATTCATAAATACATCATATTATCCTCAGTCGTCCCACCATTTACACGTGTTTTTAAGCAAAGAGTTCTATGGAGCAGAGGATGGGTTTTTGGTCACCCATTTAGTCATGTTGTCAACTTTTGGGCCTTGTGCAGTGTTTTCACAACCAGGATCAAAGATTTAGGTCTAGTCACTGAGTTAAAGATTTGATTTTTGGCTGAATGTAATAAACATGAGAATCCCTGAAAGAGGAGACCTTGCTAATAAATCGGTTGTGATGTGTTAAATACAGTAGGTAGATATTAGGCCTAATCTGTGAATTACAAATGTGGATATAAACAAAATTACACAACCCAAACAAGACCAAAACTGCCTGTGATACACAAAGCACATGATGAAAATACCTGTACAGTCCAGAAATGAGAAATGTAACAGGTGTGTTATGAGAATAATATGAAATAGACAGATTTAAATGTCATCTTCAAGCTGAACAACTCTTCTTATAATAATAGCCAAAGTGATTTTGCTCCTTTTCATAACAAACACCATTATCATGTTGAATTAATGTTTACGCTTTGAAATATTACCTAATTGGATAACCGGGGTTTAACAGTTTATTACGTTTCATTCAGCGCTTCATCTCTAAAAGCGAATTAATGAGAGAAAATTAGCTTTTTATACTGTGGGAACAAAACTAGCGCTCAGTCCATTTAAGAAGAGAGATGATGAGAGAGATGCACGGAGGTAGATGGATTTGCAATCCAACAAAAAGAAACCATTGATTTCTTGTGTTCCAATGTGTGGACTGCTAACATTCACCAACATGTTAAAACGAAACAAATTTGAAATTTCAACACGGTGAATGAACACGGAATATGCGGGAATACTTAAAATGTTGCGCAAGAACATTGACGCTTCACAGGATGTGTAAAAATCTTGATCTCACAGATATTTGGAGACTTTTGAACCCATCTGGTAGAGACTATACATTCTTTTCATCAGTCCATAAGATTTATTCTAGAATATATTTTTTTTTATATCCAAATCTCTCATTTCATCTGTTGTTGATTGTTAAATTGGAAACATTTTAGTCTCAGATCATGCCCTGGTGAGTTTAGAGGTGTTGCCACATACGGAGAAAAAAGAAATCATATAGTTGGCGCCTTAATGTGTCCCTTTTGCAAAATCCTGATTTCCAGCAAATGTTAAAGACTGAAATCAATGTTTATATGGAGACCAACTGGTCCTCAGTATCCTCTGTGGGCGTGGCTTGGGAGGCACTTAAGGCGGTTCTTAGAGGTCGGATCATACAGTATGCCTCATTCACCAAAAAATCCAAAGCACGAGAACTCGTGGAGTTGGAAGGAAATATTAAAAGTGCAGAGGCAGAGCTGAAGCACCGTATGAGAATTGACCCGATTGAATTTGTCACAGAAAGTGGAGTTTTGGTTATTCAGGGCAAGACAGTCATACTTTGAGTCGGGGCACAAAGCAGGGAAGATTTTGGCTAGATATATAAAGCAGAGAGAGTTTCTTTCTACCATTCCCTCAGTGAAATCTGCTGGTGGTGAAATCTTTACCTCGTACATTGATATTAATAATGCCTTTAAAGTATTCTATCTTGATCTTTATAGTTCCACGTCTTCGTCTACTGATGAAGATATTAGAAACTTTGTGGAACCATTAGATCTCCCTAAACTGACGACTGAGCAAAAAAATTCTCTTGATTCTGAGATAACCTTGGAGGACATTGACGAGGTAATTAAGTCCCTACCTATTGGCAAGGCTCCGGGGCCAGATGGTTTTGCCGCAGAATTCTTTAGATCCTATGCTACAGAACTGACTCCACTTTTGTTAGAAGTTTATACTGAATCATTAAAGAATGGAAAGCTTCCTCCAACCATGACACAAGCCCGGATCAGTCTGATTCTTAAAAAGGACAAAGATCCAAGCGAGTGTAAAAGTTACCCTCCAATCTCCCTGATCCAACTAGATGTAAAAAATGTGTCAAAAATTTTAGCCAACCGATTAAGTAAAGTTATGACATCTCTTATACATATAGATCAGGTGTCTCATCAATATCGTGAGGTCAGTAGCGAATGATCAGACTCCGGTCGCTGCCATCTCACCTGATGCCAAAAAGGCGTTTGATATGGTAGAATGGGATTATCTTTTTAAGATTTTGGAAATGTATGGGTTCGGGAGTACATTTATTGGTTGGATTAAGTTACTTTATAGACACCCTGTAGCAGCGGTACAAACAAATGGATTAATTTCAGATTATTTTACTCTGGATAGAGGCACTCGGCAGGGTTGCCCTCTTTCCCCATTATTGTTCTGTCTTGCCCTGGAACCATTAGCAGCCGCGATAAGAAAGGAGGATGATTTTCCAGGGGTGATTGTGGGAGATGTGGCGCATAAGCTTCTGCTTTACGCAGATGATATTTTATTATTTGTCTCTGAACTTACTAGATCTATGCCTTGCCTCCACAGAATTATTAATTCCTTTTCCAAGTTCTCAGGATACAAAGTCAGTTGGTCTAAATCCAAAGCTTTGGCTCTGACAGCATTCTGTCCAGTGACGGCCTTCCAGCCGGGCGCCTTCCAGTGGCCCAAACAGGGCATTAAGTATTTGGGAATTTTATTCCCAGCAAATTTGTCTGATTTAGTCAGACTTAATTTTGATCCCTTAATAAAAAGGTTTTTGAATGATGTGGACAGGTGGACTTCATTACACTAATCGATGATTGGGAAGGTTAATGTAATTAAAATGAATTGTATTCCGAAATTCAACTACCTGTTACAGTCTCTCCCTATAGATGTCCCCCTCTCTTATTTCAAGCAATTTGATAGCATAGCGAAGTCCTTCATTTGGAATGGTAAGCGTGCCAGGTTAATCTTCAATAAGTTACATAGGCCGATTGACAAAGGTGGGTTAGGCCTACAAAAGGTTTTGTTTTATTATTATGCATTCGGTCTCAGACATTTGGCTCATTGGTCGCTTCCACCTGAGAGGGCCCCTCCATGGTTTTGTACTGAAAAGGAAGCTCTTGCCCCTATCTCGCCTCTGCATAGCCTTCCGATCAAATTAATCGGAGAAGTTTAGTCGCACCCCATTATTTTGCATTTACACTCGATATGGACAAAAGTGTCCAGAGTGTTTAATTTGGATATTTATTTAAACGTAGCCTCGAGCATATGGCAGAACCCTAAACTATGCATTAATAAGTCCCCTTTCTGTTGGTCAGATTGGATTGTGAGGGGGGTTAATACACTCAGTGACGTATATGAGAGTGGAGTATTGAGACCTTTTGAAAATTTGGTTCAAAATTTTGGGATACCAGATCTCAATTTTACAAGTATTTACAGCTGTGCCACTTACTCTGCACTGTTTTTGGGAGTGGCACGCACCCCCCTAGAGTGGCAGATACTCTGGGAGTGGTGATTACTGCTTTTGGAAAAGGTCATGAGGCATCAGTGTATTACTCCCTGCTAATTCAGAGTCTGGGGGACGGAGCTTTAAATTCCCTCAAAAGATTAAGTGAGGAATATTTAAATTTGTTTTTGGAGGAGGGAGTGTGGGCTAGGATTCTTAAAAATGTGAAGTCTGCATCTAGAGATGCAAGGGTGCGCCTTATGCAATTTAAGATTCTACATAGATTTTATTGGACCCCTTCTAAATTGTATAGGCTTGGCCTTAAGGACACACCCACATGCTGGTGATGCCATTTAGAAGATGGAGACACCACCCATGTTTTTTGGGGGTGTCGTAAGATACAGGAGTTCTGGTTGAGAATTGTATGGCCGACGTATTGGGTAATCGGATCTCCTTTAGCCCCAGGCTCTGTATTTTGGGTGACGGGGCAGTCATTGATGTAGGAGATAAGTACATGAAGATTTGGATCCTGGCCGGTGTTATGGTGGGCAGACAGGTTATCCTTAGAGGATGGAAGTCAGCTGGAGCCCCCTCGTTTCGTGAGTGGTGCGAGGAGATGGGCAGGGTAGCAGCTTTCGAGGAGGTGTTGTGTAGATCTGGGATTCATTTGATGGGAAATGGGGCAGTTATTTGACATTTTTGGGGGACTCTCAGGGAGGGACTGTGGAGAGAGTGGCGTAGTTTGAGATGTGTATGATTATTATATATTTTATTTTATTTTAATGTATTAATTTTTTTCTGTGTGCGTGTACTTATTTGAGACCACGAGGATGTTCGTAGGGGGTCGGGTGGGGTTGTTGATTGGGGAGGGGAGGGGTAGTAGTGGGAGTTAAATGTTAATTCATTGTATATATGTTTTGTTTTTCTTTGTCATTTTTATGACTCAATAAAAATGTTAATCTTAAAATGTTGCGCAAGACGTGCAATCCCACTCCTAAATTCATGAAGTGGGAAGCTATGTTCTTCACGTTGGTAATTGATGCTGCTAAGACACTTGGAAAAGAGTGCTTGGTGTCTGCATACTCTTGTGCGCTCAAACGACCGTGCCTCGCTGCATCCAGTATATTATGCGCCCACGAGTCTTTGCAAGCTAAAATAGAATTGCGCTCGCTTGTCTTTGAGTGTTCAGTTAGAAGACTTTGTTTGCTCAGTGTAATTTTTGTGCTCTCTCGCTTGTTGTCTGCTTGCACTAACGTTACAAATGCTGCACTGGCAAGTGACAGTTCTAGCAACTGTCCCGAATCTCTCTTACACTAGCCCGGGGCCATCGGGCAGTCCTTATTGTCGAGCCCTGTCATTTTATTTTCCCATTTATCAATCCATCTCCAGACAGACTTAACTGATCCATTTGTCTTTGTGTTTGTCTATCTGGCCATAATGAAGGATGATGTAATGAAGAGAAAGTCTTTCATTTTTAGGCGGACACCAAAGGGAAATCTAACCCTATGTTTGGCAGAGTGACATCAGCCTCCCCAGCCTCTGAAGACATTAGGTGGCCACAAATTTATGAGCCATGTCTAGCAGCTCATTGGATTGACTGAATAGTTTCCAACTAGAGGTGCAGGACAGTTGTGGACAGTTTGGTTAAGTTGGAGTCCCCATAATTAAAGTGTCTAACTTAAAACCTGCTGAAATATTGTCTAGTGGGGCATCAACCTTAGAAAGCCACCTTGAACAGACAAGAGATGAGAAATGAGACACAAAGTGTCACTTTCTCCATCTTTGGATGCAACAAGAGCTACTGTGCCCACTAAAGAAGATTTAAACTGCTGTTCTTTCCCAGACTCCAATGGCATTTCAGTTGACTTTTTAACATAGTCAGCTATTTACTGAGAAAGGAACCAATGGACATAACAAGCATTGAGAAGAACAACCTTTAACACAACCATATTAGGGCAATGCAAGTAAAAGGAAATTCTTCTTTGTAACTGCACAACAAGAGAATACAGTAAAGTCCTAATTATTAAAAAATGGACAATAAGTCAAATCTAAAGGACTCAAGATGGCGCCGAGTATGGCTGCTGCGTTGCGAGCTCTGACACAACATAGCAATGTTTTGTTTGTTTTGTTAACAATTCTTATGTTTTTTGTCTTGGATGTTGTCTGCCTTATTGTCTACGACAGACAAACACTTTTGGACATTGGTTCAGCAATCTCACACCGTAAACCGGACTTCACATTCCTCAATGCCAACCCGCTGTTTACAAACACGCAAGCGGAGCCCTTTGTCTGGGCAGCACGGCCGCGGAAACGCAGGAGGAAAAGGGGAAACAGAGCCGGCATTCTCATCAGAGTAAGACGCCGCGCAAATCGACCCCCACTACCCACTACTCTACTGGCAAATGTTCAGTCTCTGGATAACAAGCTCTGCGAGCTGAAAGCGCGGATCTCTTTCCAACGAGATACAAGGGACTGCTGCATTATCTGCCTAACAGAAACTTGGACGTCTGCGGAGATTCCAGACTCAGCCATTGAACCCGCGGGGTTCTCCGTGCACCGAGCGGACAGAGTGAAAGACCTCTCAGGTAAAAGCAGAGGTGGTGGTGTATGTTTTATGATCAACAAATCCTGGTGTGATCAGAGGAACGTACATTCTATCAAGTCTTTCTGCTCTCCTGATCTGGAATTTCTTATGCTTCTGTGTCGACCATTCTGGCTACCGAGGGAATTCACAGCGGTCATTATCACTGCTGTGTACATTCCCCCACAAGCCGACACAGACCGGGCACTCAAGGAACTGTATGGGAGTATAAGTGAGCAGGAAACCGCGCACCCTGAGGCCGCGTTCATTGTGACCGGGGACTTTAATAAAGCCAGTTTAAAATCAATCGCACCAAAATATCACCAGCACATTAGTTTCAACACACGAGGGGACCGGGTTTTGGACCATTGCTACTCTCCGTTCCGGGATGGCTACAAATCCCTCCCCCGCCCACCATTTGGCAAATCAGACCACTCTTCCATTCTGCTTCTGCCCGCTTACAGGCAGAAATTGAAACAGGAAGCACCCACCCTCAGAACGATCCAGTGCTGGTCGGACCAATCAGACTCTATGCTACAAGACTGTTTTGATCACACGGACTGGGAGATGTTCCGGTCCGCCTCTGATGACGACATCAAGCTTTACGCTGATAGTGTAATGTGTTTCATCAGAACGTGCGTAGAGGAAGTGATTCCGACCAGAACTGTACGAATCTATCCGAATCAGAAGCCATGGATCAATAGCGATGTTCGCGTGGCACTTAATATGCGGACCTCCGCTTTTAATTCCGGGAACGCGGAGGAGCATAAACAAGCCAGTTATGCCCTCCGAAAAACTATCAAAACAGCAAAACGCCAGTACAGGATCAAGATTGGAGGACAGTTTAACACCACCAACTCTAGAGGCATGTGGCAGGGAATTAACATCATCACGGACTTTAAAGGGAATAAAAACTCCGCCATGAACACAGCTGCCTCTCTACCGGATGAGCTAAATACTTTTTATGCTCGTTTCGAGGGAAATAACACCGCCCTTGCGGAGAGAGCTCTCGCGGCTGAAGCTACAGAGGTTAGTTCACTCTCCGTCTCTGTAGCGGATGTAACACGATCCTTCCGACGGGTGAATATCTGCAAAGCCGCTGGCCCAGATGGCATTCCGGGCCGCGTCAGAGCGTGCGCGAACCAGCTGGCTGGTGTTTTTACGGACATTTTCAACCTTTCCCTCTCTTTGTCTGTAGTCCCCACATGCTTTAAAACATCCACCATTGTGCCTGTTCCAAAACAATCAAAAATAACTTGTTTAAATGACTGGCGTCCTGTTGATCTGACCCCCATCATCAGCAAATGTTTTGAGAGACTAATCAGAGATTACATCTGCTCTGTATTGCCACTCTCTCTTGACCCGCTGCAGTTTGCTTACCGCAACAACCGCTCCACTGATGATGCCATTGCATCTACAATACACACTGCTCTCTCCCACCTGGAAAAAAAGAACACTTATGTGAGAATGCTGTTTGTAGACTACAGCTCAGCATTCAACACCATAGTGCCCTCCAAGCTAGATGAGAAACTCCGGGCTCTGGGCTTAAACAGCTCGCTGTGCAGCTGGATGCTGGACTTCCTGTCAAGCAGACGCCAGGTGGTTAGAATAGGCAGCAACATCTCCTCATCACTGACCCTCAACACTGGAGGCCCACAGGGCTGTGTTCTCAGCCCACTACTGTATTCCTTGTACACACATGACTGTGTGGCAACACATAGCTCCAATGCCATTATTAAGTTTGCTGATGACACGACGGTGGTAGGTCTGATCACTGACAATGATGAAACAGCCTACAGAGAGGAGGTGCACACTCTGACACACTGGTGTCAGGAGCACAACCTCTCCCTCAACGTCAGTAAGACAAAGGAGCTTGTGGTGGACTTCAGAAGAAAAGACAGAGAACACAGCCCCATCACCATCAATGGAGCACCAGTGGAGAGAGTCAGCAGCTTCAAGTTCCTGGGTGTCCACATCACTGAGGAACTCACATGGTCCATCCACACTGAAGTCGTTGTGAAGAAGGCTCATCAGCGCCTCTTCTTCCTGAGACAGCTGAGGAAGTTTGAAATGAACCGCCACATCCTCACACGGTTCTACACCTGCACTGTGGAGAGCATCCTGACTGGCTGTATCTCCGCCTGGTACGGCAATAGCACCGCCCACAACCACAAAGCACTGCAAAGGGTGGTGCGAACTGCCAGACACATCATCGAAGGTGAGCTTCCCTCCCTCCAGGAAATATATACAAGGCGGTGTGTGAAAAAAGCTCGGAGGATCATCAGAGACTCCAGCCACCCGAGCCATGGGCTGTTCTCACTGCTACCATCAGGTAGGCGGTATCGCAGCATCAGGATTAACTATTTGGGGATTTTATTCCCAGCAAATTTGTGTGATATGAAATTTGATTTAATTTTGACCCTTTAATAAAAAGGTTTTCGAGTGATGTGGGGAGGTGGGCTTCATTGAGAAGGTTAATGTTATTAAAATGAATTGCATTCCAAAATTCAACTACCTGCTACAATCTCTCCCTCTCTTATTTCAAGCAATTTGATAGCATAGCGAAGTCCTTCATTTGGAATGGTAAACGTCCCAGATTACACTTCATTAAGTTTCATAGCCAAAGCTGGGCTAGGCCTACCCAAGACTTTTTTTATTATTATGCATTCGGTCTCAGACATTTAGCTCATTGATCGCTTCCACCTAAGAGAGCCCCTCCCTGGTTTTGTATTGAACAGGAAGTTCTTGCCCCTATTATGCCATTGCAAAGCCTTTCTATCAATCTAAAAGGAGAAGTTAAATTACACCCTGTTATCTCGCATTTGCACTCGGTGTGGACAAAAGTGTCCAGAGTGTGTAATTCGGACATTTATTTAAAGGTTGGCTCGAGCATATGGCTGAACCCTAAACTGCATATTAATAAGTCCCCTTTCTGTGGGTCAGAGTGGATTGTGAGGGGGGTTACTACACTCGGTGACCTATATGAGAGTAGTGTGTTGAGGTCCTTTGAAAATTTGGTTCAACATTTTGGGATCCCCAGATCTGTTTTTTTAGGTATCTACAGCTGCGCCACTTGCTCTGTACTATTTTTGGGAACACACCCACCTGCTGGCGATGCCAACCAGAGGATGGAGACATAACCCATGTCTTTTGGGGTTCAGAGTCTGGTTTGCGATGTATTAGGCACTTGGGTATCATTTTGCCCCAGACTCTGTATTTTGGGCGATGTGGCGGTCATCAACATAGAAAACAGACACATAAAGAGTTGGGTCTTAACCAGTGTCATGATCAACAGACCCTCCTTTCAGGAGTGGTGCTCGGAGATGGGAAGGGTGGCGGCCTTTGAGAAGGGATTATTTAGCAGAATGGGGAAGTATAACGGGTTCGTGGAGAAATGGGGCGGGAATATATAATTTATGGATGGGTGATTATTTTTATTATATTTTTTATTTGTTTATTTATTTGTTTATTTTATTTTATTTTGTGTGTGTGTGTGTGTGTGTCTATCATTTGCGACCACTGGGATGTTGTTGGGGTTAGTGGGGGTTAAGATTGATTCCGTGTATATACGTTTTGTTTTTCATGTGTATTCGTGTGTTTGTGTTTATTTATGAGAATCAATAAAAATTGTTAATCTGAAAAAAATTTAGTTTTAATTACTTCAACCTAAGTGTATGTAAACTTCTGACTTCAACTGTATATGTGGTATGTTCACTGTGTGTATCTTATCATGATGAAAATTAAGAAGAGAAAGTTTGTTTTTGTGAGTTAAAGATGGATCAAAGTGAACATAAAGGTGACAGAGTGCAGTCTTAGCCCATTATACACTGGAACAAAATATGTTTTTGATTAGTCTTTTTTGGCTTGTTTTCCAAAATAATATCTAAAACTTCTTTAAAACAACGTACATTTACTTTAGGAACTATACTGCAGAAGAACAAATTGTTATCGGGGAACGCTGAATACAATATTTAATCAGGGCTCGACATCAACGCTTGTCCGGGACAAGTGGATTTTTGAAGGGGCAAGAGAAAGAGAATTTTACTTGCCTGACCAGACAAACAGACTGATTAAAACGTCGATAACAAAAAAAATAACCAGCTATATTTGTGATAGCCTAGGCATGTGTCACTTATTAGAAAGTTAATTTTCTTATTCTGCTGTTGAAAGTAATCCAGCACACGTAATTTTATAATTCACAAGCGATCTAGTAGCAGCTGCACCCTGTTTGATTGACAGGTGGCGTATGTATGTGTGCTGAACATGCAAGTGTTCTGAAAATGCTCGCGCTAATGCGCACCTGAACGGTCAAATACATTTCAAAATTTCACCAAAATGCCCATCTTGGTGAGGTATTCATGTAAATACTGCTCTTGACTGAGTAACTTTAGTAGCTTTAAAAAGTATTAATGTATTTAAATCATACCGTAAGGACCAGTAGTAGGTTTATGTCGCATTTCATTATGAATGTTTACTTGAATATTTGAAAGCCTACTGCTGTTAAAAACTGTTAAAGCTGCTAAAAAAGCACTGAATTGTCTTAATTTGTATTTTTGTTCTATTATATTCTATTATCTATTATTTCTATTCATTGCTGTTTTTTATTGTTATTTTATTACTGACTGTTTACTAGTCTTCAATAATTAAGAACTTGAAACCATTCTTCCATAATTATCATATAAGTTAGTGTTATTATTTGTTGTGGTTTTGAAGCTGGTATTGAAAATCGTCAAATTTCTACAAACATAAACAAACATGCAGCGCGGCCACGTGCGTCTCTCTCTTTCTCGAATCGGCGTCTTCGGCTGCCCTTTATCTTGCTCTCCTGCTGATCAGCTGATTCAGCGCCGGCTGTGCTCCATCACGGCCTTTCCACGCCCTCCTCCTCGTCACACTCCTCTCCCGGACACGCTGTCGCCTGGTCCTCAACCATTCCTCCGCCCTCTGGCGGACACCAGCTCGCTCCTCCCCCGGCAGATGGCAGTGAGTCCTCCGGCCCCTGGCGGACGGAACCACTCCTCCCCTTCCTGGCAGACGGCCGCAGTTCCTCTGGCTCTCGGCGGCCGGCAGCGACCCCTCCGTCCCCAGGCAGACGGCCACGGCTGCTCCCCTGGCGGATGGCAGCGGCGAGGACTCCGCGACAGCGTGTCCCTCTTCCCTCCCGGGTTTCGGCACCACTGTTACAGTATAAGGAAGGGCAAGGAGGAGGCGGGAACTGGCTGAACAGTCAATGTAAAGTTTAATGATATAAATTAATTTAAAATAAACATACAAACATTCAGCACGGCCACGTGTGTCTCTCTCTCTCTGTCAAACAGGCATCTCCGGCTGCTCTTTATCTCGCTCTCCCACTGATCAGCTGATTCAGCGCCGGCCGTGCTCCATCACGGCCCAGCCACGCCCTCCTCCTAGTCACATACTCCGATAAATAAAACTCATCGGGGACTGCAGGGTGTATTTAGCATGTGAAAAGCCAGTCCGCACACAGGTACAAGAGTCAGACTATGCACTATACAAGTCCCACCACTGTCCCCTGAAAGGTCAGTGGTAATGGGTCAAATTAGTTTATGCGACATGTCGGTAGAATGGGAATAGTTTTAAGCTTATCACCCATTTAAGTAGAAATTTACATTCAAAAATGAAATAGACCTAACTCCAGTTTTTCAATAATAGAATAAGCCATGACATTCTGGTGTCTGAAAATTGTGTTCATTTTAAGTAAAGCTGGGTGATATATTGAATTCACAATATATTTGCAAAGATTTTGCTGCCAGTATAAATTAAAGCAACATCTAAATATCATGATGATTTTTTTATTGGTCCATATTTTTTTTAAAGATCATGCCATTAAACTTGTTTTGCAATCATTCCTTGTATTGCAACTCGTGAGTATGAGATGCTAGGGGTGGGTAAAAATATTGATTTTCTGATGTATTTTCCGATACATCTTCATCTGAATGATATCGATTCTTAAATCCCAAGGTCAATCTTTTACTCTATACGCAGCCCTTTTCCACAATGAGAGGAAAGAACTTGCATTTGCAACCAAATTTCATGCTATGTGACTAAAAATGTATATATTTGGCAACTGGCTGGTAAATGTTCAGATTTCACTCACCAGTAATTGTGTAGTATAGTGGTGAATTATTCAGCAGTGAGATCCTTTCACTGCGTGTAGAGAGTAAAGGTTGTTCTGTGTAATGTGTGTGTCCAAAGGCGAGATCCACGAAACTGATTTGTCACTGAATAATGTCTCTTTTAATACCCTTTCTGTTCTCTAAAGACAGTTGTTGATCAAAAACAACAAAAAATAAACATTTAATCACGCCAATGCTGGTTTTCTTAGAGACAGTACCGGTTTTTAACATGTGTTCAACAAATCAATGTAAATACTTGTAAATAGTACAAATTACGCAATTAAACAATAAACACATAACAAAATATATGCAATATAATATCATATTAATTGTTGAATACATGGATTTTTAAAAAAAATTAAAATTAAAAAGCTAAAATGTGACCAAAGTTATGAAAACTAATGAAATATAATTAGTAAAATGAATATTTTCTTAACATACCTAGTTAGATGGTCCCCTGTATAATTAACAGCATTCGCTGGGAGAGAATTTCTTTCATATGCAAGCAAAAGGGACATTATAATGAAATATACCCACATGAATCGATATCAAAATTGGATCGAGAGCTTGTGAATCAGAACCGAATAGGGAAATCTGTATCAATACCCAGCCCTATGAGATGCATTTGAAATGTTTTAATAGTTTCTCGAATTTATCCAACTATTCCAATCAGCGATTCATTTGCATCACGCAAATATTTTCACTGAAGTCAGAGTAGCATTTTTCATATATTAAATCATTTTAGTAAAAAATATCTATATCTAATATCATATTCTTATATATATATATATATATCTTTTTTTTTTTTTTTTTGCAAGGCCAATATCACCTAGGCCTCATTATATAGGTTACAAAGGTCATTAAATAAATCAAACTGGAAGGACAATAAACTCTTTAATCTCCAGAAGAAAAGTTCTGGTCCTTTAAATGAAAGCAAACTGAAGTACTTCAACACTGAAACACATTTCAACAGTATGTATTTAAGAAAATCTCTCCCTCTTGGAGGAACTCCACCCATCTGTTTGTGAACAAAGATAGTGAGTTTCGTTTAAGGCTGTGGCAGTGAAAGAGAGAAGTGAGCACTTTCTTAGCCAGCAGGGTTTTAGGGTGGAGGATTATTACGGCATATTCCCTTCTCCACTATCTGCAATCACATTATTCTCTCTTACCCCTGCCTGTGAAGCACTAACATCCACTAGGGAAAAGAGAGTGCCTGGGAAAGGATATCCAAACACAATCAGGCATTACCCCCACACATGCTTTGGGGAATGGCAAGACAATGCACAATATCCAATATAAGACATTCTGGGTCTCTGCCTATTTTCTGAGCATTGTTAAACGCAGTAGACAACTTGCGGAAAACCCTGCTGCCTGGCACACCATAGGTGCCCAAAGCAGGAGATAGATGAAGCTGTTGCCGTGGAAACGTGAAACACATGGGTCGCCAAGCAACAGCCAATCGTGACCCTGCCACTCCCGAAATCTTCACCATGCATGCAAGTGTTTACTGGCATCTTCAAAACTCTGATGATTACAATCAGTTTCCTCGCATAAAATGTAAATGTCGCATTAAGAATATGATAAATATGTATCATATTGTGACTGCAATGTGATCAATGAGTGTGTTTACATGCACAACACTAAGCTGACTATGCTTATTCCAAAAATTCTGCAATGTAAGAAAATGCAAACCTTAACATGGGACTTGAAATTATTGGTTTAGTGTCTTGTTTTGATGTCCAATCGTGAAAAAACATGCACACACCACATGTACTTGTAGTCAGCTTATTAAGCATAATCTGTGTAAGATTGCGCACATAAACATGTTCAGTGTCCAAGAATGTGTACTTTTGGAAGTATGCAGCAATGTGCAAAAATTAAATTTCCTATCCAAAAAAGCTATAAACAAGCTATCTGAATGGAATCTATTCCATCAAGAATGTTTGTTTTGTTTTGTTTTTTACATTACACTTTGCAGCTATGCAATGAAATCTGATGTATGAGAGAAAGAAAATTACAGACTTGAAAATTACAGGAATAAGAAAATGATTCTACCACAAAACTGGTAGTATCTACTGGTAGTATTAAATCCTACATGCTAATTTTTTGTGTGTGAAGTATGGGGAGTCTCCAAAGACAGATCTTACCTTTGTTCTTGTTTTCACTTTTGATTTGACTTTTTGCCGCCTTTTAAGCTTCTTCTTACTCAAAGCTTTCTTTCCCCTGGAAAAGATTAAGTTACATCAGGTTTTGCAGTGTCAATGGTCAGTAATCACAAATGAATACAAAGGCCTTGCTAGGCAATATGCATAATGAATATTTTGGCAGTATTTTGTCAGGTAACCACAATTTAAAATTTTACCAATACAAATCCAATATAGCAAGGTCCAAAGTCTAATATACCAGATATCTTAATAGGTACAGCACATTAGTGGTCGAACAATATGGCCACAGCCAATATCTAGAGAACAGGGTGGCAGATGGGTGTCCAGTATAATGGTGATGTATCCATATTACAATTTAATGATAGCACATGAGATGCACAAAAATGTGCTTAAATTGAATGAACACTTTATAAAACATTTACAATATTCACTAATAAAACTGAAAATAGAACATATTTAGGCTATTATCCATTGACAAAGCTGTCGTATACTTGGGAACAGTTGAAAGTGGAGCTACCACTACTGTTTATTGGCCAAATGCTGCTCATTTCAAAATGGCCAAATACAGTTGAAGAAGAAATACATCCACATAATTTTCCTTCCTCATGATGCCATCTATTTTGTGAAGTGCACCAATCCCTCCTGCAACAAAGCACTCCCACAACATGATGTTGCCACCCCCATGCTTCACGGTTGGGATGGTATTCTTTGGCATGCAAGCCTCACCCTTTTTCCTCCAAACATAACAATGGTCATTATGGCCAAACAGTTACATTTTTGTTTCATCAGACCAGAGGAACTTTCTCCAAAAAGTAAGATCTTTGTCCCCATGTACACTGCATTCTGGCTTTTTTATGGTGCTTTTGGAGCAGTGGCTTCTTCCTTGCTGAGCAGCCTTTCAGGTCATGTCGATATAGGACTTGTTTTACTGTGGATATAGATACTTGTCAACCTGTTTCCTCCAGCATCTTCACAAGGTCCTTTGCCGTTGTTCTGGGACTGATTTGCACTTTTCGCACCAAACTACGTTCATCGAATGCGTCCCCTTCCTGAGCAGTATGATGGCTTCGTGGTCCTATGGTGTTTATACTTGCATACTATTGTTTGTACAGATGAACGTGGTACCTTCAGGCATATGGAAATTGCTCCCAAGGATGAACCATGACTTGTGGAGGTCCACAATTTTTGTAAAGTTACTCTTGGCTGATTTCTTTTAATTTTCCCATGATGTCAAGCAAAGAGGCACAGAGTTTAAAG
Source organism: Myxocyprinus asiaticus (assembly GCF_019703515.2). NCBI lineage: Eukaryota > Metazoa > Chordata > Actinopteri > Cypriniformes > Catostomidae > Myxocyprinus > Myxocyprinus asiaticus. The sequence continues at coordinate 9,845,044 of NC_059353.1, forward strand.
GTAGACCTTAAAATACATCCACAGGTACACCTCCAATTCAGTACACCTCCTATCAGAAGCTAATTGTCTAAAGGCTTGACATAATTTTCTGGAAATTGTCAAGCTGCATAAAGGCACAGTTAACTTAGTGTATGTAAACTTCTGACCCACTGAAACTGTGATATAGTCAATTAAAAGTGAAACAATCTGTCTGTAAACAACTGTTAGAAAAAATGACTCATGTCATGCACAAAGTAGATGTCCTAAACGACTTACAAAAAGTATAGTTTGCAAATATTAAATCTGTGGAGTGGTTAAAAAATTTGTTTTAATGACTTCAACCCAAGTGTATGTAAACTTCTGACTTCAACTGTATCTCTCAATTAATCGAGAAAGATCAAAGGTCCAATATAACATCGTCACAATGGAGCATTTGGTACAGAACTGAGCACGTTTGACATCCGAATGACAGACCAAGAAATGTATCCCATAATAGGTACAACACATGCAGCTGTTCCCATAATGTGTTTTTTAACATGCATATTTAATAAGCATGGGTTTTAAGGGCAGCAATATCCCCAAAGAATTGAGAAAGTAGTGCCATGTTAAAAGAAATTTTCACCCAAATATTCATATTCTCTCATCATTTACAAATTGTTCACTGTACATCTTGTCATTGCAGTCTCTAGGCATGATCGTGATATCAAGGTCGATTACACTTCCTAGTGCTTGATGCATGCGCAAAGTGCTAGATAGCTCTATGAAGTGTAATCGAGCTTAAAATCATGATCGCCAAGGAGACTGCTGATGTCAAGATTTATAGTTCAGGATTTTTACTTGCCCTGCCAAAATTTTCACTGGCCCAAACACAAAAATTAAAAATAGCTGTTTTTACCATCATGTCCAAAGTTAACTATTTTTTATATATACATTATATATATACATATATATTTATGGTCATTTCCCCAAAAATGTTGTTACATTTATAATTTACAAGACATGATTTATGCCTTATGTAATCTCATATAAGCGCTTTATAGATGTAAATTCATAAATACATCATATTATCCTCAGTCGTCCCACCATTTACACGTGTTTTTAAGCAAAGAGTTCTATGGAGCAGAGGATGGGTTTTTGGTCACCCGTTTAGTCATGTTGTCAACTTTTGGGCCTTGTGCAGTGTTTTCACAACCAGGATCAAAGATTTAGGTCTAGTCACTGAGTTAAAGATTTGATTTTTGGCTGAATGTAATAAACATGAGAATCCCTGAAAGAGGAGACCTTGCTAATAAATCGGTTGTGATGTGTTAAATACAGTAGGTAGATATTAGGCCTAATCTGTGAATTACAAATGTGGATATAAACAAAATTACACAACCCAAACAAGACCAAAACTGCCTGTGATACACAAAGCACATGATGAAAATACCTGTACAGTCCAGAAATGAGAAATGTAACAGGTGTGTTATGAGAATAATATGAAGTAGACAGATTTAAATGTCATCTTCAAGCTGAACAACTCTTCTTATAATAATAGCCAAAGTGATTTTGCTCCTTTTCATAACAAACACCATTATCATGTCGAATTAATGTTTACGCTTTGAAATATTACCTAATTGGATAACCGGGGTTTAACAGTTTATTACGTTTCATTCAGCGCTTCATCTCTAAAAGCGAATTAATGAGAGAAAATTAGCTTTTTATACTATGGGAACAAAACTAGCGCTCAGTCCATTTAAGAAGAGAGATGATGAGAGAGATGCACGGAGGTAGATGGATTTGCAATCCAACAAAAAGAAACCATTGATTTCTTGTGTTCCAATGTGTGGACTGCTAATTTTCACCAACATGTTAAAACGAAAAAAAATTGAAATTTCAAGCACTGTGAACACGGAATGTGCGGGAATACTTAAAACGTTGTAATTGATGCTGCTAAGACACCTGGAAAAGAGTGAGGACAGTTCTAGGAGAGCGCGCTTGGTGTCTGCATACTCTTGTGCGCTCACGCGACCGTGCCTCGCTGTATCCAGTATATTATGCGCCCACGTGTCTTTGCAAGCTAAAATAGAATTGTGCTCACTCGTCTTTGAGTGCTCAGGTAGAAGACTTTGTTTGCTCAGTTTAATTTTTGTGCTCTCTCGCTTGTCTGCTTGCACTAACGTTACAAATGCTGCACTGGCAGTTCTAGCAACTGTCCCAAATCTCTCTCACACTGGCCCCGGGCCATTGGGCAGTCCTTATTGTCCAGCACTGTAGTTAAAATTGAGTTACATTTTGGTCCGTTCTCACCCAAAACATCTTAGATCACTTCAGAAGATATAAATGTAACCACTTGAGACTTATGGATTACTTTTATGCTGCCTTGATTTGCTTTTTGGAGCTTCAAAGTTCTGGTCACCATTCACTTGCATTGTATGGACCTACAGAGCTGAGATAATCTTCCAGTTATCTTTATTTGTGTTCAGCAGTGGAAAGAAAGTCATACACATCTGGGATGGCATGTGTGTGAGTAAATGAAGAGAGAATTTTCATTTTTGGGTGAACTATCCCTTTAACAACTCTGCAATAAACAAAGAAAATGCTTTTTATACCAGTTTAAATTGGTCTGAGACTGTTTGTGTGACCAATACTTGTAAACAGTCCATGGTATACTAACAGATGTACTCTAGAGTCCCTTGGCGAACCCTGCACAAGGAAAGTTCACTTGCTGTTATGTCAACAAAGGGCAATCACAGCTTCTTTTTCAACATGAACGCCATGCGATTCCGCTATGTAGAACCTTATGTAAGAATTGTGAAAGTGTCCTAGGGCTTGTATAGAGTAGTATACAAAATAAAACAACAGTAGCTGATTATATCCAGTGAAAAGTGACCGTAAAAAGGTTTCCTGTGATTCAGAGCCTGAAGGTTGGGAGGGGTGTTCAATGGTTCAGCACACTTTGCATGCTGCTGACGCCATAAGTGGTTGGTGTAAGTGTACACTACGAACAGCGCTCCGACCTAAAACTGCTGATGTGTTATGGACAGGTTTACGTATATGACCAGAAACAATTATGAACTGTTAAACAAGATTTCCAATAACACGCTGCTGTGGTGGAGACTCGTGAAGGAAAGCACGTCAGTGTCGGTGCGCGTGTCTCTGACCACAGCAGGGTGACGTAAGGCAAAACAGAACCAAGCCTACTCCGAATTTACGGGTGCTCCTTTGAATACATTTACATACAGTATATCGATGTAACATGTCGTTGAACAAGTCTTATTTATCCAAATGAACAGGCTGGGTATCTATAATATCCCGAAAACACGTTTGCCTGGGCAGGGACTATATTTAATTTGACATCACAACATTTCACTCGTCAAAATCCTTACATACATGATGAAATGTTTGCAGTGACTGTTCTTCCATCTTTGCATAACACATCCATAAAACTTAAGGTAGTCGTAATTTGTAAGCCAGATGCCCATTATAACAGTTAAATCAGGACAAAATAAATAATAATATTTCATATATCAAACTAACTCAGCCACATCCTATTAGAACTACATTTTATGAATGAATGAATGTTACATTTATATTACATTATATTATTTATGTCAAACTAGCTGCTTTGCAGTTATTGCTATAGGACTGCATGTGCAAGATGTCTAAAACGGTCCTGTTAACCGCGACAGCACCAATAAAACGCGTTTAAACGTGCACAAATCGAAATCAACACACATCGAGCTGCTCTGCTGTCCTGAATGACATGAAACGAGTGTTTTAGCTTCGCCCGCTGATGTGATCTCGCTAAGGAAGTTAGCTGCATGCTAACCGCTGCTGATGCTTTGGCTCAAATGAGCTCATGTTTGAACCCAATGGGTCGACACGGAGTTGTTTACAAACACATCCAGACCATCTGCACAGTGTCACGGCCCGGTTTCTCATCCCGAACCGAGCCGTTAGACAAGACCCACCTTCCGAGGTTCAGCCCCTGCTCTTTGTCGTTGATCGCGGTGGTGTAAATCCTCCGGTACCTCTCCGCCAGCGCTCGCCCGGAGAGAAGAAGCTGGTAGCGGCTCCGACAATCCGAGCGAGCCCCGACAACGGGACAAGAGCCCATCCCTGATCCGATCGATGCAAAATCGTTTCCAGCTCCGGGAATGACCCTGACGCCCAGCCCCATGGAGTGGGATGCGGAGGACGACAGGATCCCACTACCACCGGCACCCGCTGCCGCAGCAGCACACATCATCGTTTAGGGGAACAGCGCATATATTAGATTAAATTGTCAATGAGCAGAGCTAAAAGTCCCAAGCACACTCCATATATCCGCTGTGCAAAAACACGAAAACGCCCGGTGAATTACATCCGTGTATCTCCGATTAATTCGGCGCTCGCGATGCAACGACGTTAACGGTTAGCCGCTCTGCTGCAACTGCGAAACACACGTCCCTTCCTTCCCCCGGATCAAAATTCAACCTTTATCCCCTCGACTGCAAGCGATCCAACCGCATCGGGCTTTCAAGTCCAGTTGTACGAAGTGGAAAGAGTCAAATGCGCGAGCTGACGTCCGTGCTTCGCGTTTGTCCCTGGTGTTTTTCTTGAGTCCGTAAAGACAGCACCCCTATTAGCGCTGCCATCTTAGCTTCATCATCCTTCCCTGTTCATACCGCTGACTGTCAAGCATGCTGGGATACATTCCCATCCACAGCATACACGGATTGTGTCTCAAAATCTAGTGCGCTGGCTACCTAGAGAGCATGTTTGGGCATCGCACGCGCGTTGAACAAACGTTCCGAACAAATAGAAAACGCTGTCTAGTTAGGGAGCGCGCTAGGTTTCGACGCGGGGCCACTGTAGTAATGGAGAGGCCGTGTGTAACGCCTCAAGGTTTAGATGCATTTTCACATTCGTTTCTTCTCTTAAAAGAATTTGAATTTACAGCACGGTTATAAAAACCACACATTTTGCACGCATGTCTCTATGTTATTTAATTATTAACATATTTACATTCTCCTTACAAGGACATGATGAATCTGATGTGTCTGTGTTTATGACCTGGCATGGGCTATGCATTTCTGGCATTTGTAATATTTACATTTTTTAAGAGGTTATTGCAAATGCCTACTTGTTGGTTTATGTTCAGTTGTTTGCACCCCCAAAACCTGCCTCTGTCTTGTCCCATATGGATTTCGTTATGACAGGTTTGCACTGTCACCAACTATGATTTGACATATATTGTCTCTGGTATAGGCTTACCACTGAAACACCAAATTACATTAGAACCAAGGATGTAACCAAATATTCAAGATTGGTGAGACCAAAAGTCTAAAGGATCTGTAAATGAAAAACCCATATTGATCGACCACAAATTCAAATATTGGGGAGGATGCGTGGCCCCCCTTAGTGGTTACAGACTGGAGAACTAAACTTGGTACTTGGTACTTGTAAACCACCAGAGTCTACAAGATTCCAAACTTGAAACACACTTCCTGGAGTACGGTATGATGTCAACAAATATCCAGAATGTTAGGAATATAGTCATGCTAAATTAATTAATCAATTGAAGTATATATTACCATATTTAAGCTTTTGGTATGTTTATATAATCTTAGGTAATCTAATAGTTGCACATTCAATTGGTCAAATCCACCATCATCTAGGGCCAGTCCAGGACAGAAGCATTGATGGGCAAAATTAAAAATGGATTAAGTTCAAACAATTCTTAGGAAGAGGAACACTGAAAAAGTATAGTGTTACTACACTGTAAAAAAAAATCTTATTGTTTCTTATATTAAAAATTAAGCGTTCAAGCTGCCTTAAAGGTGCACTCAGTCATTTTTTCCTCATTAAAAAGTTTAACTCCTAAAGGCATGAATTGTAATTTTGCAATATAGTATGTAGGAAATCATGAGCACTCACATTAAAATGAAGACTCCAGTCATATCAGTAACCTTATAAAAGCTGTTTTATTCTACATGGAGAGGGTCCGCACATGGGGGCTGCCATGTTAGAATCACATGACCAGCCGAATACTACTCGCTTAATCTCAATAACCGTCCTGTTATTTGACACTTTCACTCATTGATTAAAGTAATCATGGTTGACTGTGAATACTAAATTTCTACAATGGCATCTGAAACTGAAAACTATTGATTTTAAATTATGCTGCATCCAAGCCACTAGGTGTCAGTGTTATTCCAAGATGACACAAAGACAAAACTTACAGAGTGCACCTTTAAGCTTCTTTAGGAGACATGCATGGACCTCAGCACATAAATCACAATGATGATGACAATCGTCAAACACATCACAGAGGAAAAAGATTAGCTTTGAATTATTGCTACATGACAAATAACTGAAAGTTAAAACATACACAACAATCAACAGCATAAATAAAAAGCAGCATACAGTAAAAAAAAATAAAATAATAAAAAGAATGAAAAGTATGATCGTGTTTTAGAGCTCCTTGAGTAAGACAGTAACACTAATGGCATTTACTGTCTCTTTCTTCTGTGCTAGCGCCTATACTACTCCAGCCACCTTGAGAGCTTGGCAGTACAACACTGTAGATGTTGTTGAACTGTGTATGACAAATTGCTTGCTATGTTCCTCATTTGTAAGTCGCTTTGGATAAAAGCGTCTGCTAAATGACTAAATGTAAATATGACACTGCAATTTGTATAATTTATTTATGCTGAAGTGCATGCTGGGAATCCGAATATGTGAGTGTGATGTGTGTAGTTCTCTTGACTTATATTTTTTATTTCGGCTGAATAGTTTTTATAAGTTCAATAACTTATCACAAGTTCAGCTAAAAAAACTTGGATAATTGAGTTCTCAACCAGATCAATCCAGGGCAGTTATTCTTACTCTACATTTTAAGTTATGATAACTAAAAGGCAAAAAATAAAAATAAATAAATAAATAAATAAATATAATGAATAAATAAATAAATATATATATATATATATATATATATATATATATATATATATATATATATATATATATATATATATATATATATATTATTATTATTATTATTATTATTTTATTTTATTTTTTTACAGTGCAAATACATTGAAAACGTAACTATACCATCAATATTATCAGCAGGTATACACGGCAGAATAAAGACTCTATGAATAAATCTTGCTATTTAGGAGCTAGCTGCTACTATAGTTCTACTCAGCCATCATTAAGTCTGTCTGAATTCTTTAACTGTCTGTTTCGGTTAGCAAATTGGACAAAAATAGGCTACAATGGACAGTAAAACTGTTAAGAGGATTATTGGTGCACCCTTGCCTAACCATCAAGACAGGACTTCAGAAGTGAGGAAACCAGCAGAAAACGACATCACAGACCCCACACACCCAGGACGCAAACTCTTAAAAGTTCTTCCCTTCTCGTAGACATTACAGAGCACTGTCCACCAGAACAACCAGATATTGGAACAGTTTCTGCCTCAGGGCATCTCTCTCTCAGAAACAGTTAAC